>NW_011888830.1:160427-175572 GCF_000151845.1 Pteropus vampyrus
TTTGTATCTCGAGGATGCCAAAGGCTAGTAAGTGATTGTGTCTTCCTCTGGAAGAGCCAAATTTATAGATCACGTCTTCCGAGAGTGCATGTGTGCATGTCTGTGGGCTATGCTTACCCATCTTCACTATTTTCTATTCTTTTTCCTTTATCCCAAGTCCTCACAATTTCTCTTTACTCTTTAGTACTGTATCCATTGTGGAAAGAAGAGAGAATAAATCAGTGGACAAATAAGTAAGAATATGAGCATTATCTTGACCAGCCTTGACAGGGGCTCCCAATTCTGTCAGAGGTAGACACACTAGAGTCTCTTCCTCTTCCATTAAAAAAATTTCCTGAGAATCTGTATATGAATAGAACTCTGAGTACCATGGCTGCAGGAACGTGCTTATTATGTACTCTGAGGGTGGCATTCTGATTCCAGATTTCCCTGGTTAGAACTTGTTCCTGAATTTATTCTACATTACTTTGTGTCTCTGTGAAAGCATTCACTTAGCATGTTCTGCAAACCCATGGTGTCCAAATAGATTGAAAACTACTCGAAGGCACATTTTAGTTAGCTACATAACCACTGTAAGCCTTGCCACCGTGCTACAGAACAAAGCAGGACCTCGAAAGTGAGCTGTTTGTGATTGTTAATATTGTGGTATCTAAGGAGACTTGCTAGAAAGGGGCACAATAAATGTTATTGTGACATTTTGATGAATTAATACTTTAGCAAACCTTTTCATAAAGTTGCTTTGATGCTTTAACCCGTATCCCATTTGCCCTGAAAATACTTGCCGGTGGCGCTTGTGGCAGCATCTTTTACCCTAAGATAACTCGCGGATTACAGTCCTAACCTTACCCCCAAAGTTTGCCACAAAATATCTTGCTTTTATTAGTATTTTCACATCGCTCTGGCATATCAATAGCCTTTTTTTTTTAAAAAAAAAAAACACCTATTGCACCTGATATTTCTAGGTGGTCTGCCATCCAAGTACTAACCAGGCGCGACCCTGCTTAATTTCCGAGATCAGACAGGATCTGGTATGTTCAGGGTGGCATGGCTGTAGATTATTAATAGCCTTTGGAAACAAATGACCCCATTCTATTTATAGCATTCTGTTTTTAGTAGTGCTATTTCCATTTACAAAATATAGTAATTCTCAATTGCTGGAAATGTCAAATCCTAGAAAAAGTAGCAGTTCTATGGGTGATATTAACATCATTCTCGGACACTTGTTAGCCAAAAATTCATTTGATGAATCCGATTTTTGTATACATTTCTGTTACATTAGGATTAGAGACAAGTTCTGTTTAGACAGAACAGTTTTTATATTTTATTTTCACATTGAAAACCAGTCACATTTGCTTCAGCCTTAAAGAGTATGTTTATGTAAAATTAACTTAATGCTGGCAGCCAGCTGCACTTTTTTCCTAAATAGTAAATGGGTTAAAAATTCCAGACCTTTCTCCTATTACTTTATCACTTGTTTTTCTTTTAACTTACAAAAAATATAGCTCAAAAGGACGGGGCGTGGGGAGGCTAGCAGCTAATTTATCTTTGGGATCTTATCTGCCTTAAGATCATGCATCAGAGTTGTGATCATCAGGGGTTGTGTATTTACTCAGTTTGCAGCTATAAATGGAAGCGGGAACTAACAGTTATTGAATCTACCATGAGTCAGATACAGTCTTTTCTCATACCATCCTCATGCTTATCCCATAAGATAGAAATTGAAAAAGAGAAGGGAAATTGAGCTCGGCTTTAAGGCGCTTAGTGGACAAATAGTAAGAGGAACAAAGTCTGCTTTCAGGTGAAGCTCTGCATCCCCCCTTGCATCCTTGGGTGGAGTCACCCGCTACAGGTGTTCAGTTTCCTCTTGCGCTACTGTTCCTACATAGACACAGGCAACTCTTCACCAGAACGACACTACCGTATCAAGGTTTCTGGCAAGAGCCACACACTTCGTGCTACGTGCTAGATCCCACCCCGCTGCCCCTGTCCCAGGCTCAAGCCTCACTCCTATGCAGCGCAGTCCAGACCTGTAACAAGCTGACAGTAGGTGGTGGAAACTGACAGGATGCTCCCGGCCCCGCCTCACGGCTCCTCTGATTGGACGTGGCTGCTCCCGGCCAGCCAATGGTGAGGCGGCAGCAGCTTCCAGGAAGTGGCGGCGAGGTTAGGGAAGACCTCAGCTTCCGCTACCGGCTTCGGGGCCAGTCCTCCGGGGTTGGCGGGCACTATGAGTTCCTTCCAGGGACAGATGGCTGAGTATCCGACCATCTCCATAGACCGCTTCGACAGGGAGAACCTGAGGGCTCGCGCCTACTTCCTGTCCCACTGCCACAAGGGTGAGTGAGCGCAGCACATGGCGCACTCCCGGGGGAGATGGGCTGCGCGGGTTCTGGCCCCTCGGGGATGTCGCCCGGGGGCCTGGAAAGGAGGAAAGGGGGAGTTCGGGGTCCTGAAGCGAGGGAGTACCGGTTTGGGGAGGCCGGGGGAGAGACTAGCACCTGCACCTTGTCCCAGTCTGGCTCATCAGCCTCTCCGAAGCATTATTTTCCTATCTGTCCAACTGCCATTTACACACTGAACTGGGACACAACTATTAGGTTCTTCTGGAAGCTCTCCCAGCGGCCAGTAGTCAGAGGTTGGTGAGGATTATTTAGTTCTTCCCTACATCCTCGCTACCATGTTATAAAGGAAACTATTAACAGATGAAATTCTGCCATGCCCCGCACCGTCAAACATTAGCAAGCAGGCACACACACTCTGAAATCAAACATTCTTTCTGTAAACTTGACAGTGCAAGCTCCTCCTCCTTTTAGATGTTTTGTCCACATCCAGTAGGAAAGGTTCATTTTAGTCACTAGGCAGGTGTGGTTTACCTTATAGATGGCCAGGTCAGGCAGTGAGAATACTATCTCACGGCTCCGTGCAATTAGAGATTCAGTCGGAAGTGTCACACCTAAGGACATGGCCTCAGGCGAGGCTGGAGTGTCTCTAACATATATTAGCTAAACTCCAGAGCCAGTACCACTAATTTCACAACCATGGTTCATTTTTAACACCTTTTATACTGACTAGTAGGTCACTAACTTGATGGATGAAAACAGTTTTTAAGATTCATGATGCTAGTTAACTAGCACAGCCATTGGCATTGATCAGAGATGAAGCAGAGCAGTAACTGCTTGTAGGAGCGTGGGCTTTCAGAGTAGTTTGAGTAGGATGCTCCCATCCACTTAGAAGAGGGGATTAGAGCATAACAAACATATGCACATACATATCACAAGGTGTAATTTTACAATAAATTATAGGTATCAAACACTGCCCTTCCCCATAGGTTGCTATGATGACCAACTGTTGTCTTGTGTGTGGAATCGGTCACTTTAACATGGTGTAAATTGTTGAAGTTATCTGTTTTGGGGAAATGCTTCTGCCTTCTTGCTCACCATCACCAATTGTCTCTCTTTGATGAGGAAATCTGAAGCTCCTTTCTCGATTTGCTAAAAAGCTCTGTGAGCCTCTTTGAGGGTCTTTCTGTTTATTATTGAGAACAACATTTTTATTTTTTATTTTTGTCTTGTTTTTCATTGAGGATCTGCTGCTGGTTGAAAATGGCCCTGTTTCTGCATTTTGTGTTGAGTCTCACTGGAATTTCTGAATGTGTTAGCCATGATTAAAGCATGGCGAAGGGGCTTCACCTTCATGTTTAGGAGTAATGGGTTTGGAGGGAGAATTCATCTAAAGGAACCTGTGAAATCATCATCACTAATTTGTACATTAAGCAAGAAATGGACTCCCCACTCTCAATTAGTTTGTAATAACTTTTCCTGTCCTCCGATCACATGTAGGTAGATCTGTTTACTTAACCAGGATGTAAACTCATCAAGGGCGAGCAGTCAACTTCTGCTTTTGGTGGCTTTCCAAATTGTCTACTGATGTTTTTTAACCTTTTGAGGAAACAGATTTCTTTAAATGATGGACTGAATTGCATCCCCTCCAAGTTCATGTGTTATAGCCCCTACCTCAATGTGACTGTGTTTGGAAGTAATTAAAGTGAAATGAGGTCATAAAGGTGGGGTCCTAATTCGATAGGACTTATAAGAGGAGGAAGAGATCTCTTTCTTTCTCTCCTTCTCCACACACATCTAGGAAAGGTCATGTGAGCACATAGCAAGCCAGGAGAAGAGGGCTAACCAAAATCCAACCCTGAAACCTTGATCTTGGACTTTGACCTCTAGAACTGTGAGAAATAAATTTCTGTTGGTTAAGCTCCTCTCCCCACCCCTAGTCTATGGTATTCTGTTATGACAGCCCAAGCAGACTAATACAGACTATCTGATAAAACCTATGGGTTCTTTTGCTAGAAAAAAAAAAAAAATGCACATAAACATCTTAATATCACATTTTGATACAATTTGGAGAAGGCCATGAATCCACTCAGTGTTGGTTTATGGACCGTCTGGATTCCATTATTGTGCTCAAGTGGGGTAGGCTTTACTAAACATCAGTGAGGCCTGAGATAATCACCTGGGGTTGGGGAGGGCCCCTTCAGGGGACAACTTACGATTTTTTCTGGTGAATGAAAAAGAAGAAGGCCCCGGAAGTAAATTTCTGGGTGCAGTTCTAGAAGCGCAGAGCAAACTCACTCGGGTTCTCCTGGCCTCCAGTCAGGAAGGGGTGGTGGGTGGAGCATCTTGATGAAATGGCTCTAGGATGCTGCCTGCTGACTTAGTTTCAGAGCATGGAGCACAGTCTGGATTCTGCTTCCTGTTTTCATGGCACAAACTCTGTGGAAACCCCAGTTTCTCAGAGTCCTGCCCTGAGGTGCACTCCTAGACCCTAAGAGCCTGGGCCAGGAATGACCTGAGGAGGTTCACCCTCTGAGGGGGCCAGTGGACTGTCCTGTGAAGGCACTTGTCAGGACCTGCCACTTGAGGTGTGGTGACTGCCTTGTGCTCACTGGAGTCAAGGATTGCCACGTGTAAACTGAGGGTGTGTGTTTGTGTGTGTGTGGTGTGTTTGTGTGTGTATGTGTGGTAATTAGAATAATTAGAACTATTTGATTTAATTAAGCAATTTATAAGTGTTTGGTCATTGTTATCTAGGCCTTTACATGCTAAAGATTCAGAATGTATTAGAATGCATCCTCTATTTAATGTATATTTGGTTTAAATGTTACCTGTCTTTAAATGTCATCTTTTTGTGTCTGTTAATTGGAGGGCTTTGCAACAAGTCTATGTGGATAGAAATATCCTCCTTTTCAATACAGCAGTCACAGTAGGCCGAAAAGATAACAAAACTCTTCTTATTCTGGCCTAAGACTGAAGAATTTCCTCACGGATTCTAAGGAAGCAAGCTGGAATTTCCGGATGGAATAATTTAAGTATCTGGAATCGCGTGGATTGCAGAGAGCAAATCCCAGAGGATGGGTGAATTGAAATGAAAGAAGAGAGTAGAGGAAATCACTGGAAGCAGTTCCAGAGGAGATCATGGCCACTTATTCTCCCATGGCTACTCAGAGTGGTTTAGATTCTGCCCTAAGATGCAGAGGCTCATTCTCCTTTTAAATAGCTTCTTATGGCTCAGAAATGGTCAGCTTTTAATGGTTCCTGTTTTATTTGCAGATGGATTCTTCACCTGCAAAAGGAAGAGCCAATAGCCCATACAAATCAATCCTCTTGTAAAAGTAAACCTGTCATGTATTTTCTCTCAAAAGGAAGTTTAAAAAGAGCACACAACTGAGTTTTTTTGGACCAGTGAGCTTCTGAAAAGAGAATGTCTTTATGATTTGTGATCCTTTTGTTTTTAGATCACATGAAAGGACTGAGAGCCCCGGCTTTGAAAAGAAGGTTGGAGTGCAGGTAATTTATTTTGCTATGTGTGTGTGTATTAGTTATCTATTGCTGCATTAACAGATCACCCCAAAACTTAGTGACTTAAACCAACACTAATCATAAATTCTCTCAGTTTGTGTGGGTCAGGAATTCTGATGGAGCACAGGGGATGGCTGGTTTCTGCCTGCCTGGGCATCATATGGGGCTGACGTTATCTGAAGGCTTGTTTTATTCAATGTCTGACACCTAAGCTGAGAAGAATCATAGCTGGGGCTCCTTAGGCATCTCTATATCTAAAAAACCCCTTCAGCATAGTGGTTTCAGGATAAGTGGACTTCTCATATGGAAACTGAAAAGAAAGTGTATGCCTCAAGAGAGTAGAACCGGCAGGTAGCCATGTCACCCGGAGGCCTCAAAAGCCCTGCGGTATTACTTCCATTCCGCCGTTGGCTAAGGTAGTCACAGGTCTGCCCAGGGTCAAGGGGATGTTAACATAAAGACCTCCTGTCAATGGAGGAATTCACCATGGACGATTCATGAGAAGCCTGGGTGTAGATGCGGTAGGTAGTAGTGTAGGCAACTTTGGAAAATAGCCTGCCACAGACCATATTCCTGACCTCTAAGCTATGCTGTTGAATTTTTAAAACTTATCACGAAGTTGATTCCTGCTCACTAAAACAAACAGAAAACCAGAAGAGATTTATGTGCAGCGGAACACAGAACTCTTATGTCCCCTGAATCCCCGTTCCGAGCTCCAGAGGTGGCCTAGCCTTTGGTGGTGTCTTTCCAGACATACCTAATCACGTGCAAATGTGCATCTGTAACGTAGGAAAGGTGAAGGCCAACCTGAGGAAGAGGTCAGGGGACACAGTATTTTCTCCATTTGCTTCCTTCCTGTCCCTTTACAGTCTCGCTGGGACTGAGCTAGTCACTGGGGTGTTGGCATGCTGGGAACTACACTAACCTGTGCCAGCTCGAGATAAGTGATGTGATATGTGATGAAATGTATTTCCTAGTCACCAGGATGGCTCATTTTGGATTACACTGAAACAGCTGTTTTTTTTCTGTCTTTCCCTTTCAGCTTGAAGGTTTACTTATACTGTTCTCCTGTTACTAAAGAGTTGTTGTTAACTAGCCCGAAGTACAGATTTTGGGAGAAACGAATTGTAAGTTTTATTTTTTGAGTGATGTTAATTCTTTTTTATCAAGCAGGAAATATTTTTTGAGGTAGATTGAACAAAGCATTGGGATTTTTCAAAGCCTGGTTCCTCATACACTGTATTTGTCCACATTCATTACAATATCGATGTTTATATTTAGTCTTTGTGATTCAGCGGTTTAGAAGAGGTCAATATTTTATTGTACATTTGTTTTTCTTTTCCCTCAGAATTTTGATCTAGGTCCTTAATTTTGTTTAATCTCATTGAGTCTCTTGCTAAGTTGCAAGAGACTCATTTAAAGGGTAAAATGTTCATTAACATAATTGATAAATCCTCTTATTTAGATCATAGGATAGATTAGGAAAAATAAACATAACTCATGGGCTATAATAAGAAAGGGCTAACAACCAGAATAAAAACACAATGGATAACTTTGAATCTGGCAGAATAAAATGGATCTAATCAATAAAAGGAAGATATAGTAAAGAGAAGATAAAATATTGGTACATAGAAAATGCAAAGATGGCAGAAAAAGTTCTGTTATAACAGTAATTATTATAAATATGAATAGATTTAATTCAGTTCTTGATCAAAAGATAAATTCTCAGTTTAGGTTAAAAAAATAAGAAAGATCCACTAGTCTTAGTTCCCAAGAAACATAGTTAAAACAAAAGGATAAATGCAAGTTGGAATGGAAAAAAAAAAGGGGGGGGGGGACAAATACCAAACAATAGAAGCTAAAAAATGCCAGCGTGGCAATTTTTATATCATACAAAGTAGAATTGAAGGCAAAAACAATTCTAAGTTTCCCAGAGGATGTAATTTACTGTTAAAAGGAATGGATCAAGAAGATGTGAACATATACACAATTGACAAAGGTAACCTCAAACTGGATAAAGTAATAACTGATTACCCTGTGCTTGATCAGAGAAAGGGAACCATAGTGAGTTGCTAGAATTAGGGCTATTATGTGGATTAAACCCAGATAATTGTAGGAGCTGGCAGAGAAGTCTGAACAAGTGTCATAAAGAGTCTGTTTGTCATTTGACCGCTGACAGCTTTCAACTCTCACTTCCTCTCCCGCTTCTGCCCTACATCTGGGCAAGCTGGTACAGAAGCCTACCCCTCCCTCGGCACCCACATGAAGTTCAGACCACATGAGCCCAGGCCCACCCCCAACCACAATCAAAACCAAAGCCACTGGCTCTCCCAGGCCACACGGGTCACTTCCTCCAACCCTAAGCTGGTCCTGCCCTCCTGTCCCCAGAAAGCCCCACAGCGTGAGCGCAGCAGTTTCATGCCCTCTTGGCGCATGTGTGGCATCCTCTGTTTCCACCCCCAACCTATCAGGGTGGGTCCATCCCCGCTCCGCAAAGGGACACAGCAGCAAGGCTGTAACTTTGGCCTTGGCATCAGGCCTCCAGATGCTATGGGTCGGCGTGGCCGGCAGTCAGGGAGGAAAGCTGTGGAGAAGAGAAGGGGCAGGCTGGAATCCACGAGGACAAACTGGAACCCATGTCCCTGTCTCACGCCTCCTAACCTCAGTAGTGCCACCGCCCCCTTTGCCACTGAGCCTCACAGCCCGGGCCCAGGCCCCCAGAGGCCGAAGGAGGACAGATTTCCCGGAGAGGGTGGAGTTGCTGCCGCCCGGCCTCGTGTTGGTGGGTTGAGCGGGCAGGTCTGCGACACGCACCAGTGGTTATTTCTGGTGTCCTCTGGAGCATTGAAAAATGGTTGCTGGTTCACTTCCACCTTCTAAATCTCAACCCTAAGCTGGAAGCATACATGGAAGGGACTTCTAGGACAATTCGCTCAACTGAATTGATATAGTACAAGGCCACCTCACAATCTAAGGGAGAAATGGGCAATTCAGCAATTGTAGGTGAAGTGCTACCCACCCCACTCTCAGAAACGGAAAGATGAAGGAGGCAGGAAATAAGTGAAGACACGAGATTGGAATGACATAATTAATAAATGTGAACTAATCGAAATACAGAGCTTTAAACCCAACAGGGAAAACAAGCTCTTTGGGTATACATGGAACGTTTACAAAAATTGACCATATACCATGTCGCAAAGAAGTTTTAAGAAACCCTAGTGACCTATTCTCTGAGCGTAATGCAGCGGTGTTGGAAATCAGAAATGAAAGGGGAGCTAAAGTCACACATACGGGAACTGAGTGCGTACAATAAACAGGTCTTAGGTTAAAGAGGAAATTGTAAAGAAAACGTACAGTACTTAGAAGTGATGGAAAATGAGAGCGTGGCATGTCAGGTGCGGGGAACAGCTGACTTAGTGTTCAGAGGGAGACCGATAGCACCACACACATTTCTTAGTAAACAGACTAGAATTAAATGGAATGAGTCTACAACGCAATAAAAAGGGAAAGGAGCAACAAAGCAAATACAAAGGTGCGTGAAAGAAGGAAATAATGACGGTAAAAGTTAGTGATATCAAAACTAACAGCTGCCACGGAAAATGGAAGATGAACGTAACTAAAAGCTGGTCCTTAGAGGAACAGATACATTTCTGCCAGGATCGATTAAAAACTGCATATAAAAATACAGAGTGATAAAAAGGAAAATATTAATAACAGCAATGCATTTTTTGACAGTTACTATGGTAGTATATTTGCTAATTTAGACAGAGTGAATAAATATTTGGAAAAGGAGGAAAATACCAAATCAAGGCAAGAAAAGTGGAAAACTTGAATAAACCATCCAAGACATAAAAACAGTTTTCAAAGATCTCTTCTTCAATAAAGTTCCAGGCCCAGATGGTTTTATAGGTGCATTTTTCCAAATGTTCAAAGAACAAATAATCCCTATACTAGATGAATTGTTGTAGGAGATAATAAAAAGCCACTCAACCCCCTGGCAAAAAGATAATAATAGTACATGGGGGAAGAGGCCATTTCGTATGTAAACCCTAATTAAGGTAAATGGCTAACTGAATCTAACAGCATTAAAAAATAGTGCACGATGAATATGATGTGTTTATTCAAGAAATGCAAGGATGTTTTAAAACCTGAACTTCAATCACTGGACTAAAAAGATGACAAATTACATTCATTCATCATCTACTTAGCGAGTGCCTCTCCGTATTAGTTGCTGTTCTAGTAAAATGTGCAACTACGCCTTGGAGCATTTGCAGCAGCTGCTATCTGTGAATTAGGTCAACATGTCATGAAAGGATGTGGTCTGTTCTGCAGCACAAAACCTAAACACATGGAACACTAGTGTTTTACAAAGGCTCAAGTTCAAAGGGATGGGGAGGTGAAGGGAGGAAGATTGAAATCGTAGAAATAGAACTGCTGTGTCAAAGGATATATAAGTTTATAAGACATTTAATAATGTCACATCAACCTCAAGAAGGATATTATTTAGTTTTATCATGTTTTCAAGCTGTTAAGATATTTCTTATAGTGACATCAGAAATTGTCACCCAGAGAATCTGTAACTTCTCCTCTAAGTCCCCTTTTAGTGTTTGAAATGGCAAAGGCATGAGAAACTGCAAAAATATACCCTGTGATGTATACATGACCTCTTTTTTTATTTTCATATAGATCTCAATTGAAATTGAAACTCCCACGCAGATACCTTTAGTGGATGAAGCATCAGGCGAGGTAACTAGATATTAAGTGTTATGTTTTTCAAAATTAATATTTAGTGCTGAAGTGATTATATTTCTCCTTGCTTTTGAATGCTCATTTAATCATAAATAAAAATTATAGCAATAGAATGAGTTTGAAGGGGGAAAAACATTGGTAACTTTATTTTCTGCATCCAAAGGATTGGACATAATTTCTATCAAATTGGCTTCCTTTTAGTATTACATGCTAAGGATGAGAATACCAATTGTTGCTATTACTACGTGATAGCATTGTCACATTTATTAAGTTTATTATGATGATCAAGATATGAAATGGTGTTAAAATTTTTGCAGCAAATTAATGTACATTGTGATTTTCTTATTCAAGAAAAAGATACTGTCCCCATGGATCTAATTTCTTTCTTGTTCTTAAATTTAGAAGCAGGCACTTTTGTGTTGTGTGTTGCTTTAATAGTAAGTAGGACCACGGAATTACTTTTTATTTATTTATTTTTACCTTAAATTATGCCTAGAGCTAGGAGACGTTTTCCTACGTTAGGCGGATCTAGTGAGTATTTGTTTCAGAGCCCGATCACAACCCGCTTTGCTGACCTGGGGAACTCAGGAGTGTTCGGTACTGTGGGACCGATCGGACAGGGCTGACTTCACATTTCCTCTTTGGAGAAGACCAGGCGTTGGAAGCACTGCTCATCAAGTTACTGTCCCAAGGGAGGGCCCCCGCAAGGCCAACCTAGGGCGGGCCCAAACGCGGGAAGAAGGGTGGCCCGAACCTCCCTCGCGCCGTCCCGCGCAGTTCCTAGCAAGCCGGGCGCCTCGCCGCCCTGTGATGGACGTTGCCGAAAGCTTTCTCGTAGCCATGCCCCACAGAGCAGGCGGCTCCCAAGCGGAGTCGCGCTGTCCCACTCCGGTCCTTCACGTTTCTTCTCGTGCTCTGCGGCTTTTGCGTGTGGTGTCTGCAGCTGCGAGGGGGCTTCGGAATGAATGGTGTTAGACCTGGGGGAGGAGCCGGCGTGTCCAGAGCCCCGCCCTCAGCCCCGCCTCCTGAGGGCTGGGACGTAGGCCCGCGCGCCAGCCAGGCTCAGGCTAACCGGACAGGACAGTGTGCCGCACAGTGACGTGGGACCAGGCCACCTCAGGCTGCTGCTGCTGTTGTTAATAAAAGCTTCGTTGAGATAAAATTCACATGCTGTACAGTTCACTTCATTTAAGGTGTACAGTTCAAGGGCTTTTAGGATATTCACAGTGCGTATCCATCACCACAATCAATTTTAGAACATTTCTTTCTATCACCCATACAGAAACCCCATGCCCATTAGCAGGCACTCCCTATTTCTCCCTCCCCTCAGCCCCTGGCAACCACGATTCTACTAGAAGTTTCTATGGATTGGCCTATTCTGAAATTTTCATATAAATGGAATCATACAACGTGGCTTTTTGTGACTGACTTCTTTCACTTTGCATAATGCTTTCCAGGATTATCCATGTCATTGTATGTATTTTATTTCTTTTTATGGCCAAATAATATTCCATTGTATGGATGAAGCACGTTTAGTTTATTCATTCTTCAGTTGATAGACATTTGGGCTGTTTCTTCTCTTTGGCTCATGTGAATAATGCTGCTGTGAA
This sequence comes from Pteropus vampyrus, assembly GCF_000151845.1. NCBI lineage: Eukaryota > Metazoa > Chordata > Mammalia > Chiroptera > Pteropodidae > Pteropus > Pteropus vampyrus. Next base: position 172,651 of record NW_011888830.1, read on the forward strand.
CTGAGTTTTCATCTCTCTTGCGTAAATACCCTAGAGTGGAATTGCTGTCATATGTAACTCGACGTTTAACTGTTTCGTGGGCAAGGAATGCACTTCTTTCCAGAATCTGTGGAGAGAGGACATGAGGAGAACAGGCATACCAGTTCTTGGGAAGTACTTGAATGTGTTTTGTTAAGGAGCGCTTTATTTAGCTGGGTCCTAATGATAACTTCTATTATTATTTATTTTTTTTTTTAGAAGGAAGAGATTGTTGTGACTCTCTTACCAGCTGGTCATTGTCCAGGATCAGTTATGTAAGGGGGCTCATCTATTTTATTATATGTGTTATATTTGTAGAAAGACATTTTTAGGGTCTAGAAAATAAAATGTATAGGGAGATTCAATTATTTTTATGGTACTTCTTTTAATCTTTGTTTCCAAATTGAACTTGGGGAACTGAGGCAAAGATCGAGTTTGAAACGTGGCTTTCTTATCATGGAAGTCTTCGATAGCTATTTCTCCATTGGCTTTGCATTTTCTTATCACATGGATTTTTCTCTCCATGAGCGGGAAGGATGTCAATATATAGTTGAGAGTGCTAATGTATTTCAGGGGACATCTATTGCAAACTCAGTAGTGTCATTTTTTTCCACCCCGGGAAAGAGGTGGCCGCTGAGTGCCTGATATGGTTTAAAGCTATTGAAATTCCATTAACACCATGTCATAGTGGCTGTTTGGCAGGAAACGTTTGCTGTGGAATTAGTACGTGTTTTGCTTTGCTTTACTAGGGTTTTGATGAGACTGAGAAGTCACTGACATCTCCCTTTGCAGGTTTTTATTTCAGGGCAATAATGGAACTGTCTTGTACACGGGAGACTTCAGACTGGCCAAAGGAGAAACTGCCAGAATGGAGCTTCTGCACTATGGCGGCAGGTACTGGCGTGACCTAACTCTTGGACATGAGACTGCATCATTTTGAAAGGTTTATTGCCCGGTTTATTGCCCAGTTACCCCCCAAACACAAGCCTTTGCTTCTCAGAAATCAAACTTGTTCGTGATATTGGTAAAGCTAACTTTTCATTTTGAAACAGGATAGGGGTAACATGTTATGTGTTGATTGGCTGGGATAGTAGGTGAATCTGTCAAAGTTCACTGAACCATATGTGCAAAACCTGTGTATTTTATCGTATGGAAATCATTTCCCAACAAAATCGTTTTAACAAAAAAATTCCAAGTGGAGTGGAACACCCTGTAAAATAACAGACTTTAAACTTTCTACGTATTTTATTTCACATTAGATGATTAACACCGGTTGTTTTTTTTCCCCCAGAGTGCAAGATATCCAGAGTGTGTACTTAGATACTACTTTCTGCGATCCAAAATTTTATCAGATCCCCAGTCGAGTAAGTCTCCCTGGAGAAAGGGTGAGAACCTGGGCGTGGGCCTGTTTCTAATAGGACGTTTGTAGGATAAGAATCAGATCGTGATCAGCCCCATTGGCAGTAATAGCTGTGAATGTTGGGAATAGAAAGGGTGATATTCTTAAAAGCATTAAATGCCTTTTAAAACTCCTGCCCAGGCGGAGTGTCTGAGTGGGATACTGGAGCTGGTTCGAGGCTGGATCTGTCGGAGTCCCTACCATGTCGTGTGGCTGAACTGCAAGGCAGCTTACGGGTATGAGTATCTGTTCACCAACCTTAGTGAAGAATTCGGACTCCAGGTACGCGGGTGGCTCTTTCTTTCCTGCTGTTCTCATCCATCCTCCCGACTTCACCTTTCCTCCCCCTATTCAAACAAAAACAAAAACAAAACAAAAACAAACAAACAAACTGAAAGCAGTAACAGATGGAAACATCCTGTCAAAACCTGTGCACGGCACAGGTTGGCAGCCCCTCTGAATATTCCATTCCATCTTTGTTTATTCACGTCCTCATTGGGAGAACTTGACAGTGGCCCAAGTGGCTGAGAAGAGCCCTTTGGTGAAATGTCTCACAGAGGAAGTATTTTTTTCAAATCTGTGGGTCATGAAACAAATTTAGTGACTGTGACCAGCACTGAAAATAAATTTGTACTAGAAAATATCCAAGTCTATTGCTTTTGTGAAAATTTACAGATGGAATCAGACATGCATATACACATACATGTACGTGTGTGGGCACTGGGTTGCCCTGGAAAACATATTTCTTACTGTGGGTCATGGTCAAAAACATCTGAAAAACATTGTTCTAGAACAGCAGTTCCCAACCTTTTTGGCACCAGGGACCGGTGCTTCTTTGAGACTCTAATGCCTGATGATCTGAGGTGGAGCTGAGGCGGTGATCCTAGCGCTGGGGAGCGGCTGCAAATACAGTTGAAGCTTCACTCACTGGCTGCTCACCTCTTGCTGTGCAGCCCGGTTCCTAACGGGCCACAGACTGGTACCGTCTGCGGCCTGGGAGTTAGGGACCCCTGTCCTAGAGCACTGAGCCTCATCCGTGGATCCGTGTCTGATCAGGCTGGGAGTGAGTGTTCCTGTCCCTTTCAGGCGGTTCAGTGCTGGGCCCACAGTGTGTGTGAGTGGCTGCTGAGCAGAGCTCCCATCCTGCCGCCCCCACATGGAGCCTGTGGCTTCCTCTCCTCCCTGAACAAAATGAAGTACTAGAAGTAGTTGGACATTTAAGTTCTACTTCGTTTGTGTCTTTTAATTTAATTTAGATCCCCCAAGTAAAAATTGTGCCAAGAACTTAACAATTATAGACAATATAATTTAGTAAACTACAAAGATCTAGTTTTTCTACATTTGAAATTTTAAGATTTCTCCCTCCCTCCTTCCCTTCTTAAATCTTTATTTCCTAAGTCCTTTCTTCTGTAATTTCTTCCTTTCTTAAATCCTTCTGTCCAAATGTATTGGTATAAAATTGCCAGCTCTCCATTTGGGGAAGGATTTGTTTCATTCTGAGACTT
>NW_011888830.1:176462-183050 GCF_000151845.1 Pteropus vampyrus
ACTTACTGTACATGTTACTTACTTTGAAGTACACAGAAGAGAAGCTTTAGGTAAAACATACGCATCGGTTTTAACACTTCAGAATGTATTAGCACTAAAATCCTAAAGGTGGCCAAGGTGTTTTGGTTTTTCTGCATCTGCCCTCCCCCTTCGAATCCAATACAGAGGGGCGTGGTAAGGGAGGACCCCGTCTCTGCTTCCTACTGCCACTGTCTCCCCCGCCAGCTGCCCTTCAGTGGCGTGCTGTGTGTGTGTCTTCACAAGTGATCCTTGCTTGCTTTTGTCTGCTGCATTCACTGCTGTATGCCCAATATTTAGAATAAAGCTTGATATACATGTAGTTGCACAGTACATATTAATTGAATGACTCTGATGGATCGGAGGACCGTATTAGCATGATCCAGTGAAATCTAGCAACCGAGTGTCCAGAGTTTATTACCACCAACAATAGGTGGTAACAGTGACCTTTGTCCTTCACCTGTTGACATCCTGGTGGAATACTAATGTGCATTGAAAGAGCCAAAAACTAGGTTTCAAGAAAGAAGAAAGAGTTCCCTAATGGGATGATTTTCTGCTGCATAATTACCCTTTATGGGAAACACAATTCAAATAATTTTCCTATGTGTCATTTTCCTCAGGTTCACGTGGATAAACTAGACATGTTTCGAAACATGCCTGACATTCTCCATCATCTCACGACAGACCGCAGCACTCAGATCCATGCGTGTCGCCATCCAAAGGTACAGTGAACTGCTTTTCCGCTTGTTCGTGGGATCCACGAAAAACAAGATTTTAGGTCCAGAAGGAACCTCAGAAATTCCATTTTCTAGGCTCTTCAATTTACAGATGTAAAAACTAAGGCTGAGAACCTGTTACTAGCCCAAGGTCATGCAACTATACGTAACCGGACACCATTACCATAAACTTTGTAATTAGTAAATAGATACTTATGTTTTTTTTAATGACATGTATTCATATGCATTTGACACATGTTTATTTGTAAAGAATTATGTGATGAATAATTTGTAACAAAATTAGTAAAATGTTAGAGCTTGTAACTTAAGAATACACTCACAGTCTATTGCTGTTTATTTTTGAGACATATGAGCACATTTATGAACTATTTTTCTTCTCATTTGAGATAAATAGGTACAACTGCTTAGAGTTTTGAAATAGTAAGATGTATTGCTGGACCAACTTCAAATAACTGTTTCTAGTGTCTCTGCAACTCACTTGTCACTCATTTTCTAATGCCACCACCATTTGAGCTCCCTTATTAAATGCCCTTCTGTTATTAGTGCCAGGTATTCAATTTTGACATTTTTTAAAAATTTAATTTCTGCAGTCATTCAACATCACCAATACTAATTAGTCATCTTCAAATGCGGTGGTATATGTGATCATAATTTTCCTCCAAATTTTAAAATATCTCAGCATTTAAATGCCTGAGTAATTTTTATTTCAGTGAACACTGCCTTTATACATTTAGATAATCATCATGGTAGTAATATTGCCTCTATCGGCCAAAAACCTAACATAAAGTTGCTCAGCCCTAAAGAAAGCATAATTTAAAAAACCAGAATTCTCATCCACAGCATGGAATATTCTACTTCAGTCCACAAGAGAAAAGATTACTTTGGTGACTGGTAGGCCACACATTATAACTTGCGTTCACGAATTTATTTCATCAGTTAGTTTGTGTGTGTACACATATGCTCCCCCCACCCAGTGAATTCATGGATGGATGAAAACAATGTAGATACACAATGAAACTGTCCTTTTTCTGTTGGAACTGTATTTTGCCCCCTGCCCACACCCCATACATCTTTTAATTGTCCAGTTTTTTTTTTTTTTTTTTTGCTCTGAGTTTTCTTTCATCCAACAAAGTAGATTAATTTGTAACGGCAACTCCTATCATTTGCCACATGACTACTTGTCTTGAACCACTCGCTACATGCAGCGTTTTAAGGGATTTCTTAGGTCATGCAGCCTTAAAAGTACCACACAGGACACAGCTCACAGCCTGTGGCACCTCACCCGCAGCCTCGGGAGCAGTGCCAGAGGTGTCTGATGACATGTGATTTGGACGGAGTGCTCGTGGTTTTGAAGGATTCCCATTCTAAACACAATGTCTTTGGGAAATAGTCCCCTTGTTTTTCAATCTTTTAAAAATACTTTTGTTATTATTTTTCTCCCACTTTATTTTGAAAAACCTTAAAACAAAGTCAAGTTTGGAGACCGGACCCCCCGGTTTGTGAGCACTTTGTCACGTGAGCACCGTCAGCCCCCTCTCTCTGTGTAACCGGACCCCCCCACCCCACCCTTTGAGTCAGCTGCAGACTTCATGACACCTCTCGAACCTTCAGCACGTGTCACTGGAGAAGGACGTTCTCCTGTATAAACCACAATACAGTTCCCACGCATTTTCCATGCGTGGGAACTGTATTGTGGTTTATACAGGAGAACGTCCTGTATACAGCACACGGACACGATGCTGTTGGATAGTGTATGCTCCCCACTCAGATTTCTCCTATTGTTCCCTTAGTGTCCCTTCCAGCTCATGGAGCGGAACAGGGGTCCCGGAATTAATGAATGCGTAGCGTTCACTCGGCTGCTTTAGTGTCCTTTGATACAGATCACGACCCCAGCTTGTGTCTTCACACTGGTATTTTTCAAGGGTCTAGGCCATATAATTTGGAATTATCTGATTGTTTCCTCATGTCTACATTTTCCCCCACGTCTGAAAACTAACTTCCATTTGTTTTTGAGACCTTGCCTACAAACAGATTTGTTGAAAATGTTGAACTGTTTTTGTGTTTTTAAAATCCTTTGTAGGCAGAGGAATATTTTCAGTGGAATAAATTACCCTGCGGCATTACTTCCAAAAATAGAATTCCACTCCACACAATCAGCATTAAGCCTTCCACGATGTGGTTTGGAGAAAGAACCAGAAAAACAGATGTAATCGTGAGGTAAGAAGGCAATGTCATAGGGCTTTGGAAGGAAACCTTGCTCTCAAGGTAAATCGTCTTACTGAGTTTAAATGCAGCCTAGCCGCAGCCCAAGAGGCAGGTAACTTCTCAAATTTAAATTCCACTTAAACTGAGGAGGTACCGCTTTCAACCTGTGCGACGCCGATGCCATTGGCCAGCGTGTCCTGGGCGGGCCCTCCCGGCTAGACAAGACTCTTGGAGACTGAGCTATCTTGCCTGGGATGTCGGGGGGGAACAGAGCCCTTGGTGGCATAGAGGAACCCCACGGCAATCACCATTGGGGTCATTTCCTCAATATACCTGCAAATATTTATATTTCTGGAAAGAGTTCCCTCCTATCCTAGGAAGAAATTCTTGTCTGCAAGGTGACTTCCTACTGGAATAGCCTAAATCGACACTTAGAACTTCATTCAGTTTTGTTCAGTGACCTTTTAATTGTGTTTTCCTTTCCCTTTAGGACTGGGGAGAGTTCGTACAGAGCTTGCTTTTCTTTTCACTCCTCCTACAGTGAGGTAAGAGGATGCCATGTCTGCCTAGCCTTGCTGCCGACCCAAGCGTCTCTGACGGCCAGCGGCAGCTCCCTGACTGATTTGTTGTGGCTCTTCCTGAGAAATGCAGGGCAGTATCCCAGTGGATGAGCCACGTTTACTAAGTACAAAGGAAATTGCTGCTATTACCTGCTTTCCCCCTAAACACTAAAGAATGTGTATGATTACGGTTTTCTTGTCACCTTGTGTCCCAACCGTATTTTAACTTCCCCATTCAGTTGTACAGTTCACCTGTCATAAAAGGATCAGAAATCTTACATGAAGGGGTACTAGATAAAACCTCATGATAGGCAGCCTTAGTGTCCAGATTCTTGGCCTCTGCCAAAATTTTTATGAACAAGCCACTTAAAAATAGTCCTGAATATTCAGCAGCGGGGAAGAACAAAAGTGAATGGGCTCCAGACCTCATCCTTAAGCAGTGTACAGTACACTAGAATCACTCCACTTTAAGAGGGCTTAACATGGTTTAGTTATATAGGAAATTGACCTGCCAGAATGGAAACTTGACATGTGTAATTTATTTGCAAAATCCTCATGCATTTTCAAGGTCAATGTTAGCATCTAACAAGTGCAGAGATTCAATCATTTCATGTATTGGAGAAAAACAGTATGAAAGCTGGCTCATATATAATGTTTTGCCATTTCCACACTTAAAAATCCATTTCCCTGGTGATTGTGATTTTCATGTTTGGGATACAAGGACACAGGCCTGCAGCAGTGGACTGCGGACGGATTAATGGTGTGAGCAGGGGGTCCCCTCCAGAGTTCCACGTAGTAGCACCCTTATCGAGTCAGCCACAGTATTGCAAATGAATCATCACGTTATCAGAATGTCACGATGCCGCCTTTAAATAACTGACCTTAACTTTCGGGTACAAATAGGTTATTTGAGAGCAGCTTGGAAGTAGTTCATTTCGATGCTAGAATTTAATGTTTTCTCCACCGGTTTCTCCTGAATCTGAGGTTGTTGTCAAAGCCCCTTCCCTGGCGACTTATCCTTGGCATGGCATCTGGCTCAGCACTAGGGTGTTGCTCCCCTAGTGGCAGAGTACCCTTTCTGTCTCAGGCACAGGGAGGGCATCTAATGGGGATGGAGAACGGGGGTAGGGTAGGCCTTACTTTTTCGATCAGATCTACCTGTCTTGTTTCTCTTCTTCAGTGTTGTTAGCAGTCGAGTTGGGACGCGCACGCCTGCGTGGGAGTCTATGAAATTACCTCCCATTAAAGGTGTATTTCCCTGCGATGGGAGTAGAGATGAAGCAGTCGGCCTACGTCCTCTGTTCGCAGTCTCCTTAGATTAGAGCCAGTTACCATGCCTGTGGGAGTTTACTCTGTGCTCTGCTTTGTCACCTTTCAGTGTCCGCTGAGGCTGTCCCGAAAACCGCCGTAAACAGGCCTATATCCTATCTATAGAACATGAACTACATTTAGAAATGTAAATAGATTTAAATATTTCCTTTTTATTTTTTTCTTAATATAGTCGATCCTTATTATGTGTGGATTCCTTATTTACACATTTGCCTGCTCACTAAAAAGTGGGCCCCGAATGGATGCCGGCGGCGCGCTGCGGTCGTTGCAGACGCGCCCGGCGGCAGCGGCGGCGCCGCGGTCCCTCCCGCTGCGCATGTCCCGCTTGCCCGGCGGGTCCCTGAGCGCGCGCTGCCTCCTGCCTCAGCTCTCGGGCTGCGAAGTTGTGCTTTCCGCCGGCTATCCAATGCCGCGTCTTTCCTATCGTTGTGCTTTTTGGCGGTTTCGCCGTTTAAAAGGGCCCCAAGCGCAGGGCCAAGTGCTGTCTAGTGTTCCTAAGCGCAGCAGGGCCCGGCCGGGCCTCGTGGGGAAAGTGCGTGTCTGATTCAGCCGCATTGGCCGTGGGTGCCACGTTAACGAGCTGACGATATAGATCAAGTAAGGTGTCTTTACACACAAAACACATCGGTTGCCAAGAACGCTGTGACTGGGGGTGCACAAGAACCCCACGTTTCCGCTAGAAGCAGCAGTTTGGTGTTCGCTAGTTCTATAAAGGTGACTAAAGAACGTCTCTACCGTGAACCAGAGCCAGCCGTGTTAATGAGCGGTCTACGCAGGCTTCTGGCGAAAGGGCATCAAGTCGTACCAGCCAGAGGGTGCCTCGCCTCTGCGGCCACTTCATCTTTGAGTAGGATATGTGAATCATTTCTGGCACAGGCGTGGCCTTTCTTTATCCTTATTCCTTTCAAAAGCCTCAGATTTCTACTAGCCTCAACTTTGGATTGATTATGCAAATGACCCAGGTTGAGGGCAGGTGAGTAATGGTTCCTATTTGCACTCCTCTGAAAGTACAAAAGAAACTGTTGATAGAAAATATCTGAAGAATGGATCTTCCTGTCTTTTCTCGTCTTAAGGTCGTCATTTTAATATGGAGTTATTGATAATTCCTGGGTTCTTACCTCTTTTGATCCTTTATTTGAAAGTTGAGGACTAACAATTACTTTGTGCCTCAGCCTCCCCATTTGTAGAAGGGAGTAAAAATCTTTGCGTTGTACATCAGCTTTGCGGTGGATCTTACTGAATGTTTGATCATGTGCCAGGTACTGGGCTAAGCACTTTGTATGCGTTATCTCATGTATACTTTTAGATGAAGAATCTAGGATTTAGAGACTTTAGGTAACCTGAGATCATAAGCTCATCAAAATCTAGTAAGTGACAAAGCTGAAGCTCATCTGGGTTGTCGAGACATTCTGAGGAATAGTGACAGAATTCCTGTTTAGCATCCCAAACTTTGCCAAAGATCAAGGTATTCATGAAATTTTGCATGTAATTGTCCTTTAGATTCGAATAAACCTTTAGAACAATCAAGCAACCTAAAGGTTGCAGTTCCCTTGGTGCTGCTAAGTTATTTGTTGGAGGAAAAAGTATAATTTTAAGACCTGTATTCTTGTGTATTAAATGCTCAGCTAAATTCTAACTTGAAGGGATTTGTTAAATATGGGTGACTGACCTTAGGGCAACTAATGTCCCATGAAGAAACAAAATCTTTGAATCCCACTAATCAGTCCTTACTATGGAAT
>NW_011888830.1:183295-188644 GCF_000151845.1 Pteropus vampyrus
CCTCTGAAAGTACAAAAGAAACTGTTGATAGAAAATATCTGAAGAATGGATCTTCCTGTCTTTTCTCGTCTTAAGGTCGTCATTTTAATATGGAGTTATTGATAATTCCTGGGTTCTTACCTCTTTTGATCCTTTATTTGAAAGTTGAGGACTAACAATTACTTTGTGCCTCAGCCTCCCCATTTGCAGAAGGGAGTAAAAATCTTTGCGTTGTACATCAGCTTTGCGGCGGATCTTACTGAATGTTTGATCATGTGCCAGGTACTGGGCTAAGCACTTTGTATGTGTTATCTCATTTATACTTTTAGATGAAGAATCTAGGATTTAGAGACGTTAGGTAACTTGAGATCATAAGCTCATCAAAATCTAGTAAGTGACAAAGCTGAAGCTCATCTGGGTTGTAGAGACATTCTGAGGAATAGTGACAGAATTCCTGTTTAGCATCCCAAACTTTGCCAAAGATCAAGGTATTCATGAAATTGTGCATGTAATTGTCCTTTATTCGAATAAACCTTTAGAACAATCAAGCAACCTAAAGGTTGCAGTTCCCTTGGTGCTGCTGTTATTTGTCGGAGGAAAAAGTATAATTTTAAGACCTGTCTTCTTGTGTATTAAATGCTCAGCTAAATTCTAACTTGAAGGGATTTGTTAAATATGGGTGACTGACCTTAGGGCAACTAATGTCCCATGAAGAAACAAAATCTTTGAATCCCACTAATCAGTCCTTACTATGGAATTACAGTCTCGGACCCCACTGCTGCTCAGGGTTAAAAGGATCTTTGGGGTGGGGTCTGAGCGTTGGGTCTGTTTCCCGAGGTCCCCAGGTGAACCTCATGTGCTAGCATTAACAACCACAGCCATATTCCTGCCTCTTCCCCCTGGCCTCCCCTCTATCTGCTTCTCTAACACCCCTGTTTTTCACCATCGAGATAACTGATCTATTTTCTTTTTCTAGATTAAAGATTTCTTGAGCTACATCTGCCCTGTGAATGTGTATCCAAATGTCATTCCAATAGGCGCAACAATGGATAAAGTTATAGAAATGTGAGTAGTCACTACGCGTGGCACTTGTGTAGAAGGGAAATACTATTTACTAGACACCTACCAGATGGCAGATCTCGTGCTAGATCCTTTACATATATTATAACTAAGCCTCAAAAACAAACCAGAGAGTAGTTTTGGGCCTGAGAACAGGGTAAGGCTGTAAAGTGGTGGTGGCTGTGAACACATTTCTGGTTGGGAGCGTAATGGCTTTCTTTAATGGTGATGTTATCTATGATCCTAAAGACTTTGGACTCTGGCAGAAGCACTTGGCAATGAGGCCCTTGAAAGGGGCAGGACGCCCTCCAATCTTATTTCTGTGCCTTTTTGTATTTTATCTTCACTGGGTCTTAGCTTTTAGCCTCTAGAATGAGGATAAACTTGGTGAGATAAGGAGACCTCATGAAGTAGGGAAGGGGAAGCAGCTAGTATCTTCCTGAATGCCAGAAGACGTCACTGTTTTACTTAACAGTTTTTTAGAACAGGGACCGGCTTTTCCGCAGTGCAAGAGCAGATTGTTGCTTTCCCTGTCCTACAATTAGTTACCCACAGATTAGTACTTTATTAATATACAGAAATGATTTTTAATGATCAAACACTGCTTTTCAGACTTTAAAAGTGGTGTGATTTCTCCCATGTTCAGGTTTTTATAATCTCTCTAAATGATGCTTAATTACATCCCAACAGCTTTCCCAGCAGGAAAAATAAAAATTCGTATTCATTTCAGCTTAAAGCCTTTATGCCGATCTTCCCAAAGCATTGAGCCAAAGTATAAACCACTTGGAAAGCTGAAGAGAGCCAGAATGGCCCCGCTGGACTCAGGTAAGAGTGACCTGTGAGTCAGATGGGTGGGTTTGCTACGTGACCACTTCTCAGGGTGTGCAGGGCCGCGGAAAGCGCGTTGGGTCGAGGTGGACCAGGGACCTACTGGCACTCAAGACTTGTTACATGGTCTCAGGAAGTGCTTTGCCTTTTGTATTCTGCCTGTAAAATCAGTTCGATCGCCTCCACGAGTTTAAAACAAGTGCCTGTACTGAATGGCGTTCCCAGCTTTCTGGAAATAGGCCCCATAGTTTGCACAGGCCATACATAGGAGAGGCTGCGCTGTTATCCTTGAATATTTCCTTCAAGATGCTGGACAATGCTGATAATAGGAACTTTCCTTGCCGTGTTCCCCACTGGATTGATCAGTAGTGCTTATGCAAATGGACTTTCTCTATACTTTCCTACCTTCTTTCATTGTTCATTTTCCAGGGAAGTGTAGAGAGCAGCTCTGAGGTGGAAATCAGAACTTCAGATTCTGAGCAAAGCTCTGCTGCTCTGTGATTTCGTGGTTAGGATTCTGGATTTTCACTGCTCTGGTGCAGAGCGAGCTACTGTACTATCATCCATGACTAAAGACATAGATAATACTATTTACTAAACACCTACTGGATGGCAGGTCTTGTGCTAGGTCCTTTACATATATTATAACTAAACCTCAAAACAAACCTACAAGGGGTTATGAACCCAATGTTACCAATGAGGAAACTGAAGCTGTTGGGTAGTGTTCTATAAATGTCAGTTCAAGTTAGCTGATAATGTTAGTCTTCTATATCCTTGCTGACTTGTTTTGCCTACTTTTCTATCAGTTATTGAGAAAGTTGTTGAAACCTCCATTTATGATTGTGGAGTTGTCTACTTCTTGCAGTTCTATCACTTTTTGCTTCATCTGTTTGGAGCACTGTTATTGGGTATATACACGTTTGTGTCCTCTTGAGGAACTGACCTGACCCCTTTACCTTTAGGAAATAGATTTTGCATATATGTATATGTGTGTGTGTGTATGTGTATACATATGTATATATATATAAAATCTCCCTGGTAATATTCTTAGCTTTGAAATCCACTTCATTAAATATTAGTATGGCCACCCCAACTTCTCTGATTAGTGTTAGCATGATGTATCTTTTTCCATCTTTGTATTTTGAATGTAAGTGCCATATGTACCTACCCAAACGATGCCTGTCATTGATCACGATGTCTTTTTCTGTGATTGGGCCACTAGAGTAAGAATTTTTAAATTATCACTTATTTCCATTTTCTTGCTTTTTGTTCCTTTTAGATTTCGTAGGCATTTTATTCCTTAGTAATATAGCAATTTTTATAGCTTTTAAAATATTTATACAGGTATAGACCTTTCCACCGTCCTGTCTCTCCATTAGACACTTTAGATGGGTTTTGTGAACTGTAGGTATCAAGTTTACCTTAGATCATTCCTGTCATTAACCTCCTGATTCCTATTGTCCTGCGAGTGCTTTAAGGTCTCTGGTGATCCTGCCAGTGTGCAGACCGGTCTGTCAGGTGCTTTAGTTCTTAACACGCTCTGTTGATGCGAATCAGTGTTAAGAGACATGTGGTATTAAATCAGAATCTAAGGGGCAAGTTCAGAAGTCACTCTTCTCTAAGCCTCTTTTAAAAAGCATTTTAATAGAGCTCTTTGTATCCTGATGTTTTATCTTTATATAAGAACCACTATAATAATTCCCACAGACCAATTTCTAAAAATTTCTATTCTTATAAAAGTAATACTCATTGTAGATAATTTAGAAAATAGTTATGTAGACCCCCACAACTCAATTATTTTGATTAGCATTTTTATATTTTTTCTATTCCTTTATATAACCACTGAACTCAGAGGGAGTGATACTGACAATGTTTAAAAAGCAGCATTGTGTAGGCGCCAATGAGAATGACAGTCACTACAGTGCAAAAGCAGCATCCTAAAAGCCCTTCAGGTGTCAGTCGGGTGTGGAGTCGGGTGTGCAGAGGCGTGGAGAGGCCCTAAGGAGGTGCCGGGTCGGACCACGGCCTACAGCAGAGGCTGTTTAAGAAGTCCTGGATGCAGCTGAGTATCTAAGACTGTAGTTACATATATACACATGCTTTTAAACTTTTTATTGGAAAATTGTGGTGCAAAAATGCCAATTTAATGGCTGCGTACTTTGCATTATGACCAGATAATGGTATATTTAATCTTTGTCATTATACATTCAGGCCTTTTCAGTTTTATAAATATGGTGATGAACACTATACATAAGTCTTTCATAGTCCTCATTATTATACTGGGTTAAATTTTAGAAATTAAGGTCCCTGCTGCATGTTGCCAAATTGTCTTGGATGATACCAGTTTATACAGACATCAACATTGCATGATGGTGGAAGTATCAGTGAATTATGACATTTGTCCCCCTCTTCTTCTATGGGGTTTAGGTGTGTTCATCAGTTTGTAAACACTAATGATTTCAACACTCTCATGTTTATTGTGATATTTTCTGCGTTATGTCTTTCCATTTTCATATAAAGAAATTTAAAATTTTTAGTTAATAAAAATACATAATGTCAGGATAACCTTAAAACAGTAGAGAAACTACTTGATTTTTCAGATACACAAAGGTGAGTTCATGTGAAATTGTTCTGACAGATTATTTTACAGTTGAAGCACACATGACGCAGGTGTAATCACGGATCCAGAGGGACAGGAAACTGTCCACCTTAGAGCTGATACAAACACGTTTCATAGATCAGTCTGGCACACTAGTAGAAGACCTAAAACGAATGTGTAATCAATCCGTGGCTTAGAATAAAGCCGTATCTTGGAGACTATGATGATTCCAAATATAGCAGCTAAACAACTTAGCCAGCTTAAGTCCTTTAGAAGAGGATAAGTAATTGCTCGTTTAAACAATTATAAATCATAACAGAACACGGGACTTTAAGAACTGAGCATGATTCCTGGCTCTGCCTATGCAGTTTTTTGACCTGTGCATTGTCGCACACCTTCTCCGGGCCTGTCTCCTCATAGGTAAATGGGAGCTGGATAATGGTCTCTAGGGTCTACTTTTTTAGCAGCTTTAAAAAAATGTAGTGGGAAAAGTTACCTTTTTAAGAAGGAGGTAACTGTAAGTTAACACGAGATTCAGCACTAGAACAGTGAGTTGCCATATACAGCAGTCTGGCGAGCATTTAACGTCCTCCTTAGGTTAGGTGCCAGGAGAGGGCAGGAAAATATTTGCTTCCCCCCAGTTCTGTGCCGTATCATTTTAACATATGTAAATCTCTTAAGTTATAAGAATTTCATTCTCCAAGTAAGTTCTCCTCATTTTAAGAATTTAAGTGGACGGGGCTCACTCTATGCTAATATGGCTTAAAAAAAAAGTAAAGTGAACTTTGTTGACTTAGTTCTTGACACTAGATGTGGCCATGTAGTATTTCGTCTGTGCGTGTTCCCCCTGGTTATCTCGCACAGCCTCGTGCGCTAGCCCGCCC
>NW_011888830.1:188694-201370 GCF_000151845.1 Pteropus vampyrus
TTCTATGGGGTTTAGGTGTGTTCATCAGTTTGTAAACACTAATGATTTCAACACTCTCATGTTTATTGTGATATTTTCTGCGTTATGTCTTTCCATTTTCATATAAAGAAATTTAAAATTTTTAGTTAATAAAAATACATAATGTCAGGATAACCTTAAAACAGTAGAGAAACTACTTGATTTTTCAGATACACAAAGGTGAGTTAATGTGAAATTGTTCTGACAGATTATTTTACAGTTGAAGCACACATGACGCAGGTGTAATCACGGATCCAGAGGGACAGGAAACTGTCCACCTTAGAGCTGATACAAACACGTTTCATAGATCAGTCTGGCACACTAGTAGAAGACCTAAAACGAATGTGTAATCAATCCGTGGCTTAGAATAAAGCCGTATCTTGGAGACTATGATGATTCCAAATATAGCAGCTAAACAACTTAGCCAGCTTAAGTCCTTTAGAAGAGGATAAGTAATTGCTCGTTTAAACAATTATAAATCATAACAGAACACGGGACTTTAAGAACTGAGCATGATTCCTGGCTCTGCCTATGCAGTTTTTTGACCTGTGCATTGTCGCACACCTTCTCCGGGCCTGTCTCCTCATAGGTAAATGGGAGCTGGATAATGGTCTCTAGGGTCTACTTTTTTAGCAGCTTTAAAAAAATGTAGTGGGAAAAGTTACCTTTTTAAGAAGGAGGTAACTGTAAGTTAACACGAGATTCAGCACTAGAACAGTGAGTTGCCATATACAGCAGTCTGGCGAGCATTTAACGTCCTCCTTAGGTTAGGTGCCAGGAGAGGGCAGGAAAATATTTGCTTCCCCCCAGTTCTGTGCCGTATCATTTTAACATATGTAAATCTCTTAAGTTATAAGAATTTCATTCTCCAAGTAAGTTCTCCTCATTTTAAGAATTTAAGTGGACGGGGCTCACTCTATGCTAATATGGCTTAAAAAAAAAGTAAAGTGAACTTTGTTGACTTAGTTCTTGACACTAGATGTGGCCATGTAGTATTTCGTCTGTGCGTGTTCCCCCTGGTTATCTCGCACAGCCTCGTGCGCTAGCCCGCCCTGGCTTCTGGAGCCCGTACCACCGATTAGGTGGCTGACACACAAGCACTGGCTGCTCGGTTCTGGAGACCGGCAGGTCGGTTCTGGGTGCGGGCCTGCGTCCGGGCTCGTAAGCAGCCGCCTTCTCGCCGTGGGCACAGGCTTTTCCTTGGTGCGTGAGCATAAGAAAGGGTCCGTCTTCCCTTTTTTAATTAATCCCATCATGTGGGTCCCACCTCCAAATACCGTCACATGGGGTACAGAGCTTCAAATTGTGAGTTTTGGGGAGACACCAACATTCAGCTCATAACAAGCACAAAGTGGATAGCAAAATGTTTATAGAGGGAGAACTTTAGAAAAAAATTAACCATTGTCTTTATATTAAATCAACCAACTTGTTGAGCATCTGGTATTTGCAAACCTCTCTTCTAGTCTGGAAGTTCACAAACCTGGCTATGAACAGAATCAGCTGCAGAACTTAAAGCTCAAATCAAATACCAGGTCCCATCTTAAAGGATTCCACAGGTCTGGAATGAGATACAAAGCTCTCCAGACAGTGCAAGTGACCAACCAGGTTTAAGAACCACAGATGCAGGTGTTGTGGCCTTATCTGAGGAACATAGATATAGATTCTCAACTCACTATCTGATATAAGAAGTCAAAGAATGGTAGTTAAATTGTTCAGAATACCCCAAGAATAAAGGGCCTCTTAATTTCTCTTGGAAAAAGAGTAACTCCCTATTATTTACAATTCCATGAATTAAAAATGTAGCTCGATGCTACAGACTGGATTTTTAATTAAAAGCATAAATTGGCTCCCTTTGCATTGTTTCTTATAAACCCGTTTTGTTTGTCCCCCAGAGGAGGAGGAAGATGACCTCTTTGACGATCCTCTGCCAGTACCTTTAAGGCACAAGGTTCCAAACCAGCAAACTCTTCACCCTGAGGTATTTCCAATGACTGCAGTATCACAGAACCAGCCTGAAAAACTGATTCAAACCACAGGATGCTTCAAAGTAGAGAGCACGCAAACCTCTCTTTGCACAAACTTTATAGACTGTGAAGAATCCAACAGTGAAAGCGAGGAAGAATTACAAATCCCAGCCTCATCTCAAGGGGATCCTGGTCCTGTCACACATCAGCAAAAGGCTGAAGCGGAAGTACCGCAGTGGGAGGTATTCTTTAAGAGGAATGACGACATCACAGATGATGGTTTAGAAAACTTCCCTTCCTCTACAGAGGCAAGGGGCTCTCAGTCACCAAAGCTTTTCAGTGACTCTGATGGGGAGTCAACTCACATCTCTTCCCAGAATTCCTCTCAGTCCACACACATCTCCGAACAAGGAAGTCAAGGCTGGGACAGCCAATCTGACACTATCTTGTTATCTTCCCAAGAGAGAAACAATGTGGCTATCACCTCCTTGAACAAAGGTGGTTGTAAACCAAGAATCAAAGAGAATATTCCTTCTCAGATGGAACAACATGTACTTTGCCCAAAGGACACTTACTCTGATTTGAAAAGTAGAGATCAAGATGTAAATATAGTTCCTAGTGTTGGAAAACCAACTGTTCTCAGCAGTGGGAAACACATACCTCAGGAAAAAAGGCCGCAAAATCTTAGCGCCAATGCTGATTCACAGAGCTCCTCCGATTTTGAAATTCCCTCAACTCCAGAAGCTGAGCTACCTAAACGAGAGCATTTACGACATTTGTATGAGAAGCTGGCAACAGGTGAGAGTATAGTAGTTGAAAAAAGAAAAAGCTCACTCTTAGATACTTAGGAATTAAAAACTCTTCATTCTAGAGCCACCAACAAACCTATACAAAAAGGTAATAGCCCCAATCAGAGTAAATTAAAACGCAACACTCAAAAATACTCATATAACCTAAAAAAAGTCAGTCAAGGGGAAGAAGAGGAACAAAAAGATAGAACTAAATCAAAAAAGACAATTACATTAAATGAAAATGGTCTAAACACACCAATGAAAAGAAAGCAAAAATAAAATATAACCCAACTACATGCTACCTATAAGAAACTCACCTCACGTGGTAAATGTTGGTGAAAGGATGGAAGATAACACCATGTAAATGCTACTTAAAAGAAAGCTGGAGTGGCTATAAAAGGCGTAGTTCCCCAAGACAATCTTAAATGTGCATGGACCTAACAGCAGCTTCAAAACATGCAGGCATAGCTTGGCTGCAGGAAAGCGAGTCACATGAATTCTGTGG
The DNA here is from genome assembly GCF_000151845.1 of Pteropus vampyrus. NCBI lineage: Eukaryota > Metazoa > Chordata > Mammalia > Chiroptera > Pteropodidae > Pteropus > Pteropus vampyrus. The sequence continues at coordinate 191,973 of NW_011888830.1, forward strand.
TTTCTCAGGGCAAATAAAAGTTATGTTTACACTATATGTAGTCTATTAAGTGTGCAGCAGTACTATATCTAAAAAAAAAAAAATGTACATACCTTAATTTAAAAATATTTTATTGCTAAAAAAATGCTAACCATCATCTGAGCCTTCAGCAAGTTGTAATCCTTTTCCTGGTGGAGGGTCTTGCCTTGATGTTGATGAAAACGCACTATCTGCAAAGAGCCATGAAATGAAGTATGCCTGTGCATAGCACAAGCAGCTGAAAGGAGAAAGACAGACTAACGCGTGATTACAGCTGGGGGCTTTAACACTGCTCTTTCAGTAACAGAATGAGTTTCTAGAAAATCAGCAAGGATACAGAGGAGCTGAGCAGCACCCATCGACCAGACGGATCTGACACTCCAGCCAACAACAGCAAAATACACACTTTGCAAATGCACGTGGCACATTCACCAAGATAGGCATATCTTGGGTCATAAAAGTACCTCAACTAGAAAGAATAAACTTGGGCCTATCAAACTGATGGCCACAGGAAAAGTAAGCCCCCTGCTTACCTCAGAGGATGTTACATTGCTTAAGAATGTTGGTGTGAAGATAGTGGTAAAATTAAAACTAGAAAAATTAGAACCTAAAAGAAAATAATTAAATGGCAAAAGTATAAGTTTCTTTGAGTCAGCTAACTCTCCTAAAGTTCATCAATGGGTTATGCTTTTGCATAGTTATATATGTGGATTTAATAAAATTTCATTAACATTAATAAACACTTTGGTATGCTGACATTTTGTAAAGTGCAAAAGCAGAGATTTCACTTAAAACAAGCGGAGTCTCTAGAACACAATTTGCACATCAAAGTAGCAATGATATTGCATTATCACCCTGCCGCAAGGGAATTACATCAACATTAAGTACTGGATCCACAGGACAAGCCTTAGAGGAAAACAAATAGGGTATTCAAAAGCAGCAATGCCACGATGACCCGATGACCCGGGCAGCCAGCCCTCTGGTTTCTCCAGACGGGAACGTCCCACTCCCAGATGCTGGGAAGAGGACAGTCGCCTCTGTTCATTTACATGAAGGAAAAACGACAGCGAAACCCAGAGTTCACATTTTACTTAAGAACCTGGCGCAAGAGGGATGACATAGCTAAGGGACAGGGCTGAGGTAAGAGCCTGGTGCAACTCATTTCTCACTGCTCTCTGAGAACATGTTGAGTCACAATTCTAGGAAAGTGTCTCTGCCCTAAATTACCAACAGCAAGTTTTATTAATATGTACACAGAGACTGGTCTGAGCAACAGCAAGGTACCTGGGGCAAAGGAACGTAGGGAAGGATACAAGGAGTTTTAAGGGAGCGCTGACCCCTGTTCTCTAGCTCAGATGCTGCCTTTGCTCTGGATGGAATACACTCCACAGACTCAGTGGGACGGCAGGATTAGTCACTTTCATTCCATTTGGCCCGTCTCCCCTCTTAGTACTAGTTCATAAAGAACACGTAAAACCACTGGAGAGAAGTAGTAGGTACTGCAAATCACTGGCTGAGTATCTGGTCATAACTACAGTGGGCCCAGAAACCCAGAGACTTCATATTTTATAGCTCTAAAAATAAGTTATACTTCATCACAAATCATATAATCAAATGTAACTATACATTTGTATATTGACTGACACTTAAGAGTTCATCTTAATAGTACAGCTTATGATCCAAGGCAGGTGTTCAAAACATGCCTGTAAACATCCTTCCGAAGATATTATTAGTGTTTCACAATCACACCATCAATTTAAGATCACATACTGCCACATTTCCATTGTTTTATATGTGAGTCTGGCTGAAGGAATTTAAGGGCTGGGTACCAGAACAGACTTTTGAGCAAAAGACTTACGGTGATCACCAAAGATGTTAAAGTACAGGCTGACACAGTGACCCCTGAACACTGCGGAGTGAGGGGCCCCCACCACCCATGCAGTCAAAAACACGTGTGTGAATTCAGCTGGTCTTCCACATACTGCATGTGGAAAACAGAGTGACCCTTGAACGTGGGTTCAAACTTATCCACGAACTCCTGCAGTTCACGCCCGTGTTGTTCAAGGGCAAACTGTATAAACCTATACTTCGAAACCAGTGTAGGTTTACACTCTGTACTTGAAGTACGAAATAATCATAGCTAATACTTACATACAATGCTCACTCTGTGACAGTGTTGCTTTTATACACTGTGTATTAACTCCTTTAATCCTCAGCACCTCTGAGGTAGGTAGATGTGCTGTCTCCATTCACGGATCAGGAGGCTGAGGCAGAGTCCATGCTTTTAACCACTACGCATTAAGGCCTCTTGAAAAGAGTAATGGCGGGCATTAGTTATAGTGGCTACTCAATAGTTACTTCAAGAACTGAAGTATAAAAGGAAAAGTGAAGAAAAAAAGCTTTTCAGAATGCCAAGATATATCACAGCAGAAACCAAGTGGCTAGCCACACTTGCCTGAGAGAGGAATCCAAGACTTAGGAGTTTAATAGTAGAAACCGATTTTTAACAAAGTCTGCCTGAAGTTGGTTAAATACATTAACAGTCGGGCACTGTCCACTGCCTCCCAGCTGGGCGAGCTTGGCATGTTAATGTCACCGAACAGTCTGAGCCTGCTTCCTTCCATGCACCATAGGGGTGGGGTGCCAACCTCAGACTTACAAGAAGTGCACGAGTACATGTAAATGCCTAAGACTCGCTCAAAGAAAACTAGTTCTAATTCTAAAATCAATTTGCACTTCTAGGCAGTACTTAGTGAAATATGTTTAAGTACCTGGCAACTAATAATCTCAAAAAATTTTAGAAGTATCCATCCACATTATGCTAAGTGTAAAATTAGACTTTAATATCCAAATGTGTGAATGATGACAGCCAATGAACGTTTTAAAAAAGGAAAGTAGCATTTAAAGGAATGGTATATAAACCTTTGGTTAATCTCAACAGCAGGTAGTCAGGAATACATCGGTATTTTTCTGCCCCTTTTATAGCCTTACTGGAAAAGACAGTAAAATATTCATAAACAAAGCTAACCCACAAGAGAAAAATCAAATGCCAAACTAAATTTATTTGCTAAATAACTGTTGAACTTTAAGAAAAATAAGTGCTGTCTGGATTTTGCATATATGGGGGAAAACCCTGAGATTACCAATTGTGTATCAACTGTTTTCGGGAGATACTAAAAACAATGGTTTTTATACAACTTGTACAGTGAGTGGATTACTTTACAGTTTAAACTTGACCTAAATATTATGCTTCAACATTTGCTTTATATTGAGAGAACAAATTCTGACAACTTACGACTTAAAATAGTTAAAGCTCCCAGCAGCTTCGGTTAACTAGTTTCTATTATTTCACTGCTTAAGTTCAGCTTTTTAATAACGTGAGGGTAACAGAGGTAATGAAAAGGCCCATTAAATTTCTATTAATAAGGACAAAAAAAAAAACATGCTGAGTGAAAAGAGCTGTTTTCCTTCTGCCCTCTAGTTTTTTCCCATTTTTTAACCCAAAAAGTAGACAAGATCAAGTAAATAGATAATAAAAACCCTGACATTTCAAAAAGAATGTGAAAAGTACATCTTTAAACCTGACTGTGTCAATTATAATTCAAAGTATGCTTGGCCACTAGGAGCAACCTGTACAATCAGTGAAGCGCGCTCACTGATTCCACCGACTTTTTTTCATGAGGAAAACATAAGAAGTGGCACTAAAAAATGCATTTTTTCTTGACACCTGCAAATTTTGGTTAGCAGAGAGACACTGAGGCTCCAAATGTGTAAACAATTTACCCTATGTTAAGAAACAGCAAAGTCATGTAATACTGATATAATAAAGTGTAGCTGCTTCCATAAAAGAGGTTAAGGATTAAGAAGATATTTGAAATGCTGCATTCCTGAAATCAGTTCAATTTTACCCAAGCTTCTTTTGGGTCACTAAAGCCTAAGGCAATGAGCTTAGGTAGAACTTAATTAGGAAAACTGAAAGCTAGATTCGTTTGCTGCATTTACCTTTATGTTGGACACCATGATCAGAAATCCCAGAACCAGAAAGAGATGAAAACATAGTTGTTCCCGAGTGAGGTTTTACTATGCAGGAAAACAAACAAACAAAATCAACAGTGAATATATTCCATCTCGGTCTTCATAGTTCAAGTAATAAATGGTCTCATAATTCAGGCACACACTTTGGCCAAGTTTAGTTTTAGCACATTAAAAAAATGTATAAAATAAGTATCAGTTCAAAATATAGACTTTTTTTTTTAAGAAGAGCTGCAGGAAATATAAAAATAATTTGGTGGAAAGGACGTGTTAAAACTGCCTGAAATTAGGAGATGCTCTGTCAGTGTTGTGTAAAGTGTCATGTGAGGCACAGCTGCCCTGGGGCCGTCTTCTGTGTGCCTTGCACCGGAGGTGCTTTCCGTGGATCTATCCCCTAATTCACACTTTTAAAAGGGGCCCCGAGAGCGCCCATGTCTGCGCCCGGTTCCACTGCTGTGTCATTCCCAAGAGGCGTAGTGGCTGGACATTCTAGAATTTGAGTGTTTTGGAGATTTTTCTTCTACAGGATTAAAAACCTTTGAGAATTACTGGTTCAGACATACACCTCTCATAATTGTCTAAATTGCTTCAAATGTGAAATCAAGCTATAATTAAAATTTTTTTCACATGTTAGACCTCCAATTTCTGTATCACTAAGACCCTGCTATTTTAATGAAAAAAGTAGCAGAGTATAATTTACAGTAATAAATAGGGAAACAGGAATGACAACAGCAAAAACAGACCTTTGTATATTTGATTTGCCCAAACTGAATTAACCATTTCTCTAAATTCAAGGTGTTTGGCAAGCTGAATGTTTGATCTTAGCGATTGTGACATTATCATTTTAACACTTAAACACTGAAGGAGGCATTTCTCTGTTCACACACTTGGGTGTGTATATGCTGATTTCTAAATAGTTCCCCTTTGTTTGGTATCTAACCACTAATTAGGTATCATTCAAATTAGTCTATGTGACCCTGTGTTCTTCTCTTTAGAAGGATCAGTAATGCGTTTGGCCAAGAGTCTGAAACATGAATTATAAATTAACATATTGAATAACTTTGATAATGTGAAGTCCCGAATACTTATTTTTTAAAATGGTAACATTAGGAAAAAAACAAAACTACAATTGTCCTCAGCTCTATTTCCTGAAAATTCAGTTGAGGTAACCTCTGCAAGTCACAGCTCCACATTTACACACAGTTCTGACTCTCTTTTTGGCTGGGCTGTAGTCAATAGAATCTGAAGATATATCTCCAGAACCTGAATATGTAGAAAAAGAAATACAGGAGAAAGAGTTAAGACAACTCAGAATGAGTTTCAAATTTTCTATCAGCTTTAAATAAATGTGAATTGTCTTGAAGGGATTATGTGGGCTAATAAAAGGTAAAGTGTATGTTATTAGCCCGTATTTATGAGAATGGATTTCTGAAATGAAACTCGCTGGGAAAATCCAATATATAATCATCAATTTCATTCATTATTTAAGAGCCATAAACCGAGGTCGAGTAGTAACAATATGTTAAGGGCATCCTACTTACAAAAACAAAGGAAAGACAACAGACTGTCACAATAAAGCAAATAGAACTAAATGTGTTTTTTAAAAAAGCCAAATTGAAATAAGTTCATATGTGATATAAATCACATTTTCACATTTTAATGCATTTGGCCAAGAGTCTGAAACATGAATTACAAATTAACATATTGTATAACTTTTGAATAGTCATTTCCTAGTAGAGATTCAGAAAGTAGGCTTTCTGAATCTCTAGTAGGAATTTTTAAAATACAAGTAATATTGAGAAAAGATGTTATAATAAATAAGCTCCCATAATGGAAGTTCTGAAAAAAGGAGCTGTCAGCGTGATGCACGAGAAGGAACTTTACTCAGCCCAAGGTCAGGCAGACCCGGGCTCTAGTTTTGGCCCCCACATCAGCTTTGAGACCTTGAGTAAAAGGACAAACTTCAATACCCTCATTTTTTTCATCTTTAATATTAGTTTGTTCAGATGATCTACAGTCTTTTCCTACTCTTGAACAGATTCTTCATGCTGAAACAACTTAACACAAGGAACTGTACTTGAAAACCATACCTTTCATTTGATAATCAAAAGTGAGCTCTTCTCCAGCGTTTATGGTTCTTGTGGAAAATAATGCTATTCGGGGAAGACGAGTATCAAGGTTATCAATGAAAACATTGAACACCTGAAGATTTGGGTCACACTAAAAAAGAACATTAGAACCCATTTAAGTAAAAACGACGTGAACATGCCATATAAAATCTTTAATTTCCCAGAGTATTAGCTTTTAAAATGTACTGGAAATTGAGTTGATTATTTAGAGGTCTCTGAGGCATGCACATTTAAAAATACTGTTTTCACTTACGGGAAATTTCAGACATACATAAAACTCGAGAAAATAATAAAATAAATCTACATGAATGTACTAAGCAGCTTCAACAACAGTTAACGTATTTGCCAATCTTTTTCCAGACCTGACTTTTTAATCTTTCTTTTTAACTTAGTCCTGACTTTTTAATTTTTCTAGATAAATTTACTGTAAATCCCAGATAACATTATCATTTCACTTGTAAATATTTCAATAAGGCTATTTAAAGAATTAGAACAAGTACATTTAAAAAATCAAGTTGTAGAACTGTAGAACTCAAATTTCATATTGTATGGAGTTTCATGGCTTAAACTTTTGTTTGGAATTGTTTGACATGTTGAGAACTCTAAATTCTGGAATATGCAAGAAGAACGATCCAGTGAGTCATATTAAGAAATCAAAATAAGTGTTTAATTGTCCTTGAATATAATACATATATTTTGAAAGTATCTCCAATTATTAAGAAAAAATTAAAAGTTTAAATCAGAAAACGAATATAAAAGTTTAAATCAGAAAACGAATAAGGCAGTCAGAAAGTCTCTGACATTTCACTACTAATCATAAATTAGTTTCTTGGTACAAAATCTATCAAAAGTTTAACATGGTCTACTTCCTCATATGGTCAGCTATGTAACTTACTCTCTAAGACACATTTAGTTGTAATCTATAAAATGGAGACGGTGTCAATCTCACAAACCTAACACTGTGTAACCTACCTGGGAGCTGGTAGGCACCAATAACTGTAAACCTCACTTATTTTGGACACTAGTTTTTAGAGGATAAGATTCTAGACTTAAGGTTCCAGCTGTATTCTAAATTCTTCTCAAACACAAATTAAGAATGCTAACTTATAGTTTAGAAAAATAACCCTAAGTACACTTCAATACTCTACAAATTCTTAAATTTTATAAAAATGTAACGTTTACATTTTCAGAGAATATAGCTATCTTTAGTTGTGTTTCCTAAAATTTAGCTGTGTTAACTTCTGTAAGGAACCTATAAAGTTGTGTTTCTTAAATTTCTATTTTCTACTGCTTAACTCCTCTGCTCGTTAATTCCTCCCTCTACATAAGTATAATACCTATTTTAAAAGTTGCTGGAAAATTTAAATGAAGTAACATAGGTAAAGACTCTTGCACAACGCACGGTATTTGGTGGGCACCTCAAGAGACTGTCCAGCTAGAGCAATGACACCGTGACTTAAACGGAAGAGGTCCTTGTACTAAAACCTTTGGAAATATTAAAAGGGTGCATAGTTTAAAGATAATCATTTCCTCAACTATGGAAAATCATTAAACAAAGTACTAATTATGCCTGTCTATACTTTAGGTATTTCTTACACTGTGATTCACAAAATGAGACACATTTCCGTATCGAGCTGCATCCACTGTGAACTCATCAGATTCATAGTCCAAATCAAAGAGATACGTGATCCCTCTGTGGTCATATAACTGGCCCCGTCTTTCAGCTTCTTCACTTGTGATTACCTGAAAAGAAAAACTATAGTCTATTATACAGCTATTGCTGAACTGAAGAAACACTCATCCAGAAATCTATTCATATATTAATGCCTACAAACGTTTAAAAAGAAATTAAAGAGTCATCAGAAACATTCACAAACAACTGTAAAAGTGCTAAACTGAAAGAGGGACGCAAAGGAGAAAAGATGGTGCAAAAGAATCATGACTGTTCGAATTCAACTTGAATTTGATAACTCGAATTGAAACCATGTGCTTCTTTCATCCCAATTAACTGCAATGTGCAAAAGGCTACAAACCTATAGCTCTCTGTAGGATATAACAATGTAACGACCTAAATTTACAAGCACATATGCTCTAAAGGCATGTGTGTTTAGATCTGATTTTCTTCTTAGAGATTTTGTGTAAAAACTGTCATATCTTTAAATTTACAAGTGCCGGTTTCATTAACTATATATAAATGGGTGTTTGTTGAAAGATGACTATTTCGTTTGTCAGTATATATGTTTTTTGTTTCGAGTTTATATGTCTATGCTAGTGAACCCTTCTATCAAACCTAGAATTTCTACATATTTTCAAATGATATCAAATGTACAAAATATTTGTGAGTTAAAAAGCATAAACCGTTCTTGCACATTATTTGCTGTGGTAAGTGGAACGTACCTCCCCAACATACTCCATGACAAAACTCATCCTTTTAATCTTCACAAGGGTTTTTACACCCCAGCCACAGCCATTGCTAGTTCGAAAGATGCAAAGTGAATACTGTGTGCCTTTTTGTACAATCCTATTGGGACAATCGGGTCCACACTGACATCTTGAGTTGCACTCATAAATGGGGGTACCGGGTGGGATTTTAATCTGCTGGCTTTTGTTATAAGCCAAAAGAACTCCAGCTTCAGCGGGACAACATTTCTCAAAGAAGCAATCTGTGCACGAACAACCAAAGGTGGCTTCGTTCACTAGGCTGATTCCGGGAGTGGGTTTGTATTCGTTAATGTAGCAGAAGTCTGAAGGTGGGCCCTCTAAGTCAACAGTATTTTCAACAAAAATCATTCCTTTATGGTTTTTTCTTCTGTTGAGTTCATCTTGCCATCTCTGCAGAGCTATCCTTTGTTTAGCCTTCTTTACAATGTATTCAGCAATGGCAGGCTTCAATGCTTTGTTATTGTTTTTGAGAGTTATTGCTTTGCCTTTCTTTACCTGAGATAGATAAATATGCTTGTCATTAGAGAACTGCTGAAGTAGTAATGGGCACTTGAGATTCTGCAAAGGTTCCCAAGTATTTGTAGAATCTGGCCATCCTTTCCATTTTACAAGATAATATTCCATATCCTTAAAATATAAAAGAAAATGCAAATCAGATTATGACAGTCCCAATTATTTAAAATAATATTGTAAAGAGAAAGGTATCCATTATTACTTTTCTTAATAAAGTTCAGAAGATATAGTCAGATTTCTAGCAGATGGAATACAAATAAAAAA
>NW_011888830.1:202290-208949 GCF_000151845.1 Pteropus vampyrus
TGAAGTAAAATCAATTTTTTTCTTTATCTTCTAGAATAACTAACATACACCATGTGCCCTCAGGTAAATGCCTTTTGAAATATGGAAGTGATTAAGCTGCATTCTATAGTCTTTAGTTACCATTTTAATTCATAGATACTGATGAAAAGCTTAACTGGGATACATGTGCTTTTCCCTGAAAATTTTAATAAAGTTTTTATTGTAAAGTAAGGATGTCCATGATAGCTGTTTTATGATTCATACTGAATGCCACGTGACCAGTAAGGCCTAGGACGCGCTGAGCGGCACGGACTGGGCTGAGGAGCACTGAGCCAGCTTTGCAGGACAGGAGTACGTCACCCAGTTAGTGAGTGAGCTCATTCCCCTACTGTCTGCATCTCAATGTTTTATTATATTTCTATTCAATAAACAGTAATGCTTGTCAATTAAAAGAACTTTGTTTATTTATAAAAATGATTGAAATAAGTTTTCTCTGTTAAAAAAAAAATGGTTAAACTGTAGTGTGAGGATATGCACAAAAACTGTACTTCCAAAGAAATATCTACTGTGATTCCAGGGGAAAAAAGCCTACACATGTGTCTACATGTTAGTCAAACTGGCTCACTACGATGAAATGTGGACTTCTCCCCCATCAGGTAACTACTACAATTTGAGACTGTTGTTAGCAGATGTCTGCCCAACAATAAGGAGATCCACTTGGCAGTATTTTACATGTCTACTTCCCTTAATTAGAAAAATTTTAAAATTTTCTGACTCCAGAATAAAGCAATGAATGCACCCTTGCTCTTTTATTTTTAGGCCACAATATTTCCTACTATTGTCCTGAGTTATGTCAAAAGTTGCCAGCAAACAATGAAAGAAATAGGAACACTGGCTTCAAGTCAGATGATCAAGCCAAATTAACATTCAGCAAACCTAAAACACCACGCAATTAACGTTTGCTTCCAAAATAATGTATTGACTAATGATGAGTCACTTCCATTTTTAGTGACTAAGTTTGGATTTAATCACATTGATACCCACTTAATTTTTGGATGGTAAAGATGCTTATAAAACATTTGGCAAAACAGTATAGAAATATTAGTAATATTTTATTTCTACTTTGTAGAAGTCTTTTATTTCATACCCGTATTTTACTTTTAAAATCCAAAAATGGCATTTCCATTTTGAAAAATAATTTTAAATGGAAAAAAGTTTGACTTAAGAAACAAATTCAATATCCTAATTCGATATCCTAAAATTCCAAATAAAAGCCAACAAGTTCATAAACCTCATATATTATATCAGTATCCTATTCTGATATGCAATCAACTCTTGATTACTCACAGAAATGGAGCACAGTCATAAAAATGACCCATAAATTACTCCAGTATAACTTGAAATGCATCATATGAGTTTTTCAATAGACATTTTCCCCCACTATGTTTGCCTTAGGTTAAACTAATTCAAAAATTTATTATCTATAATAAGTATATGAAAGTTCAGTCAGCAGAGGGTGTGATGAAATGTAAGGTAATTCTAATACTAGCCTTTAGGAGTAAAATCTCACTGGGAAAGAGGGCAGTAATATATAAAATAAGTAGCAATGCAAGACAGTACAATTTTAAATGCCGAAACAAGATAACAAATACCACTAGAACATAAAGAGGGAAATAAATCTAGGTCAATCAGAAAAGGGCACAGAGGCGGCAGAACGAACTTCACTAGGAAAGGCTGATAGGATTTGGTGCGTAGGGAACGGGCAGGCAGGATGGAAACCACGAGCAAAGCCTGGAGCTGAGATTTGCATGAAATACCTAGAAAACAGTGAAGAGATGGATTCAGCTAGCTTTGAAGTTCCGATACTGAAGTGAGAGAGAAAACCGCAATAGCAAGGCAAGAGCAAATCACACACAGCCTTGAACACCTGACTAAGGCGTCTGCGCTTTACCGCGGAACAATGGTTCTTAGAAATCATGGTGTTTTATTCCATCTTGTTTATCGGGTTCTTAGAAATCATGGTGTTTAATTCCATCTTGTTTATCAGGAACAATTTTACCAATTTCCTAATTGCCAAGCCAGTGACTCTTGAGTCATCTGACTTGACCGCTCCTCAGGCCTGACACCACGCTTCTCTCTATATCCTTGTTCTTCTTCTGCCTTCTTGGCCGAGACCCTGACCCCAGTCCATCACCTAAAAACAATGCAGATCCTAAGGGCTCTGTCCTTGGCCCCTTTTCACACGAAACAAGTGTTTGTCCCTTCTGAGAATCTGAAGAAAGCTATGGACCTTTACCTAGTGGAAGTTACATATATAATATTTTGGGTGATTTCAGGATATTTGGATTCTGAGTTAAGAATTCCTGCTCTGAATGCTCTCCCTGGGCAACCTCATGGCTCCGGTGGCTTTAGTTATATGCTGACGACTCCCAAAATGTTATCAGCAACCCCGTGTGCCCTATCGCCTGCCGGACATCCAACAGGTTCCTAAACCAATCCACACACATGGAACTTAGCACTGCTCTTCCTACATGGGTTTTTCTGTTCTGTAGTTCCCACTGAGAGGAATCTGACCCATCCACCTAGTCACACAAGTCGCAAACCGGGAGGTCAGTCTCGATTCTTTTCTCCTCCTCAATCCAATCCGACGTCAAGTTTTTTAAGATACTCGTTCCAGCCAATCTGTTACCTACAGTTACTTCAGATCTTCAATTCTTCAATTCTAATTCAATTCTTGCCTAGATTATTGCATTTCATCTCCTAGCTGGTTTTTCTGCCTCCAGACACACCAATCTACTCCTCTTTATTAAAGTATAGAATTTTCTTAAAAAAACAAAAATCCACTGTACCAGTCATTCTACCGTTCTCGACTGGGTCCGCGATGCCTCTGCCTCCACCTTCCATGGTGGCCCCATCATTCACAGCCCTCTGGCCACAGAGGGCCACTGTTGACCCTGCAACACGACAGGCTTTTTCACACCTTTCTGCTGCTTTGGCACAAATTTCTCTCTAAATAGAATGGTCTCTTCTCTTTTCCTAGTGAACACTTGCTTATTTCAGTCTCATCTTTTTTTACATGTAGAAAAACCTACTCATCTTTAATTCAGCTCAAAGTCTTTCCTGCCTCTCTTGATAAGGGAGGACTGTTCACTGCTGGCCCCTTTGCGTTCCTATTTCTAATCTAAACTGTAAGTCATGTGTAGGGAGGAATGGAATCTTATCCTTTGTAGCCCAGAACCAAGCACAACTGCCTACCACGTCTTAGGCTTCGACTAAATATTTCTGAACGTATAACAAAAAATATGACTACCAACATATGCATGCAATATAAAAATCACAACGGTAATTATATGAATCCTTAAAAGAAATAAAGCTGTTAAACTTAACCTGGAGATAGTAATTCATGATTTTTCAATATCTGTTCTCTCATCTTCAATAAATGGAAGCAAGCACAAAAACTTCCCGTTTGCTAATTTTTCCTACGAGTTTTAAAATAACCATCGTATTCAATATTAGTGGTAGAATAGCCCAAATCTGATTATTAAGACACCAGTGTTCCATGGAAGCACAGCTCATGACAATGACTTGATCACTGGAAAGTCACTGGATTTCCAATGCCAGTACCTGGCGGAGAGCAGGAACTGTGAGATCTGGGTTAGAGGCCCAAGACCGACACGAAGGAGCAACATGACCCTGGACGACTACTTTCATGGAGCTCTGTTTTCCTGATCTCTAAAACTTGAGTTTTAGTCTAATGGTTTCTATGTTATTCCAGTTCTTAACAAGCCACCCTAAGCACAGTCTCTCAAGAACATCGATCTATTGTTGGACATGAAATATTCTGGTGGCATGTGCCTCACGGTGTGCTGGTGGTTCTAGAGACACAGAATTATTACCTGGATGCTCGAAGGGAAAGCTTTGGGTAATATTTCTTAATATCTGCTTACTAAGGGGGAAGTCCCCACCAATGTGCCTAGGGGCTCTGGTTCTTCACTGATGAGCTAAGTGTGTTAATGAAGAGTACCTATATTTTGTCAGGAATTTTTCTGTATGAAGGGGTGACGTGGCAAGAACATGGCGCAAGAAAATCACATAGCACTAACTACTTCGATTTACATCCTCTACATTTAACTGAACTCCGACATGGACCCACATAGGAGCTGCCCTGCCATTCTCCAGTTAGCACTCTTTCCATTCCCGAGTTGGCTATTTCAGACCTCCTCCGCTTTGTTCGAGGTCCCTGTCCCACTAACTGCCCTTAATTTTCAGAAGCACAGGACCACTGTCCCTAATGCAGAAAGAAAACCAACTACCAGGCAAAACTTCCCTATTTCCCACCCTCCCATGGACATGTGACTGGAGAAGGTGGGTGCAGATGCGACGGAAGAGATGGCCTTCCTCCATCCATTACCCTCCTCGCTCGTCTCTTCAGTTTCTCCCTCTCTGGTTCTCACCAGCATTTAAACCTCCCTCATTTTTAAAAAGCAAAATTAAACCAAATCTCCTTTGAGATATAAATGCTTAAACAGGGAAGGGATCTCTAGAAGATATGACAAATCACTAAAAGTTGAGATACTGGAGACTAAGGTCACAGGGGTGGAAGATTTCTTTTCAGGACAAGGCCTTTTATAGATCACATGCATATATTACCTACTTTTTTTAAAATAAAAAAATTTAAATTATGAACACCCTGACACCCTACATTGCCCTTCCTCCCTTTCTTCAAACCTAGAATTCCTGAAGAAGTTGTCCACACCGCTTGACACGACTTTCTCACCCCCAATTTATCCTTTACCTCACTCTATGTGGGTTTCTTCTGTCCATGCCACAGACCTGCTCTGAGGGCATCAATGGCCCTTCCACTGCTCAACCCAATGGGTACCTTACGGTTCTTCTTTGACCCACGGGTCCCTACTCTATTTTGCTGACATTAATTCTTCCTCAGGCTTCCATGACGTACTCTTCCCGTTTTCTTCTTACCTTTCATTCCAGACTGCCTTTGACAGTTTCTCCCTTACTGTTTCTCAGTTGTTTTTCTCTTCTCACGTTTTCATTGCTTAGATTACTACAACAGCATCTTATCCCTTTAAATCCATCCATGGCACAACAGCCAGAGAAATACTTTCAACGCATCCATCATGTCATTCCCTGCTCAAAACTACTATATGTTTCCCTACTGCTCTTAAGACAAAATCCAAAATTCTCTTCTTGGCCTGTACGGAGCTGCGCTTTCGGGGTCCTGCCTATACTTCCAGCCTCATTTCACTCCTTCCTTCTGACCATGTTCCACTCATCTATTCCTTAAAGAAGTCAGGCTCTCTTTTGCCTCAAAACCCTTCTCAACTTACCTTTTCATCCTTAGTACTAGTTTGAACATCAGGTCCTCATGGACACCTGCTTAGTCTCTTAGGCTAAGTTGGATCTTTCTGTTACATCGGCACTTACCTCAACTATAATAAAGTTCTCTGAACAATGGTATTTAAGGTTTTTCTACCCTCACTAAAAGAAAACTCCATGACACGAGGGACCATACCTCTGTGTCGTTCACTGCTGGGGTCCCTAGTGCCTAGCATATGACATGGTGGATGGCCCGTAAATATCTGTTGGGTTAACAAATGGGTAACTATTCTATCCCAGGGCTTCGAGCGCCATCTTTTTGCCAATGCAAGATCGGCACTGCCGGTTAGTTCCCACTCCTGACCAGAGCCACATTTCCAACTACCTACTGGTCATCTCACACTTAAATGCTCTCAGCCTTCTTCTCCGAACCCAAACTAGTCCTCCTACCCCAATCTTCCTATATTTCTAGGTCTTGGTGAATAGTGTTATTATCTACACCACTGCGAGTCAGAAACTTGTTTTCCTAGATGTGGATCCCTCACTGCCGGATCCTCACCCAACCCCCTGACCACTAAACCACCGTTGTAAATTTCACATCCTTGATAATTTTTTAAAAAATTCTCCTACTCCTCTTCCTTTCCATTATTGCTTTAGCTCAAGCATCATTTCTTGCCTAGATTACTGCAACGGCTTTTCAGAATGCGTAAGTTACGCATCTGTCATTCCCCTCCCTGCCGATCCACTTGCCTCATTATACAGAGAAAATTCTCTGAATTCCATATCTGATTGGGTCACACTTTTCAGAACCTTCCAAATGACCCCCCATTGCTACAGAGTGGCTGAAAGCTCCTTCACTCATCTCTCGTTCTTTCTGACTCCCATCTCCTTCCACTGTATTCTCTATACTAAAGCCATAAAGAATGATGATACTTGTCTTTTCGAGCCCTGTTGGACAATATCACCTCTTCTGGGAAGGTTTCTGTGACCAGGCCAAAGTGTACCGCCCACAGATCTTATATTAACATCTGCCACAGCACTTACTGTACTAGATTGCAATGGACGATTTACTCGTCAATCTCTCATTAGGCTACGAGTTCCTTAAGGTGGTGAGGGACAGTTTTATCTTTATTTTCCCAGTGCCTAATGTAGTACCTGACATACGAAAGAAACTTCGACGTTTACTGAGTGAGACTACAGAAAGAAGAAACGGGAGGTATTAGTCAACAGACCGCTGCTATAACGTAAGCATGAAGCTATGAAGGTCTAGTCGAACAATGATTGTGAGGACTAGAGAAATCACTGATGCAAAAGCCAATTCAATTCATCAACCACTAACTAAA
>NW_011888830.1:208999-216031 GCF_000151845.1 Pteropus vampyrus
CATGGCACAACAGCCAGAGAAATACTTTCAACGCATCCATCATGTCATTCCCTGCTCAAAACTACTATATGTTTCCCTACTGCTCTTAAGACAAAATCCAAAATTCTCTTCTTGGCCTGTACGGAGCTGCGCTTTCGGGGTCCTGCCTATACTTCCAGCCTCATTTCACTCCTTCCTTCTGACCATGTTCCACTCATCTATTCCTTAAAGAAGTCAGGCTCTCTTTTGCCTCAAAACCCTTCTCAACTTACCTTTTCATCCTTAGTACTAGTTTGAACATCAGGTCCTCATGGACACCTGCTTAGTCTCTTAGGCTAAGTTGGATCTTTCTGTTACATCGGCACTTACCTCAACTATAATAAAGTTCTCTGAACAATGGTATTTAAGGTTTTTCTACCCTCACTAAAAGAAAACTCCATGACACGAGGGACCATACCTCTGTGTCGTTCACTGCTGGGGTCCCTAGTGCCTAGCATATGACATGGTGGATGGCCCGTAAATATCTGTTGGGTTAACAAATGGGTAACTATTCTATCCCAGGGCTTCGAGCGCCATCTTTTTGCCAATGCAAGATCGGCACTGCCGGTTAGTTCCCACTCCTGACCAGAGCCACATTTCCAACTACCTACTGGTCATCTCACACTTAAATGCTCTCAGCCTTCTTCTCCGAACCCAAACTAGTCCTCCTACCCCAATCTTCCTATATTTCTAGGTCTTGGTGAATAGTGTTATTATCTACACCACTGCGAGTCAGAAACTTGTTTTCCTAGATGTGGATCCCTCACTGCCGGATCCTCACCCAACCCCCTGACCACTAAACCACCGTTGTAAATTTCACATCCTTGATAATTTTTTAAAAAATTCTCCTACTCCTCTTCCTTTCCATTATTGCTTTAGCTCAAGCATCATTTCTTGCCTAGATTACTGCAACGGCTTTTCAGAATGCGTAAGTTACGCATCTGTCATTCCCCTCCCTGCCGATCCACTTGCCTCATTATACAGAGAAAATTCTCTGAATTCCATATCTGATTGGGTCACACTTTTCAGAACCTTCCAAATGACCCCCCATTGCTACAGAGTGGCTGAAAGCTCCTTCACTCATCTCTCGTTCTTTCTGACTCCCATCTCCTTCCACTGTATTCTCTATACTAAAGCCATAAAGAATGATGATACTTGTCTTTTCGAGCCCTGTTGGACAATATCACCTCTTCTGGGAAGGTTTCTGTGACCAGGCCAAAGTGTACCGCCCACAGATCTTATATTAACATCTGCCACAGCACTTACTGCACTAGACTGCAATGGACGATTTACTCGTCAATCTCTCATTAGGCTACGAGTTCCTTAAGGTGAGGGACAGTTTTATCTTTATTTTCCCAGTGCCTAATGTAGTACCTGACATACGAAAGAAACTTCGACGTTTACTGAGTGAGACTACAGAAAGAAGAAACGGGAGGTATTAGTCAACAGACCGCTGCTATAACGTAAGCATGAAGCTATGAAGGTCTAGTCGAACAATGATTGTGAGGACTAGAGAAATCACTGATGCAAAAGCCAATTCAATTCATCAACCACTAACTAAATATCCATTATGTACTACAGACTACAGTAAGACGTACTTCTGGCCCTCACATGGTTGATAATTTAGCAGGAAATTAAGAGATAAAGATATAAATGATGACAAGAACAGTGTTTCCTAAGTCCTGAACATAAAGCAATTAATTTTGCTGGAGGTGGGGAAAGGAGGAAGGCTCTACAATAGGTGGTAACCTTTCGGCTGAACTTTGCAGGCCAAGTGGGATTTTGCTAAGGTGAGAAGGAAAACAATAGTATTCCAAAGAGGGAACTCGATGAGAATAGCAAAAGGGCACAAAGATGCAAGATGTGTTCACGGAATTAGAATATAAGCTCTGCCTGTTTTTAAGCTATGTTTCCAATGCTCAGGAGAGTGCCCGGATCATAGTAGGTACTCAGCACATCTTAGCTTGATGAAAGAATTTACCAGTATTTCAGTGTGAATAGAAAGTAGGATATGTGATAAGACATGAAGCTTGAAAGATGGCTGGTGGCCAGATAATAACGAATCTCTGTGGAAAGTGTCTCAGCTTAGACTCAAACAACAGGAAGCCATTAAAAGGTCTAAAGCAAGGTCCTAATGCAAGCAGAGTTGTTTCAGAAATAACTTAACGACCCTGAGGAATATGATACTGAAACAGTGTCTCTGATGAGCTGAATGTAAGAGAACACCAAAGACAGGGTCATAAAATCATTCACCTGCCCTAAATGTGTGTGAGTGAGAGAGCGGGAGAGACAAAGGGGGAGGGAAAGAGGGAGAAGAGGGGAGGGAGGGGGGAGAGGGAGAGAGAGAGAGAAGGTAGAGGTATGTTAAAGTTATACTGAGTTATAGATTAAATAATATGGATTTCCAGTCAAGGCGGTGGAGTAGGAAAATGTTATGCTCACCTCCTCCCATGACATCAAAATTACAACTAAATTAAAGAACAATCATCAGTAAGAACCACCTCAGACCAGCTGAACATTAAGTCCTATACCTTGAGATATACAGCCATGATGAGACTGGTAGGAGGTGCAGAGATGCTCAACGGGCAGGTCCCACACCCATGCTGTGGCAATTAAGAATCGGGAGGGATATCTCAGCTGAGGAGGTTCCCACTGAGGAGTGAGGGGTCACGGCAACATACCTGGCTCCCAGCCCAAGGTACCAGTTCTGGGAAGAGGAGTCCCTACAACATCTGGCTGTGAAAACCAGCGGGGACTGCACACAAGGAAGACGGAGGGCTGCTGGAGACCAACATGTCATCCTGACACTGTGTACAGACACTCTGGGCTCCAGCATAGGGTCAGCAGCTCAATGAGTGCCAGGGACATATAGGGAGAAACTGAATGGACGGGCTTCGGGGTGAGGGCTGGAGGCGCAGGAGTCGGGGTGGCTCTCTGCGGGAACAAAAGGGCTGGTAGGCACCATTGCTTCCTGTCGAGTCCGCCCCACACCCAGGTGGCAGAAGCAGGTGGGCACCAGATGTGAGCTCTCCATTCACCTGGCTAACACTGCTCACCCCACCCTGGTGCTTCTAAGGCCCCACTTCACCCAACTCACACGCTGAGCCTGAGCACTTCCGGAGGCTTTGCCACACAAGTGGACTGACTTGGCTCACACTGCAAACTTTCTGAAAATCTCTCAAAGTTCCAAGAAGGAGCAGCTGGCCTCGGCATGCCCTGTACCTCTTGCAAAGTGGCCCCAAGCCTGGCACAAGTGGCCACCAGTCTTTACTTGCGTTGTAACGGAATACAACTACAACTAAGCGACCGAAACCCAGCATAAGAGGTGGCTGGCCTCAGGTCACATCATGGTGCCACACGAGGGTCCCAACATGGCCTCAGTTCGCAGCACAGTCTATACCAAGCACCTCCAAGCCCAGCGCAAGCGGCAGTCAAGCACAGATCACTTTGCATTTCCCTCTGGGTGGCCTCAAAACTGGCGGAAATGGCAGCCGACTTTGGCCTGCACCAGAGCCCTTCAAGAGCCTCTAAAACCAACGTACCCGGTAGCCAGCTTCAGACCACACTAGAGCACCACCCAACCAGTTCCACAAACAACACACCAAAAGAGCGGAACTGGCTGGCACCAGTGCCCCGCTAAAGCAACTCCTGCTCCATGGGGTCAGCCCCCGTATGACGGCTTGTCCATTGTAGTCACCACTAGCCCTCACAGTCAGCCAGCCTGAGGGGCAATCCCACCCACTGAAGTGCCAATAGCAATCAAGGCTCAACTATAACGAGGAGACACACACAGCTCACACGAGGGACATTCCTGGAGCACGTGGCTCAGGTGAACAGGGGGACTACAACACAGGACCTTACAGGAAATCTACTACATGAGGCCATTTTGTCAAGACTGGGAGACATAGTAGATCTACCTAATTCATTGAAAAAAACAGAGAGTCAGCTAAAATGAGGAGACAAAGAAACATGTCCCAAATGAAAAGCAGGACAAAACTCCAGAAAAAGAACTAAACAAAATGAAGACAAGCAATCTACCAGAGAGAGTTCAAAACATTGGTTATAAGAATGCTCAATGAACTCAGAGGAAGAATAGATGAACTCAATGAGAACCTCAACAAAGAGACAGAAACCATAAAAAAGAACCAGTCGGAAATGAAGAACACAATAACCAAAATGAAGAATAAAATAAAGAGAATCAAAAGCAGATTAGATGAAGCAGAGGATCTAATCAGCGATCTGGAAGACAAGATAGCAGTAAACACCCAAACAGAAAAGCAAAATGAAAAAAAAATTTTTTTAAATGAAGGCAGTTTAAGAGACCTCTGGGACAACATCAAGCATAACAATATTCACATCATAGGGGTACCAGAAGGAGAGAGAGCAAACAAGAGACTGAAAACTTGTTTGAAGAAATAATGACTGAAAACTTCCCTAACTTGGTGAAGGAAGCAGACATACAAGTCAAGGAAGCACAGAGAGTACCAGACGAGATGAACCCAAAGAGACCCACACCAAAGAGATGTAAATGTCAAAGAGAGAATCTTAAAAGTAGCAAGAGAAAAGCAGTTAGTTATGTGCAGGGAGCTCCCATAAGACTATCTACCTGATTTTTCAACAGAAACTTTGTAGACCAGAAGGGACTGGCATGAAATATTTAAAGTGATGAAAAACAAAGACCTAACACTTAGATCACCCTACCCATCAAGGCTATCATTTAGAAGCAAAGGACAGATAAAGAGCTTCCCAGACAAGAAAAAGGTAAAGGGGTTCGCCACCACTGACACAGTATTACAAGAAATGTTGAAGGGACTTCTTTACGTTGAGAAGACAGAAAATAGAGGAAAGAAAAAAATGCTCACTGACAAAGGCAAACACTTAGTAAAAGCAGCAGATCAGCTAATTCCGAAGCCAGTTCAAAAGGTTAAAAGGTAAAACTAGGGAGATCATCTGTAACTACAAAAACAAATTAAGGGATACACACAAATACATGCATACAAAAGAAAAACAATGACCAGAACATAACCATGGAGGAAGAGAGTAAAAACTGTAGTGGTTTTAGAATGTGTTCAAACTTAAGTGACCATTAATTTAAAACGGATTGCAATAAACAGAGCTTGGTATATATGAAGTACATGGTAACCATAAACAAAAACATCTACAAGAGGTATACAAGAAATAACAAGAAAAGAATCCAAACACGACACTACAGAAAGCCATTGACATATAAGACAAGAGCAAGAGAATAAGAAAGGAACAGAGAACAACAACAAAAAAATCAGAAAAAAAATTAATAAAATGGCAATAACTACACACTTATCGGTAATAACTTTAAATGTAAATGGACTAAATGCTCCCATGAAAAGACAGTGGGTGGCTGAATAAATAAGAAAAACAAGATCCATTCAAGAGACCCGCTTCAGATGGAAAGACACACAGGCTGAAAGTAAGGGATGGAAAAACACGTTTCATGCAAATGGAAATGAAAAAAAAAACTAGGGTAGCAACACTTATACCAGACAAAATAGACTTTCAAACAACGGCTGCCAAGAGACAAAGAAGGGGTTTTCATAATGACAAAGGAATCAATCCAACAAGAAACTCATAAACATCTATAGACCCAATGTAGGAGCATCTAAATATATAAAGCAAATACTGATGGACATAAAAGGAGAGATCGACAGTAATAAGACCACAGCAGGGGACTTTAACACCCCATCGACATCAATGAATAGGTAATCCAGACAGAAAATGACCAGGGTAACTGCGGCCTTACATGACACATTAGGTCAGATGGCCTTAATTGATATTTTAGGACAATTCACCCCAAAGCAGCAGAAAATACGTTCTTTTTCAAGTGCACGTGGGAACATTTTCCAATAGAGACATATTAAGCCACAAAAGTTTCAATAAATTTAAGTAGCTTGAAATCATATGAAGAGTCTTCTCCGATCACAACAGTAGGAAACTAGCAATCAACTGCAAGATGAACACCAAAAACACTAAACACATGGAGGCTAAACAACATGCTACTAAACATGAATGGGTTAAGAACAAGATCCAGGAAGAAATCAAAAGATACCTGGAGACAAATGAAAATGAAAACACAACAACTTAAAATCTATGGGACACAGCCAAACCAGTTCTAAAACAGACGGGGTAAAAGGGGTCGAATGTGTGGTGACAGAAAGAAATTTAACTATGGATGGCGAGCACACAATGCAATGTACATATATGCCTTACTGTTGAATTGTACACCTGAAACATACTGGATTTCATTAACCAATATCACCATAATAAAAATTTTAAAAAAAAGAAAGAAAGAAAAATTTATAGCAATGTGGGCCTACGTTAAGAAATAAGAATATCTCAAATAAATAATCTAACCTTACACCTAAAGGAACTAGAAAAAGAACAATGCCCAAAGTAAGCATTAGAAAAGAAATAATAAAGATCAGAGTAGAAATAAGCAAAATAGTCTTAAAAAAAAAAAAAACAATAAAAACGATCAATGAAACCAAGAGCTGGTTCTTTGAAAAGATAAAGTCAGATTCATCAATGAAACCAAGAGCTAGTTCTTTGAAAAGATAAAGTCAGACTCATCAAGAAAAAAAGAGGACCCAAATAAATAAAATCAGAAATGAAAGAGAAGCGATAAACACCACAGAAATACAAAAGATTACCAGGAAATGCTATGAATAATTATATGCCAACAAATTTGGACAACCTAGAAGAAATGGATAAATTCCTTAGACAATCTTCCAAGGCTGAATCAGGATGAAACAGAAGATATGAAAAGACCAATAAAAACTAATTAAACCGAATCCCTAATCAAAAACTCTCGACAAACAAAAGCCCTAGACCAGATGGTTTCACAGGTGATTTTACCAAACACTCAAAGAAGAATCAATACATACCCTTCTCAAACTGTTCCAAAACTGAACAGGAGAGAAGGCTCCCAAACTCATTTTATGAGGCTAGGATTACCCTAATAATCAAATGCAAATAAAGACA
>NW_011888830.1:216081-218476 GCF_000151845.1 Pteropus vampyrus
CACACACAGCTCACACGAGGGACATTCCTGGAGCACGTGGCTCAGGTGAACAGGGGGACTACAACACAGGACCTTACAGGAAATCTACTACATGAGGCCATTTTGTCAAGACTGGGAGACATAGTAGATCTACCTAATTCATTGAAAAAAACAGAGAGTCAGCTAAAATGAGGAGACAAAGAAACATGTCCCAAATGAAAAGCAGGACAAAACTCCAGAAAAAGAACTAAACAAAATGAAGACAAGCAATCTACCAGAGAGAGTTCAAAACATTGGTTATAAGAATGCTCAATGAACTCAGAGGAAGAATAGATGAACTCAATGAGAACCTCAACAAAGAGACAGAAACCATAAAAAAGAACCAGTCGGAAATGAAGAACACAATAACCAAAATGAAGAATAAAATAAAGAGAATCAAAAGCAGATTAGATGAAGCAGAGGATCTAATCAGCGATCTGGAAGACAAGATAGCAGTAAACACCCAAACAGAAAAGCAAAATGAAAAAAAAATTTTTTTAAATGAAGGCAGTTTAAGAGACCTCTGGGACAACATCAAGCATAACAATATTCACATCATAGGGGTACCAGAAGGAGAGAGAGCAAACAAGAGACTGAAAACTTGTTTGAAGAAATAATGACTGAAAACTTCCCTAACTTGGTGAAGGAAGCAGACATACAAGTCAAGGAAGCACAGAGAGTACCAGACGAGATGAACCCAAAGAGACCCACACCAAAGAGATGTAAATGTCAAAGAGAGAATCTTAAAAGTAGCAAGAGAAAAGCAGTTAGTTATGTGCAGGGAGCTCCCATAAGACTATCTACCTGATTTTTCAACAGAAACTTTGTAGACCAGAAGGGACTGGCATGAAATATTTAAAGTGATGAAAAACAAAGACCTAACACTTAGATCACCCTACCCATCAAGGCTATCATTTAGAAGCAAAGGACAGATAAAGAGCTTCCCAGACAAGAAAAAGGTAAAGGGGTTCGCCACCACTGACACAGTATTACAAGAAATGTTGAAGGGACTTCTTTACGTTGAGAAGATAGAAAATAGAGGAAAGAAAAAAATGCTCACTGACAAAGGCAAATACTTAGTAAAAGCAGCAGATCAACTAATTCCAAAGCCAGTTCAAAAGGTTAAAAGGTAAAACTAGGGAGATCATCTGTAACTACAAAAACAAATTAAGGGATACACACAAATACATGCACACAAAAGAAAAACAATGACCAGAACATAACCATGGAGGAAGAGAGTAAAAACTGTAGTGGTTTTAGAATGTGTTCAAACTTAAGTGACCATCAATTTAAAACGGATTGCAATAAACAGAGCTTGGTATATGTGAAGTACATGGTAACCATAAACGAAAACATCTACAAGAGATATACAAGAAATAACGAGAAAAGAATCCAAACACGGCACTACAGAAAGCCATTGACATATAAGACAAGAGCAAGAGAATAAGAAAGGAACAGAGAAGAACAACAAAAAAATCAGAAAAAAATTAATAAAATGGCAATAACTACACACTTACCGGTAATAACTTTAAATGTAAATGGACTAAATGCTCCAATGAAAAGACAGTGGGTGGCTGAATGAATAAGAAAAACAAGATCCGTTCAAGAGACCCGCTTCAGATGGAAAGACACACAGGCTGAAAGTAAGGGATGGAAAAACACGTTTCATGCAAATGGAAATGAAAAAAAAAACTAGGGTAGCAACACTTATATCAGACAAAATAGACTTTCAAACAAAGGCTGCGCCAAGAGACAAAGAAGAGGTTTTCATAATGACAAAGGAATCAATCCAACAAGAAACTCATAAACATCTATAGACCCAATGTAGGAGCATCTAAATATATAAAGCAAATATTGATGGACATAAAAGGAGAGACTGACAGTAATAAGACCACAGCAGGGGACTTTAACACCCCATCGACATCAATGAATAGGTAATCCAGACAGAAAATAACCAGGGAAACTGCGGCCTTACATGATACATTAGGTCAGATGGCCTTAATTGATATTTTTAGGACAATTCACCCCAAAGCAGCAGAAAATACGTTCTTCTTCAAGTGCACGTGGGAACATTTTTCAATAGAGACATATTAAGCCACAAAAGTTTCAATAAATTTAAGTAGCTTGAAATCATATGAAGAATCTTCTCCGATCACAACAGTAGGAAACTAGCAATCAACTGCAAGATGAACACTAAAAAGACTAAACACATGGAGGCTAAACAACATGCTACTAAACATGAATGGGTTAAGAACAAGATCCAGGAAGAAATCAAAAGATACCTGGAGACAAATGAAAATGAAAACACAACAACTTAAAATCTATGGGACACAGCCAAACCAGTTCTAAAACAGACGGGGTAAAAGGGGTCGAATGT
>NW_011888830.1:219256-219891 GCF_000151845.1 Pteropus vampyrus
TTTCACCACTTTTATTCAACATGGTATTAGAGAAGTCCTAGCCACAGCAATCAGACTAGAAACAGAAACTACCCAAAGCAATTTAGAGATTCAATGCGATCCCTATCAAAAAACCAATGACATTTTTCACAGGACTAAAACAAATAATCCTAAAATTTATATGGAAGCACAGAAGATCCCAAACAGCTAAGGTGATCTTAAGAAGAACAAAGTTGGAAGTATCACAACACCTGATGTCACACTATAACTACAAGGCTATACTAATCAAAACAGCAGGTACTGGCATAAAAATAGACACATATCAACGGAACAGAATTAGAGAACCCATAAAACAACCAATGCCTATAGGGTCAATTAATCTATGACAAAGGAGGCAAGAATATACAATGGGATAAAGACAATCTCTTCAATAAATTATGCTGGAAAAACTGGACAGATACATGCAAAAGAATAAAACTGGATCACTTATACCATATACAAGAATAAACTCAAAATGGATTAAAAATTTAAATGTAAGACCTGAAACCATAAAACTAGGAAAACATTAGCAATAAACTCTTTGACATTGCTCTTAATATTTTTTTGGCTATGTCTCCTCAAGGGAACCAAAAGAAAAAATAAACAAATGGAACATC
>NW_011888830.1:219941-226967 GCF_000151845.1 Pteropus vampyrus
AACATTAGCAATAAACTCTTTGACATTGCTCTTAATATTTTTTTGGCTATGTCTCCTCAAGGGAACCAAAAGAAAAAATAAACAAATGGAACATCGAACTAGTTTCTGCACAGCAAAGGAAACCATCAACAAAACGAAAAGACAACCTACTGAATGGGAGAAGATATCTGCTGATGACACATCCAATAAAGGATTAATATCTAAAATATATAAGGAATCATACAACTTATCAAAAAACAATCCAATTATAAAATGGGAGAGGAGCTGAATAGGCATTTCTCCAAAGAGGATATACAGAGGGCCAAAAGACATATGAAAAGATGTTCAACATCACTAATCATCACGGAAATGCAAATTAAAACCACAAATTTATCACCTCACACCTTCAGAATGTTCATCATCAATAAATCAACAAACAAGTGTTGCCAAAGACGTGGGGAAAATGGACCCCTCATGCACTGCTAATGGGATTGTAAATTAGTGCAGCCATTATGGAAAACAGTATGGAGTTTCTCAAAAACTTAAAAATAGAACCATATGACCAGCAATTTCACTTCTGAGCATTTATCTGAAGAAATCCAAAACACTAATTCAAGAGATATATCCATCCCTATGTTCACTGAAGCATTATTTACAATAGCCAAAATATGGAAGCAACCTAAGTGTCCATCAATAGGTGAATAAAAATGTGGCACCTATATCCAATCCAATGGAATATTACACAGCCATAATGAAGAAGGAAATCTTGCCATTTGCGACAACATAGATAGACCTATTGTGCTCAGTGAGATAAGTCAGACAGAGAAAGACAAATACCACATGATTTCCTTTATATGTGGAAATGAAAAAAATAAAAAATAAATGAACAAACAAAACCGGAAAAACTCATATAGAAGATACAGAGAACAAATTGATGGTTGCCAGATAGGAGAGGGATAGGTTTGAAAAGGTGAAGGGGTTAAGAGGTACGAATTACCAGTTATAAAAAGTCACAGGGATATAAAGTACAGCATAGGGAATACAATCGATAACACTGTAATAACTATGTATGGGGTCAGATGGGTACTAGACTTATCAGGGTTATCACTTCATAAGCTATATGTCCAATTACTACGTCATACAACTGAAACTAATATAGTATTGTATGTGAATTGCAATAGAAAATTTTTTAAAAATTTAACAAATAATTTGTACTAGGCAGGAGAAGAAATGAGAGAGATAAGTGGGATGTTGAGATTTAAGTGTGCAATGTAAGGCTCCTTATTCCAAAAAAGAAACCAGAAGGATTGAGGAGAACCTAAGCAGTAAAAGCTATCCAAAACCAAACAACACTCAGAATTCTTCGAAGAATATTGGTAGCTCTTTAAATTAAGCACAGATTTGTAGGTAACTCTCTCTGAGAAAGCATAACAGGAATGAACAGACAAAGACAAATACAGAGAAAGAGATAATATAATCTGATGATCGATTAGATTTCGAGAGTAGGAAGGAAGGGAGAATTAAAATGTATGAAATTACAAAGCGAGGTAACTAGGAGTTATTATGATTTTGTTAACCTAAAAAGGGAACAAGAGATCAGGATTCAGAGTTGAGGGAGGAAAACAGGTGCAGTTTTGAATATAACGAATTTGGGTATACCTGTAGGATGTCTAGTTTAAAATGAAGCCCAGGAAGAGGTTGATACCTCATAAAGATTTGGGCGTCCTGAGCCAAATAGATGTAATTAGAAACCATTGGGAAAGAGATCATCTACAGAGCAACTTCAAGGCGAGAAGACGGCCAGGGACAAAGCTTTGGAGATTATCTGCATTTTGGAGAAAGGACAGATAGGAGAAGGTAAAGGAGACTGGGGATAGCAAGAAAAACAGGTGGAAAAACGGCGTGGAGATGGAGATGCGTAACCATAACGACAGCACCACTTCCACAGAATGAACACCACAGATCAGACTTTGTTGTAAGCATTTTATCTGTATCAACCTGTTTAACACTAGTAATAACCCTATAAGACGGCTATCATAATTACTCTCACTTCATAGGTGTAAACTGAAGAACAGAGAGGTGAAGTAATTTATTGATGGACACAACTAAAATGGCAGAGCCAGAATCTGAACCTAGAAAGTCTCTCCATAGACAAGAGTTTCAAAGAAGGGCAGCCTACAATGTTAAATGTTGCAAAGAAGTAGAGTTGAATCTGAAGTCCTCAAAGTTGGCAATTAGGAGGTCACTGACGGGAACATAAACCAGAATAAAGTGGGTTAAAAAGTTAATGAGAAGTGAAAAGTCAACCTACAAAAGTTTTGCAAATTGGATAGCTGATAAGGGGCTATCTAAAATATATAAAGAACTATTATAATTTGATAATAAAAACACAATCCAATTTTCAAAAATGGGAAAAGGGTCTGAATAGAAAGTTCTCCAAAATATACAAATGGCTAATAAGCACATGAAAAGACACTTAGCACATTAGCCATATGAGAAATAGCCATCAAGATGTACAAATTACAATGAGATACCACTAAACACATGCTAGGTCTGCTACAATCAAAAAGTCAGATAATGACAAGTGCTGACACTGATGTAGAGAAGCTGAAACCCTCAAACACTGCTAGTGGGAATGTGAAATAGTGCTGTCGCTCTGAAAAAGTGTGGCAGTTCCTCAAATGGTTAAACAGAGATATCATATGACCCAGCAATTCAACTTCTAGGTTTATATCCCAGAGAAATGAAAACATGTCCACACAAAAACTTGCCTATGAATATTCATAACAGCATTATTTATAATAGCCCCCAAACATAATCCAACTGTCCAAGAAGTGATGAGTGGATAAAGTAAACGTGATATAACCATACAATGGAATAATTGGCAATAAAAAGGTATGAAGTATTGATATATGCTACAACCTCAAAAACGTTATGGTAAGTGAAAAAAGCCAATCACAAAAGACCACATCCTACTGTATGATTCTATTTTTATGAAATGTCCAAATAAGCAAACCTACAGAGACGGAAAGCAGATTGGTGGCTGGGGCGGGGGAAGGGGTAGGTAAGGGGAAAAGAATGCAGAGATTTGGGGAGTGATGGCTAAGCAGTGTGGGGTTTCTGTCTGGGGTAATAAAAATGTGTACCCATTGCCACAATCAAATTTAGAATAACTCTGAGAGTATACTAAAAGCTTTGAATTGTACACTTTAAATTGGTGAATTGCATGGAATTTGAATTTTATTTCAATAAAGCTATTTTTAAAAAGTTAACAGGAAATGCTTGAGTGGGGAGGCAAGGTCAAAGGAAGATTTTTCAAGGTTAGGGAAGATCTGAATTTAACAGTTTAACGGTTGAGATAAATTAGTGGAAAAAGGGAGCCTGATACAAAAAAACACATCACAGATTAAGCAAAGTCCTACAGGGATCAATAGGAACAAAAAAAGAAAAATGTGACACCTCTGAAAGTAAAAATGAGCAAAGATATAGATAACTAGTGTGAAGGTAAGTTCAGAGTTCATACTTGAAGGATCCTATTGTTTACTGAGATAAAGGAGGTCTGCAGCTGATAGAAGAGAGTGAGATATGAGTAGAAAGTCCAGAAAAGTAGTAAAAGTTGGGAAAACTGCTGGCAAGAATGGGAAAAGAAAACAAAGGATAAAAAGCATGTCAAGTAGAACTGAGCAGTGTGAAAATAGAAATAAGCCTTCGTGGAGCCAGTATGTGTGACTATATGATATTCTCAGCTAGATTGGTCAAACCAGAGTTTATGAACTCAGATGGCAGATGACTGGGCTCTTTTGGGATTGAAGGATGCAAAGTGTTGGTAAAATGCTTGATCACAAAATCCCACTGAGCGATGAACACAGTGATACCAGAAGAAGATGGATGTTTCAAAGGAAGAACTGGATTTAATGACTGAATTGATATGGAAGCTGAAGAAGGAAAACAAAGAATTAAACAAGACTGCTGATTACCTGGTAGAACTGACAGACTAATGACCAAAACAGCTATAGAGAAATGATGACTCAAAAATATACTGTAAAGTTTAGATTGAAAGAACTTCTTAGAAGAACCCTGTTATTTTGAAAAGGAATAGGAATAAAGGCCCAGAGAAGTGAAGTGACTTTGTTGAAGTCAGAAGACACTAAACATTGGCTAGAAAGGATTTCAAACTCCAGGCCATTCTATTACAATACCACAGACCCTCACTGATATCTGGAGCTGGACATGATGGCAGGAAATAAAATGGTGATGCTTCATGAGGGGACTCAGTAACACTAAATTGGTTTGAATTGCTAGGTTCATTTCAGGTGATAGTGGGGAAATATGATTCAGGAACAAAATGAATGACAGGAGAAGCCAATCTGAGATAAAACATTTGCTCTGGTAAATCACATGGAGATAATCAAGAGTTGGATGTAGAATGGCATAAGCACCTTAAAATATTCTAATGTAAGAACATTTTATGCTTCAAAATTCTCTGTGTTACTTGGCAATATAGATGACAGAACATAAATTATTTGGCTTAGAATTTTAAACATTAAGAAGAGCTTTGCTTACTTTTAAGGTTCTTTTTATCTTACAGAAATATGAAACACTGAAGTCTGATTAGGTCTCTTTTAAGGGGCTAGATTTTTTGCCTTACCTTTACTACCTTGTAGTCACACAAGTATTCCACCTCATAATTGTTTAGATTCCTTTTGGTGATTCCAATCGATTTACATGTGAGTTTTTCTTTTCTACATAATTCCTGAAGAGTATCAAGTGAAACTAGGCAAGGCACACACCAAGCTACAATAAGAA
Source organism: Pteropus vampyrus (assembly GCF_000151845.1). Classification (NCBI taxonomy): domain Eukaryota; kingdom Metazoa; phylum Chordata; class Mammalia; order Chiroptera; family Pteropodidae; genus Pteropus; species Pteropus vampyrus. The sequence continues at coordinate 224,727 of NW_011888830.1, forward strand.
AATAGAATTCTTTACTAATGAAATAGCTACTCAATTAAAACAAAAAAGGAAAAGGAAAAACTTAAGACCTCTATATCCCCACCCTTCTACTGGCAATTGTACAGGACTGAAAATTCATATGACAAGAAACCATTTCTGCGTCTTTAAAAAAAGTTAATTGTTAAGGAACTATTTCGGTAAATTAATCTTGGGTTTTCTCACGGGTTTCTTTCCTACTCTGTTTAACTGATGTCGATTCGTTTCTACTGAGCCGCCTGAACAAAATGTTTCATGTCTGGAAGCTTTCTTAAGATTACATGTAGATGCAAAGGTCAAAAGAAATAATATTTTTGACTTTTCCATTATATTCTACATAGAACTGCTATTTTAATAAAATGTAAATCTCTAGGACATACTTTTTGTGACAAATATATCTTAAATATATTTTAAAATAACCGCTTTGCTAAAAAGTAACTTTTCCCCTTTCTCTTAGTTACATAAGAACCGAGATCTAATTGAAATATAGTTCTCTAGTTACATACTCACACATATGTCCTACTCTTCCCACTTTGCAATGTTGCATGAAATTTTAACTCCATTTATTACTTTGTCCATGTTGCAATGTATTTTTATCAAGGTGAATAAACCCAAGAGTCATAATAAAATAAAGGAATATATCAACTTTTGTAATATTCACTTCTTGTATTGTTTTTAATGCCAAGAGTTAACCAAGCTTGAAAACAATTAGACACACTCATAATCAAACTTACAAATGCCAGTAACTGTGCTGCAGATTTCATCCTCAAATTTTCATATGCAGTCTGCTACCATACTACATATAAAATGTTAACACGAACTGATGTTTAGAATTCTGAAATAAACTTGGTTTTACGCTAGTGTTATGGTAAGCACTAGAGAGGAACGAATGTCGCCCTCTGCCCTAGGCTTTGCTAGGCCACCTTGCTACATGACTTTGTGAAATTTTCATCATTCTGGGTTTCAGATTCACTGAAAAACGTGTGAAGGTTGGAGCAAACTGGGGTTACCAAACAAAATCAGTAAACTCAAGCTTTACTTGGTAGCTCTCCAAGGTAGTAGTGATAACCCTTCAGTGATCTGAGGTAATTTAGAGAACACAGCTGCTCTCACTATGTATCCATTCCTCACCCTCAACTCAGAGACTTCACTCATTGTCAGAAACCCTGAATGAAGCACGATTTCCACCCACCCCCACTTGCTATAAAAGGGCTCGTAATTCTAGACCCAAGAAAGGGAAAGATATTTTCAACTAAAATATTGGGGGTGGGGGGAGAGGCTGCTGGCTTTGGAGTGATGGTTTTAGGCTTTGGAGAGGGGCAGAACAGAAACGACCCATTAAATCATTTCCATTAAAAAAAACCCTGAGGATGTTTTGTGTAAAGCTAACCTTATTATGCTGATCACATGCAAAGGAGGTCCGTCTCGGCTATCTCCAACCCAAGGTAATTTATCTGCTGTTCCCATTTTTAACTAGTTCAAGTAAAAAGAGAATTCAAGACACAATCCTCGATGAAAATTCTATTGAGCAAAAAACGAAACAAAACAAAACAAAAACCCCAAAACTGGAAGCTCTTGGTAACAACTTCGACCATCTATTTAACATTGTAGAAAAAGAAATCATTTGCAAGATCAAACATTCATTACCATCACAAAAACCTCACAATAGTTACACTAACCTCTAGTGGAAGAAAAGTTTGTGGATAAAGAGCTCATAATCTATGTGGCAACAAGGAGTGCTGGAAAACACCTTAAATTCTAGAATGCAATTAAAGTTCTAGGTTTTAGAGCGCGCGCACACGAGAACACACACACACGAACACACACACACACACGCTCTATGCCTAAATATCTGGCGTCTACATAATGATTAATACGCAAGTTCCCGGTGGGTATATATAAAAAAAAAAAAACCCCAAGCCAGAGGCCACATCCTCAAATACCCACTTACTGGGACATTCTCCGACGAGGAATTTAACCTCCTAGGGCGGCCGAATTGGGGGTGCATCTTCGCTTATTTCCTTTCTTAGCGGTCACACTGCAGCCCCGATTTTTCTCGCCTCTGACACTTTGCTCGGGTCACACTTACACCACCGGGCTCTTCCCGCTTCCCAGTTACAAAGCCAGCCCGAGCGCGCAACGCCCCGCTCACACCACCACAAAGGAGCCACGCCGCCCGCGCGCCCCGGGGACCGGCGGCGCCCGAACGCCGCCCCACGGCCGCGG
>NW_011888830.1:227892-240189 GCF_000151845.1 Pteropus vampyrus
TCTAGCAGGACAGCTCCAGGAGCTTCTCGCGCATCTCCATCCCCACCCCGCACCCATCCATTCTTTACACCTCACCCGTGGTGACTGTTCTAAACATTCTAAAGCAGAAATCTTAGAAGAGTAAATCGCAAAAACTTCAGTAGAAAGCAGTTTGGCATCTACCGAGGATTTAAAAAAAAATTTATGTAAGAAATTACAAAAACACTTTAAAGCATCATGTATAAATTTGAAATATTGGAAATAAACATTTAATAAACACAATATTGGAAATAAACACTGAATTCTACTTGAATTTGTTTCATTCCATTATGAAATACTGTCTTACCCTTACAGATTTTTATGAAGCCTTTAGTGTCATGGGGGAAGTGCTTAATATGTTAAGCAGAACAAACAAAAACCTGTAAAATACAGTTTCAGCTGTAAGAAAAAAAATGTATAGGAAGATAAATTCTCTGGGGAGTGTGTTCCTTTTTGACTTCTCACTTTTACAAATTTAACTATTTTCTATAATGAGCATCTTGTCGCCTGCAGGAGTGATCCTAGGAAAGACTGAGAAAATGTAGGCATTTTTTAGGCAAAGAGAACAATTGACCAAAATCCTGGGGATAGGAAGCAGGGAATATTCGGGGAAGTTAACGAATTAGAATAGGAGGAAATGAGCACTGAGGCTTGAGAAGTGGACAGGAACCACCATATTACAAGGGGCTTCTATATGATGGGGTTGGATAGGGCCTTTTATTCTTTATTATCAAGGGGATGAGGGGAGGGGACTTGGATAGACCCTCATCTCCTTCCCAGGGCTTCTCTCCAACACCCCTCCCACTGTGCTCACCGGCACTCCTATGTTTTTACAGCACCCCCATGACCGTCGGTTATTACTCATTTCTTTCTTGATTTGCCTTCTACCTCACTGGCCACTCTTCACCTTTTTTTGCCTCCTTCTTCTATCCAACCTACATGCTGGGCTCTGCAGGACTTGGCCCCGAGACATTCCTCTTATGCTCTCCCTAAGTGACTGAACTCAGTTCCCATGGATTTAAATATCTTTATGCTTAAATCTTCTGTCTCTGGCTTTGACCCCTGCCCTGAATTCGACTTAAATATCCAGTGCCTAGTTGACATATCCACTTAGGTGTTGCACAAACACCTCAAACTGAACATGCTCATAAAAGTACCTTTGAGGTTTGCCTCCAGACCTGGTCCTCCCCACACACCTTCTCATCTCAACACACAGGCACCATCATCTACTCGTGTTCAAGAAGGAAACCAAGGCGTCATCTTGATTCACCGTCTCCTCATTTTCAAATTAATACCATCAGCAAGTCATGTCAATAGTATGTCCAAAATATACCTTGATTCTGCCTCTTTCTCCATCGCTGCTATTACCTTAGTACGGGGCATCAGTTCTCAACTGGAGTCCTGCAAAAGCCTGCCTACCTGCTTTCACTGGCACGATTACTCCCCTCCGATTCACTTTCTACACAGCTGCAAGAGTGACCTTAAAACATGAAGTAGAACATTTCCTTCTTCTGCTTCAAATACTTCCCAATGGATCTAGAATAAAACCCACACCCTCCAATGGCCTACATGGCCTTATGCGATTAGAATCCTGCCTCCCTAACCTTACTTTGTGCCAATCTCCCCTTCGCTCACTATTCTCTAGGACTTTTTTCACTCATTCAGAAATCTTTTATTGCATATCTCTTATGTACTGTACAATGTGCTGGGAATATAACAATGAACAAGCAAAAGACACTGTCCTCACAGAAGTTATATCTCAGTGGGAGGAGCAGATAAACAAGATCATTTGGGTCTCAGCTTAAATGTCACTTCTTCACAGGCCTTTCCTGATTACCCTATCTATCTAAAGAGGTACCTCCTGTCTGCCATTCTCTCTTTTTTGCTCTCTTAAACAAACATCGAAATCTGCAGTTGTCTGTTTTTTAGGGTCTTGATCGATTTCAGTAAGAATTTATAGAATGACTGTATTAGACTCTTACAAATCAACTGTTTCCTTCATTTTTCTAGTCTTGAATCCCACTAATTTCAGGAGTAGATTAGGCCTTGTCTCTTCAATATACATCACTGTGGCTACTATCTAGAGCAGCAACTCTCAAAGTAGGGTATAGGCATCCCAAGACTTCTCAGGGGGCTCCTAAATTCAAAACTATTTTTATAATAATACCAAGATGTTATCTGCCTTCTTTACACTCCTCTCATGAGTGTACAGCAAAGTTTCCCAGAGGATACACAACTTGGATATGCAAACAAAATGAATGAAGAAGCAGATACCAGAACAGAGCTATCTTCCTAAGCCAGATATTACAGATTTGAAAAAATATAAAACAATTCCACCCTTGCAACAAATTTGTTTTTGAAGTTATTTTCCATAAAAATGTTACATATGTTAGCACAATTTTTTATTATTATTTAAAAGTGATGGTTAAAGATCTCTGTTTTAATTTCTCTGTGGGAAATAATATATATATATCACCATTACAAAAAAAAAAAAAACCTCTTAAAAAAAAACTCTTCCGGGTCTCAATAATTTTTAAGAGTGTAAAGGAGTCCTGAGACTAAACATTTTGAGGATCTTGGTAAATCATGGCTATAAATGAAGAGGGAAATCAAAAGTCACCGAGAGACATACAGTGTCCTCAAGGGAAAAATAAAGAACTATGCTTCTACCCCACAATTTTTTTCATAAAGAACACTGAAAACATGATTCCTGGAGGACTATGGAATGTCTGCTCTTCCATTTAAATAAATGTTCTTCAATAGAAAGAGTACTGGAAGCCACCGGAAATGTGAATTTAACCAAAATAATGCACATAATGTGCTTAGAATAGTAAGCAATCACAAAAAATTACGTTTACAAAAAAGCACCTGAATATTAGTTCAAAATTCACTGTTCATTTCTTGAGAGGCTTTGGATAAATTATTTAACTTCTCTGAATCTACTTCCACATCAAGAACACGGGCAGATTAGTCGCCTTGTTTTATTTAGAGAATAAGCTTTTTCATTAGTAACCCACTGACGATCTCAATGCCCTAGACAATGTTTTCTCATGAAAAGAATGTGGCTAGCTTTCTCTTTAAAAAAAAAAAAAAATCTTTTATTTTCAAGAGAAAACCATGTTTGTATCAGGGAAAAATCAAACTAAACAAAAATGTAAAAAAAAAAAAAAAGTAAAAGCAGCGCCCCTACACTTTCCTTCCACAAAAGAAGCCGCTGTTGGAGTTTGCCATTTAGCCTTCCAGATGTTTTTCCTGTGTCACACAAACAGCTACTACACACAACTGCTGAGTTTATGAGTCTATCTTTTCTTTCAATTAAAAATGGTATCTTACTTTGTACATGGTTCGGAAATTTTTTTTTCATTTAATATCAAGGACTTTTAAATTGTTCTCTTAATCATCTAATAAGAATAAAAGAATTCTTAAAATTAGAAGTTATAGAAACAAAAAAATTTTAAGAACACAATGTTAAATTCCCAGTAAAATTTCCTCCAATCGACTCAAACTAATTTTAAATAGCTTCATGATACAAAAAGTTCCTTATATTTCTCTTGATAATGATTCATCTTAAAGGGACAACAAAAAAGGTTGCAATATTTATAATATATTGTAGTTTAATAGAAACATAGGTTACACAGTTCAAAAGTATTTTAATATAAACATCACTTATAAACAAAACCAAATAATGTGGACATTCTAGTTCTAAAACATTCATGGTTTCTCTAAAACACTAAGATGCCACCTCAATAGTGATCGCTTCACATTTTCCAGTCTCTTGATCTGTGCACGTCACATGTAAAGATCCATCCCTAAACAAACAAAAAATAACAATTCCTGAGCTCATTTTAAAAAAAATAGAAAGTCCTTAAGGAATTACTTGAGGACTCTGAGTAAACAAGAGATAATTTTAATTTTTGAAAAAAGAGTATTAAAAGAAGCATAACTTCAGTGTCTTTAAATACTATATTATACTGTATATATATACTATACTATACTATACTATACTATACTATACTATACTATACTATACTATACTATACTATACTATAATTAGGTAATTGTTCTTAAAAATTTCTTCCTAGACCACTGAGACAAAAGTTGTTTTCCTTGGAAACCCATGATGATAAAGATCTTAGGTGTAAGCCTTTATTCAAGCTCAAGATGCATCATGCTTTTTTCAAGCCCAGGCCAAGACAAACCTACCCCAATAAATTCCATATTCTTGCTAAATGGTTTATGATATGAATTGTCCTGAATGTTAACTTAGATATAATTTAGATAGAACTCCAAGACATAGTGTTATGGATGAACTGTTGTTAGGGAAATTGTAATAGCTAGATTTAGGTAGTAATTTATTTCCTAGAAATTTTCTGTAGCAATATTGAAACAAAGTTATCCTTTTATAGGACAAATAATATCAATTATGTAAACCTTAGAAAATTATTTAAAATTGAGAAAAATTATATCCTAAACTTTCATGAGCCAGTTTTTTAGGTTAACTATATCCAAAATAATTAAAGATATCATAAAAAATTCAGAATGCAAATGACTTGAGATATATATATATTTTTTTTGTAAAATATAGTAGTTCTGTGGGGCAACAATGTAAATCACTGATAAAATCTTTGTAAGTTTTTACTAAAAAGATTTTCCCAGAATGACAATGGGTGAAGAATCCATAAACTGACAAAAAAGGTTAAGTCTCAAAGTGAATTTTCTTAACATCAGAAGTAGTTTAATTTTGTACCTTTTCATGGTAAGAACAGCTAATATGTCGCGTAACCCATTTTCTTTTTTATCTAAATCCTGGAGTATAACCTGTGTATGCAAAAATAATACAAAGATGATTCAGTACTTTGACATATTAATAAACTGATGCATCAATTATACCAATAGACCAAATCCTACTTATTACTGAAATAAACCTTTTAAAATAGGGCAGTTTTCAATTCTGCTACCAGTTATCAGAATTCAGAGAGGATTAAACTTTCTTAACTATGAAATGAAATTTTCCTACAGAAGGAGGTCATGTAAGATACTTGTCTGTCTTAAATGTCATGTCCTAGATTAAAATGATTATTTCTACGAAGTACTGTTTGTCTCAGAAAATAAAGACTGCTTTTCTTTTTGATAATTAAGCCATTACCAGTAACATGTAAATTACATTTTGGCAATCTTTTTTTATGTACTTTTAAAAATTCAAACATTTTAAATATACTTGGAAAACCTATTCAAAAGAAACGTGGCAAATTCTTTTGTACAGGTAAGATTACATTTGTAAGAGATACTAATGCATTTACTATGAAAGTCCCCAGTTTCCCAAAGAAAAGTATAACAATAAACCAAGTTTGGCAGTAACTTTTCAGATATCAATTTTATGACCTTAGGCAAGGCACTAAGTACCTAGCTTTCCTCATTTGTAAAATGAGGAGGTTAGAAAGGATGGGTTCTCTAAAAGATTCTCTTCCAAATTCAGTGCTATGTGACTAAGTCTTCTCTTGGCATCTGCAAGTTAGGACATAGTGATAGTACTATGAAAAGTAATACATATACTAGATAGAAAAGCTAAGGGAATATATAGCACTGCCACCTGAAGTTAGACATCTGGTGCATAGAAAAGAGCTTCTACAGTAACACACCAGAGAAACATCTGGAGGAGATTTTGAAAGCTTTACTAGCTGAGGGGGCCCTATTCTGGTAGGCTTCTAAGATGTTAAGTATATAATGTATGTGTGTGTTTTCATTATTCTGTTGTTGAAATTATAAAACATATATAAAGCTAAAGATATTATACATTCTCCTTTGTTACCTACATTTGTTTTATTTTTACTATAAAAGTAATTCACGCTCATGTCCTGTGCTGTTTATAACAAATCTGTTACAGTGTTAAAAAGTTAAAAAAGACACCTCTCTTGGTGCCTTCAAACCTACCCACTGTTAAGGTTCCCGACATGGTTCAAGTAACTTGTAGATGTTTTCTGTATCCAGGTATGGATATCTAAATACACACAACTAATCAAACATCTCTCTCACACAGACCCATGCTCACAATCTTTTTATTTAAAAACAAATATCATACTGTAAATGTGGTTCTGCAGTCCTTGTGTGCATATTTTAATGTAACTATATTTCTTGGGCATGCTTCTAAGCCAATAACATGGCTCCCCTCGCTCTTTTTAAAAGGATGCAGAGGACCATATAGTATGAAATATGCATGTGCTATTTTAAAAAGCAAACTTATTCTGTATCAGAGACAGCATGGCTTTATGGCAAGAGTATGAGTCAAGGAGTAAAACCTGAGGACAAATCAAGTCAATCAAGAAAATAACAAGGCATTTACTACCATAAGTTTGTTTCCTAATCATCTATAAAACACACATAATGTCTATCTCATGGCATTTTGAGATTATGTTTGTAAAGTACCTAGTACAGCACCTGGCATTTAGCAAACAAAAAAATGTTATTTCCTCTGCCACACACCTTATCACCAAGGATGGTCAAGAACTCAAAGAGAAAGAATATACATACAGTTTGTATTTTTTTATTTTCCCGTAACTCTTTCAAATTAAAATCGCCTATTTCTGCTTTCTTATGAAAATGAATAAGTAAAAGTAATCCACTCATAAAAATGTGTTAGACATCCCACATACATTTTATATTAATTGACATTAAACTGAGACAAATTCAGAGGAAAAAGCTAAACAGTTTCATGTGACTAATTCATAGTCCAATTTTACGTACTCACCTGTGCAAACTTGTTTTCTCCTTTTGCAGAGTTTTTCCCCTCAGACTCATAGAGTTCGAGGCATACTGAAGATATACTTCCAGGGGCTTGTAATGTGTGTTGTCTTCGAGCTGGCAAAGGGGTCCCTGATGGAAACAGTACTGTGAAACTGTTGGCTCCTGATTCATCGACTCCCTAATAAGCAGGAAAATAATAAGCATATCCTTTGATATTGATCGTTCCAATTTTTAAAAATTCACTCCTATTATAAATGTAATATATCCCTTGCTGATACTTTTTGGAAACTACAGATAAGCAAAGAGAAGAAAATGAAAATGATCCTTACTCTCAACCCACTTTATTTAAACAGAAATTGAAACATATATCTATCTATATTAGAAACTTATGATTAAAGTTACAGTTATTAAGAAATTAGTGATAAATACTAAAAGAATACAAAAACTCATGAAAAGTAAAATTATAATTATAAATTAAAAATTTCTACCAGTATACAGTTTCATTGTAAAAGCATGGCATGTATAAAATCTTACGACATTAAATCTATACCACTTTTATGAAAAAGTAAAGAAAAGCTAAACATACTTTAACTAAAATATCTTTGGCTGAACACTCTATCTTAAGAGAATCTTCTACTAAAAGGTTTTCTTTCCCAATAAGAATTCCTGCTTCTATAGCTGCACCAATGGGGATAACCTCATCAGGAGGGATCGAATTCAGAAGCTCAACGGCTGGGAAAAGGTCTTTAATCAGTTGCTGCAGCCTTGGAATTCGAGAGGACCCTCCACAAAGGACAACCTAGAAAATAAAAATCATTTTCAGTTTTTACTTTTAGAACAATGGCTGTTTCTCAAAATTAAATGTAATAGGCTGATCCATCTTCATCGCATGTAATGGTAAGATATAAGAAACCCCACTTTAATGTACTATTTTATGTTATACCTACCATATAAATATATATACGAATCATTATTTCTGAAGAACTTCATATAAAATTGTTCCTTTATGAGCTTGTCCACACAGAATTAGTGCTCCAACTTTTATGGCTGCCATCCAAGAGATGGGCCCCCAAATCACCTAGCTCAGATCACCAACAGGCTTGTATTCATGAGTCCCACAGGACAATACATAGCAAACAAAGAAGCAGTTTTTAAATGGGCAAAGGAGCATCTCCTTTGGCTACATACCAGGAAAAAGACTCCAAACCAAAGCAATCTTGAGAAAGAACAAAGCTAGAGGCATCATACTTCTTGATTTCAAACTATACGACAAACTATTATAATCAAAATACTACGGTACTGACATAAAAACAGACACACAGATCAATGCAACAGAAAGAAATAAGAAATAAACTCGTGCACATATGGTCAATTAATTTTCAACAAAGGAGCCAGGAATATACAGCGGAGAAAGGACAGTCTCTTTAATAAACGGTGTAGGAAAAACTGGAGAGTCAGAAGCAAAACTTGAAGTGACACCCAAAATCTTAAAGCTCCTAGAAGAAAACAGGGTAATCTCTTTGACATTGGTCTTGGCAATGATTTTTTGGATTTGACGCCCAAAGCAAAAATCAATGAGTGGGACTGTGTCAAACTAGAAAATTTCTGTACAGCAAAGGAAATCATCAACAAAATGAAAAGGCAACCTATGAAATGGGAGAAAATATCTGCAAATCACATATACGAAAAAGGGTTAATATTCAAAATATACAAGAAACCCATAAACTCAACAGCAAAAAAAAAAAAAAAACACAAACAAGTCAAAAATAAAACAAACAAACAACAAAGAAAACACCCAATTAAAAAATGGGCAAAGGACCTGAATAGACATTTGCAGGAACACATACATGTAGCCAGCAGGTACATGAAAAGGTGTTGCACATCACTAATTATCAGGCAAATGCAAATCAAAACCACGATGAGATGTCACCCTGTACCTGTTAGGATCTCTACTATTAAAAAGATGAGACAATAAATGTTGATGACGATGTAGAGAAAAGGGAACCTTTGTGCACTGTTGGTGGGAATGTAAAATGGTACAGCCACTATGGAAAACAGTATGGAAATTCCTCAAGAATTTAAAAATTGAATTACCATATGAACCAGCACCCCCATTTCTGGGTATATACCCAAAGGAAACGAAATCATTATTTCAAAGAGATATTTGTTCTCTCATGTTCACTGCAGCATTATTCACAATAGCCAAGGTATGGAAACATTCTATGTCTGTTGACAGATGAATGGATTGAGAAAATCTGGTACATATATACAATGCATTATTATTCAGCTGAAAAAAAGAAGGAAATCTTGCCATTTGCAACAACATGAATGGAGACCATTATGCTAAGTGAAATATACCATACGGAGAAAAAGACAAATATTGCATGGTATCACTTATATGTAGAATCTAAAAAGAAAAAAAAAGTTGAACTTATAGAAACAGATAGTGGAAAAGTGGTTGGGGCTAGGTAGTGGGTAGTGAGGCTGGTAAAAGGATACAAAGTTTCAGTTGTAAGATGAATAAGGTCTGAGGACCTAATGTATAGCATAGAGACTACAGTTGATAATACTGTATTATACAATTAAGAGACTAGAACTTAAGAGTTTTCACCCACCTCAAAGGTAAATATATGAGGTGATAGATGTATTAACTAACTTGATGGTGGGAATCTTTTCATAATGTATATGAAATCTCATGCTGTACACTTTTTAATAATTTTATTGGTCAACTACACTTCAATAAAGCTGAATGGAACAAAACTGCTCCTTTATAAATACCTTAATTTCCTCATTAATTCATACATTTAACACTTAAAACTCCATAAGTATTCAGAATATCGAATAAATAGGTAACCCAAGAAGGGAAACCATCAATAATCATTTATTCCACAGTCTTTTTATGGATGCTCTAAAAGCTCAGGGAAAAGGATCAGAGGATGAAAACTAGGCCTTTTTAAAATTAGGTGTGAAATGACAGGGGCACCACATTAATCTCAGGTGAGGGTAGGAGAACTATCAGCTGATGGATACAAAGAAAAAAAGAAAAGCAGGTTGGCTTGGCCAAGTTCCCCAAAAGGTCCATTTTAGAGGTTAGTGAAAAGTCTTCTCTAAAATTTTATGATCCTACATAAACACCATGAGTATAAAAATGTAGATTCTATGGCTTTTCAAATTTCTCATATTTAAAATCAATAAGCTTTATTAAGAAACAATAAGTGGCATTATGCAAAAAGAAAAAAAAAGAAAAAAACAATAGCAACCCTGGAAAATCTTGGCTTTTGGTAATTTCATTTAAAAGGGTAAAAATTACAAATAGTGTGTTACTATTAAGGCTGACAGTAAACAGCAAGTTTTAAATAAATTACTTAAGCAGCTAGTCTTAGTATGAAATTTCTTTTGCAAATTTAAATTTTAATAGAACAGACGTATTCCAAACATAAATAACTGTTCTTACTAAGGGCTTTTCAACTACAATTTTCACAGTTATTTCATAAAACAATCAAAACACCTCAAGTGCTTCAGTTTTAAAAAATATGAATCTAAACAACAAAGAGGAAAATAAAAAATATTACAGATTATTCTTAAAAGAAAATAATAAAATCTATCAAAGTTTGGAATAAAACCAAAGCTATTAATAAGTAAAATCACAGCTAATTTATTAGGGAAAATCATTAAATGAAATAAATGAATTAGCATTCAATATTAGGAATTTAGAAAAATAAAGAAAGTGTCCTGTAAAAGTTTGAAGAAATAAAGAGAAAAGCAGAAATAAACCTATTAGAAATCAAAAAACACAACTTGAAAAAAAATCTAAGTAAGTTTTTTGGGAGTGGTAGTGGCAGGAATTGGAGAAAAAAATAAAACAAATATCTGTCAAACCTAGGAAAGGAAAAAACAGGGAAATTAGCCCATTTTAATTTAAACTTCTTTATACTTTAAAATTTTAGTATCAAGATATATAAAATTAAAAATTGTAAGAACATTATGCAAGGTTGTATGTTAAAAATTTAAGAAATCATTATGAAACAGGTCTTTAAAATTCTCAAATTCAAAATTGAAGCAACTTGTGAAAGATAAAATACTTCAAAAATTAGTCTCAGACAAAATCTGTTTATAGGTAAATTCTTTAGAATTCTTGAGGAACAGAGATTTTCTATGCATTATGCACTAATGTGGAATATTTAAAAGGATGAAAAGGTATTAAATTCATTTTAGAAGCACCTGGCACTCAGGAACAAAACAATAAAAACACCCATAAAACAAAACCCTGCGGACCAGAGGTTGCAAAGTAGCGACTTGCAATTTATATCAGGCATGAATTTGTTTTATTGCTCCACCTGGTGTTATTAAAAGTTCTGAATTAGTTACCAACATTTAAACATTAAAAATTTTCATTGAAAGTTCCTATCTGGAGAGTCCTTTAAAAAGTCACAGGCTCCAACAGCAGTGCTTGCATCTCTGAAAGGCAGTGACCAGCAGGCGGGCAGCAGCGGTCCGCTTTGGACTAGGACAGCTCCTGTCGGTGGCAGGCCCCCCCATGACCTGTTTTGGCTCTGACGGGACCAAGTGGGCACTTGCATTTATAATCACACTTGTGCTCTTGCTCTTCTCACAGCAAAGAGTTCAGTGTGAAAAATTTTTAAATCTCTACACCCATCACTTAGTCTCGTAGGAGAATGAAAGAAAGACCAATAGGACTGTGTGTTTCAAGAAAAATGGTAGGGAACATGTCTTTTTAGAAGAATGCAATGGTACAGTGAATCTGCTGCTCTACATGGCTGCTAGGCAGCTTACTTGTGGTGCAGTGCTTAAGACATACATATATATTTTTACATGCAAAGTGGACTTTTCCTCCTATCTGTAGGAATAATCCCAGCTTCAGTGCATCAGATGTGACAGATAAAACATCTTCGGAATGACATCATATTCCATGTAAATATTACCAATACCTCTATCCCTGTAAAGGATTTGATTTGCTCATTCCTAGAGATTTTATGTAAGAAGATGAAAAGAGTAATTCTAAAGAAAGAAAATTTTAAAAATTGCAATGTTAGTAATGAAGGGCTACACCTACTTAAATAGTTTTTTGGTTTCTTTTTTGGTGAACAAATTGGTGATAAATATTAAAAGTCTTAAAATTTGGGATTTTACTCCCAAAATTAATTTAGGAAATTAAAGATGTTCACAAAGCCACTAGACTGCTGTTTATAAAACTAAAATAACCTATACATTCAATATCAAGAATTGGTTTTATGAATTATGGTACATCAATGCAATGAAAAACTATGCAGCTATTAAAATATAGTTGTAGCATCTGGGAGCCTGGTTAAAATGAAGGGATTAATCACATCAATTTATCTATGTGCCCTTCCATGAGCCCACTCAACAGACAGTAAAGGGACTTAAGAAGATATAAATGTACAAGAGCAAAGTAAATGGAAGAGAGATTTTGAGTATAAGATTTCAGCAAATTTTGGAAGCCGGAGAGAGGTAATTATCTGTAAAGCAGATGAAGCTGTACTTGGGTAGGAAGGCACA
>NW_011888830.1:240239-259478 GCF_000151845.1 Pteropus vampyrus
TATCTGTAGGAATAATCCCAGCTTCAGTGCATCAGATGTGACAGATAAAACATCTTCGGAATGACATCATATTCCATGTAAATATTACCAATACCTCTATCCCTGTAAAGGATTTGATTTGCTCATTCCTAGAGATTTTATGTAAGAAGATGAAAAGAGTAATTCTAAAGAAAGAAAATTTTAAAAATTGCAATGTTAGTAATGAAGGGCTACACCTACTTAAATAGTTTTCTGGTTTCTTTTTTGGTGAACAAATTGGTGATAAATATTAAAAGTCTTAAAATTTGGGATTTTACTCCCAAAATTAATTTAGGAAATTAAAGATGTTCACAAAGCCACTAGACTGCTGTTTATAAAACTAAAATAACCTATACATTCAATATCAAGAATTGGTTTTATGAATTACGGTACATCAATGCAATGAAAAACTATGCAGCTATTAAAATATAGTTGTAGCATCTGGGAGCCTGGTTAAAATGAAGGGATTAATCACATCAATTTATCTATGTGCCCTTCCATGAGCCCACTCAACAGACAGTAAAGGGACTTAAGAAGATATAAATGTACAAGAGCAAAGTAAATGGAAGAGAGATTTTGAGTATAAGATTTCAGCAAATTTTGGAAGCCGGAGAGAGGTAATTATCTGTAAAGCAGATGAAGCTGTACTTGGGTAGGAAGGCACACCATGGGGCAGAAGTGGGGCCTGATGCTGAAAACAAGGAGAACAGAGAAAGTCTGCACATGAAACAGTAGGTACCCTCGGGCTCCCTGTTGTCAGGCCAGAAACCGGACATGTCTTTCTCAAGGAAGAGACCTGCGAATTCCTCTGGAAAATCAAAGGCTGGGAATAAGAATAAAGCAAGAGCAGGGTTATGGGGGCACACTGCGGTGCTCCAACCCTATTTCCATCACTTACTCGCCAGCATCCCGACTTGAAGCCAAGGACTTAACCTCTTCAGAAACCTTAGCTTCCTCGTCTGGAAAGGGAGGTAACAGTGTGTACCTCCTGGTGCTATCGTGAGGATTAAATACTGTGATGCATATACAGTCCAATTATGCCTGCCCCTGCCCCTGCCCTTGCCCCTGCCCCTGCCCTGTAAGCGGGTTAGACACCCCGCCCACTGCCTCTCAGCAGGTGGAGATTTCCCCGCCCCACTGTAAGGCCCGGCCTTGCGTCTGGCTTTGGCCAACTGAACTTGAAAACACTGAAGTACATCATATCTATGCAGAAGCTTTAAAAGTCAGGCAGGTTCTGCAGGCTCTCTTCTCCTTTCCCTCCGCCATGGGAACCGCATGTCCCAGACAGCTGCTCCATTAGTCTAGGTGACAGAATGAGAAGCACCGCAGCAATAGACCCACAGCCCACAGGAAATGTGAGAAAAATATAGAAAACTACTGAGATTTAGGGGTTGTTTGTTACTGTCAACATGCTAAAGAAACTATTAGCACTGTGAGCCTTCTGATTTAGGTGGGTCTGTCCCCAAGACCATTCAATTCCCACCACCGCCTTGTGACAATTATATATTCGTGTCTTATTCTTCATAATCTACCCCCTAACCCCAAGCGCCCAGTCCAACACCTTAGGTAAAGTATTATTAAATGTTCAAAAAAATACTTATTGAATTGCAAAGAAAATGCAAAACCCCCCAAAATGGCTTCCATCATACAGCATACACCAAAATAGTTAAAATATAAAAACTTTCAAACTATAGACAAATTAAAATAGTTATTAAATATTTGTCATACACTGAACAAAGATGAAATTTACAAACTTAGAAACAGCAGAAAAAATCAGAGTAACAGACCAATAATTAGATAAATAAATGAAACTTCTGTATGTCAATTTTGGTCCTCTGAAAGGACCAAAATTAAACAGTATACTACATGCCTCAAAAGAAGGTTGCAGTGATAGTTAATGTTATGGCTATATAGAACATCTGCACAAATAAAATTTAAAAATACGGATTTAAATGATTAAAAAGGCAAAGAATATGAAATAAATATTTACACACAAAGAAACACAAGATTAAATAAACATTTAAAAATAATCTTTTAATAATCCATAAACTATCAAGTAAAAACCTATCTTTTTTTCAACTATTTATTGGAAAATTTACTTTTAAATGATAAATCTCAGTAAGCAAGGTAACATGTATATTCTTAGGAATTGCTCATAAGAGTGTTAGGTAATTCAACATTTTTGGAAAGAATCTGAAGGTAAAAATAGTCTGAAGCTCTTTAAACTCTTTGACCCAAAAATTCTGCTATGGGAATTTATCCTAGGAATAATCACTATGATAAAAGCTGAGGTCTGAAGGTGGGCATGACTGTTCTGAGGGAGGGGGAGGCCCAACCTACTGTCCACAGTAAAATGACGAAATTGTCTACGGTGACTTTCCTTTTTTAGGATATTACAAATCTATTTAAAGTTGAGTTAATTAAAACTATGCAGAAATATGAGGAAAGAAATCAGTTATATTATATGAAGAAAATAAAATTCGAAATTGTACATGCAAATTATATTAGTTAGAAATATTCCAAAATATAACTCTGGTTGCCTTTTGGTATTTCCTAAATGTTCTTATCTGAATACTTATTATTATTTTAATAATGAACATTCTTTTAAAATTACATACATTTTGAATGAATAGAAATAATCTTGGGGAAATAAGGAAAACATTAAAAATTGGAATGTTTTTGAGAGTCTGAAAATATTTTCTTATGTCAGCAGAGAGGAGCAGGGTGGTTAAGGACAGACTCAGGAAGCAGAGTTAAATCCTGCCTCTACCACTGACCACACGGTCACCAGGAAGTCACTCACCTCTTTGTACCTTGGTGGCTTCACTTAGAAAATGGGGATAACAGCATCTACCTCAGAGTTACTGGTGAGTATTCAATGAGTTCATCCATGTAAAACTCTTAGACCAGTGCTTGATACATAGTAAACACTCAAATGCCAGTCAGTCTTTACTTACATATAGATAATATACTGACAAGGAATTATTCTTTTTCTGCTAGGAAATTGATATAGATAGATAGATAGATAGATAGATAGATAGATAGATATAGATAGATAGATATAGATTTATCTATCTATATATTTACCTATATTTATAGATAGATTTATCTATCTATAAATCTTTATCTATCTATAAATCTATACCTATCTATATCTATCTATCTATATCTATAACTAGAGCCATTAATCAAATTTTAATGTTTTCTTTACTCATTTAAACAAGCTCAGAAAATATTTAAATTCATAAAATATTCTTCCAGTACTAGGAACCATTTCCTAAATTCCAATTCTGAAAATATTCATAAAATAAATTAGAAAAAGATAAAAGTATTACCTTGTTAATATCATCTGCTGTAAATCCACTGTGTTTTAAGAGTGCTCTGATTGCTTCTATACATTTGTTAAAAAGTGGAGAACAGAGAAGTTCAAATCTTGCTCTGTACACATACACACAGAGAAGAGAAAGGCATAGTACAATTAACAACTTTTTCTTATAACAGTAAAGCCAAAACCTAATATGCTGGTTCTCTTAAGAATAGGTTTACAATCAGAAGAGGATATTTAACACCCAGCACTGCAATACCATGGGGGGAAAAACATCTAAGTTATCCATCTACAAATGTATGAAGACATTTAAGGTCAAATTCAAGTTGCAGATTCTTACCTCTGGCCTACTTACAAGCTTCCAAAATCCTACAAATGAAGACTCAATGTATGACATTCCCAACAAAAACCTATTGATCCAAATCAAACCATCATTTGGAAGTTTTTGATAATTTTATGTTAAAAGTTTTAAAAATTGTTCTTAATAATCTGAGACTATACTGTACATAAGGTTAGCTCCTTTGCACAACCTGAGAAACTTGAATGCTACATATACTTTTAAGAACGATCTGTGTTCATGAAAAATGTACTCCCCAATTTCATGCTGTACTTCTCAAATGCAGATGACTGATTTTTAAAATTTTTTGTGGTATCTCCAGATACTGAAACATACTTTATGACTGATATCTTTGTGATAAAGGCAAAATTTTCTTAATAAAAAATTACAAATTCTATCTCATTCTCAAAAACTGGTATAAATAAACCAACATACATTGAGTACTTAGACAAACTCAGCACTAAGTTAGGAATCTGGAAATGGAGAAAATATAAAGACATTCTGCCCACAAAAGAGATTTCAATTTAATTTAACACCTTTCTATCTTTCGGGTTGTAACTTGAAATCTCTCCTAAAAGATCTAGAGCAGTACCAATAGAATCTTCCGTGAACCACCAGCCCCTTGAGACTACGGAGCTTTGGAGCTGTTGCTAGTACTACTGAGGAATGGAATTTTTCTGTTATTTGTTTCTAATCTATTTAAATTTAAATAGATATAGGTGGCTAATGGCTCTCCTTTGGGCATGCAGATCTAGAGTCTTCAGGAAAGCCCAGGGAGGGTGAGGAAGCTAAACTGCAAAGACCAGATGAAGAGAGAATTTAACCAAATATAGTACAATCCTAAAAATAATATAATGTTATAATTCTGGAAATTTTCACTATGTGACCTAGTCACCCGTTAGGCTGTTGGGAGGTTTTAACAGTCTGACCACGCTCTGGGCTTTCTGGGGAAAAGTGCGACCATTCGTAGCCAATGTGCTGAATTATGTAAAAGATATGGGCATTAAACACAATTTGAAGCCCATTATACCTGTGTTTACTAAAATCATAAAAGCGATTAAAATCTAAAATGTTGACAATGTATGACAGCAAACAAAACCAAGGGACATATCGATCTTTGGTAGAGTGGGATAATTTGGTAGAGTCAGACTGGCTCGGTTTGAATCCCAGGTCCAACACTTCCTAGCAAGTAATGAAACCTCTGTGTTTCAGCTTCCTCTAGTGTAAAATAAGGAAAATAATACTTACCTCAATGGATTGTTATCTTTACATATTAATACTTAGAATACAGCCTGCCATGCAGTATTAACTAACTATTAACTTACAGTAAACAACCACTGAAATATGTGCAAGCCCCACATCAAATTCAAGCAACGAAGAACTAGGGACCATATAGGTGGGACTGCCATTTAAAAGGAGAAATCTGAAAATCTCAAACTTAAGTCTCCTCTCACCTTTCTTAAAAAGATCTAGGATATCTTTTTCACATACTGCTATCTGTAGCTGCAAATAACGGAGCAGGCAATCACCACTGACATAATTACTTTGGGAACGGTTATTTAGTCTGACAAAACCTGGACCCCCGAAAAAAAGACAGGGAAGCTCTCCCTTTAAAGCTGGCAAATAAATTCCAAGTGAACAAACAAAAAGCCCAAAGTGAGAGAATTACACCGAAATATGAATGTACTTAGAATTTTTTAAAACAGGTTTTTGAATTTCAGTTTTACCTGGACACATTGCAGTCAAAATCTTGACCTTCATATAATGAGTCAAGGAAACAATTGGCACTTCCCAAAGTTGACAAAGAATGTTTTGCAATGTCAGCACTGTTCATCAATTTCATCATAGCTCGGGCATTTCCTCTGACGTCATGCTTGAAGGACCTAAATTAAAAACAAAGCCTTTGAAGTTTAAAAATTACTAATTCATATGTAATTTATTGTCACTAAAACCTGGATAACCCCTCTTAGAATAAGCAGCTCATGAATCAATATTATTACCAGATTTTAGTATCTTGCTCCCAACTCTCCGAAATTTCCAAAGAAAATCCACTGCAATTAAAAGAGCCTCCTCAAAAAAAAAAAAAAGAAAAAAGAAAAAAAAATAACCAATATACTTAATACTTTGAATTGCTGAATTCCAAAACCATAATAACAGAGTGTACTTTGAAGAAAGCGGAGTAGCTGTCACCTTTTTTGCAGATGAGACAAATGGGAGTTGAAGGAAATTAATATAACTGGGTCAAGTCTCATACTTCACCCTTTACAATCGCAGCATAATTGATGTTTAATGGTATAAAATTATATGTCCAGCATTAAAGAATTAAAGTGTTTCTTCAAAGAAATCTGACACACATAAAATATGTAAAATTATAGTTCCTCTACCTCCAAGATGATTTAATTGTTAAAAACTGCTTGCTAAGTAGCAACCAATGGCCTTGCTTCATAATTGGAATTGGTAATAAAAGTAACAATCTTGAGTTGGAACACCTTTATTAACAAAAAGCAGTATGGGTGTTCACTAAATAAGTGAGAAATTACCATTTTTTTCAAGACTATTTTTTACCCAGTCAGTTTAGAGCAGTAATGTCCAAAATATAACCTTTGCATATTTGGCTCTTTATGTGACAAACAAGATTAGAATTTTGAAAGGAATAATTGCATCCAGTAACAAAAGTAAAATATCCTTGCGATAGATTAGTAATGAAATACTCCATAAGACGTTATTTTCCTGCTGTGTGACTATAATGTAATCTTCATCAGATCTAAACTTTTAAAAACTGTTTGGAAGGGAGCGAGGCCTCAGTACCTGCGCCCTCTTTCATCCGGACAGAAGAGCAGCACGTGAAGAATTAAGAAACTGCATTTGAGATCCAAGTTCGTGCCCTTCAGTGTCTGGTGGCCCCTTAAACGAGGTGAAAAATCCCAGCACACCACACTGAGCAGCTTGACCTCTGCCTCCCCACATCTGCCTGGCTAGACATTATTAACTCTAGATATGAAAATATCCAGCACATGGGAAAAATACAACCTCCTTTGAAGCAAGGCAATTTCAAATAAATTAGAAAAAAAAAACCCTCGAAATTTCATTCGAAATATATCAACTCCATTAATACTCACCTCTGAAACTCAGAAGCTAGATACTGTGCTAAGGTTTCTGTGAAATGTGTGCCCCCGATGTTATCATCAGTGTTTGTTGAAAGAACACGATATATTCCACTGTTAACTTCCATGACACTGACAGACAAGGATGTTCCTCCAAGTTTGAACACCAAAATATTGCTTAAAAAAATAACACGAGCAAGTTATGCGAGAATCACAGCATTTTAAAGCTGGGTTGGACTTCTTAAACTAAGAAGTCATTTAGTTTAATCCCTTTAAATCGCAAATGAGGAAACTAAAAATCTCACATGAGTAACTAAGGTGTCCACGGTCACCACTTAGTGATGAATCAAGCCTAGAGACCAGATCTTCTGGTTTTAAGTCAAAATTATTTTTCATTTAGTTGTGCTGGTAAAATTGTATTCTTCTGAGTGACTGGAGTTCAAAACACCAACTTTTCAAATAAAGAAGAGATTCATGATTGTAGTGAATTTTTAAAAAATTCAATACAGAAATTTCGTGTTAATATTATTAAAGTTACTACTGCAATAACATGTTCTATAAAAATGAAACGTGCAAACTAGGAGCTAATTTTCTGTGCATCGAAATCCCTAATTTCAGATATCCTGTATTTATCTAGTTACCTAAAAATAATTTCCTAGTGATTTGTGCATTTTAGTTTCTTTGCTCTGTGAGATATGAATGAGGTGAAACAATTAGGGAAAATTAACACATTTGAATAAACTGAAGTTTCATAATGTGCCAGGTCTATTAAGACAAGTTTTGACAACTAAATTAGGAGTATGTTTTATTATTTCGTTATTAAAAGAAATCTTAAATACCCATGCTGGATTTCTCCCCGTCTCCTGCCAAGATGAATGTATATAAAACTACTCAAGGTGTCTAAACATGTTTAATAATTGGAATTGGTGGTAAAATTAAGTAATCTAGCTTGAGCTGGAACTTGGCTGGGCTTACGAATTTCAAATCTTCCTCAAATAAAGGTACCAGATGTGGCTGACAAGAGGAGGGCAAGAAAGCCCCATCTTGTCTCCTGTCATGTCCCTTCTCTGCTTTCCTAGGACATCTTTTTCGTCTATTAGAAAAACTCTAGTTTACATATCTTTTCATCCACAAAGGCTTGGAACCACCAAATTATATAATAATCTTTATTGATATAACTGTTATAATCTAAGCGTTTTTTGCACTGAAAACTGAATGCTGCAAATATGGTTTTTACCTTTTTCCAGTTGGGGAGTCTTGTCCAATTCCATAAGCCAGGAGAGCTGCAGATGGCTCGTGAATCAATCGCAAAACATTAAACCCAGCAGCTCTGGCTGCTTCCCTGTGGACAATTTGCTTTCAATGAATTTAATATCACAACATGTTCAAGTCTACATTTTTGGAAATGCTAGATATGAATGGTAATGATCTTTAGAATTTAGAAGCAAGACAACACAAGAAATGTGTTCAGTCTATTTTCTTAACAAAGAAAATACCATGTGCTCATACTGAACAAGGAAAGGAAAGCTCTCAAAAATGCCCATGCTTATACACTTTTTAGAAAGAGATTAAGATAAATTTATAATACATTTTGAAATTTTCTAATTTCTTTTATGGTCACAGTTTTTAATGTCCCACAAATTCAAGTAAATAAAACAATTCTCTACCCCTGCAACTTAGATGCTCACCAAAGCCCCACAGGAACTCTTATCTGAGAGGCAAATGCATGCATGCTCACCAATTACATTTGCATAACGACCTGTTAAAACTGAATGCAACTTTTTGTTAAGATGCTAAGATCTAAGGTGAAGAAATAGTTGCAAATATATTCCAAAACTGCATATTTTATATAATTCCCATATAAACCCTAATACCATGAAACTAAGCCAAAGTGATTGATAAACATCGACTTATCCTGGTAACTAAAAAACGTTTCCAATCAAAAGAGCTAAGAAAGTATATCTAATTTTATCTTCTCTTAGTATTTCATAAAAGTATTTATGATCATTAACATACTTTTCACCATCCTATTTACACGTGTATATACACACACATATAAGCATTTACAAATATAATTTTATTGCCTAAAGTATTTTCAAATGCAATTTTACTTTTTACTATATGTGATATTGTGAAATTTGTATTTCTTTTAAGTAAGCAAATAAGATAAACCCCATATTATACTTACCCAAGAGCATTTTTTTGTTTTTCTCCAAAGTCGAATGGAACAGTAATAACTGCATCATTTGCATCTGAGCCCAAGACAGAATGTGCCGTTTCTACATATTTAAAAAAATAAAAATAAATTCTGATGACATAAAAAAACTGTTGTGATACTTTCTGAGGTTTATTAATTTGTAGCAAAGATCACCTCAGTATAAAGATTTTCCAATTCGCCTGACTGCCCCACCCCACTGATTTTCTTCCCTTGCTCTCTTAAATTGTGCACTACGTTTTGTGGTTTTGAGATTATTTGTGGACGTGGAACGAGGCACTTAAGCACCTGACTTTTAGGCTTAAGTTTCAGCCATATTGCAAACTACACTGGTCTCACTGAGGACAAGCTTCTAATGAGTCAACATGAAACAAACAGCATAAGGTTAGATCAACACATTAATTAAAGGGCAGCCTTCCATCCTACAAGTTCATAACGTAACTCCAGAGCTGATGTGAGCCTTATAAATGATCTACTCCAGAACTTCCTAAATTGCTCCAAAGAATGCCACTCAGCTCCAGTCTTCACCCGAAGTGGCGATAAAATCTTAATCTGCCTAAATATCATTGCGAGTGCACTGTCAATCTTAAAGCGGGAGATATAATATTCAGTCTTCGCTGTGCTTATTTCGCCACTTCCTAAGAAGTTTTGAAAATGCTAATCCAGCCCAATCCATTGACATTACTTCTCGGGAAACCAGAGTCAGGGAAGGTAAGTCGTTTAGCAATGGTCACATGTCCAATTTTCATGGCCCTGTCAGATCTAGAATTTAGGTCCCTTACTGCTAATCTGCTTAATCACCTGCTTCTCCCTAGGTCAAAAAATACATCTAACTTTTTTTGAAGGTCAACTCTTAAAAGATTTTCTCTGGCTTAATACCTTTCATTTTACTAAATATCAGTCTGGCAACATCTTCTGGGTTAACAAATTTTGTTTCTTCTCCAGTATCTATTTCATATCGTAATTTCCCATTTTTTTCAGTGACCTATAAAGAAAATTATAAGGGTGTTAAATAAGGAATAATTTTAGTAAAAATACAAAGTTTAAAACCAATACTACTGTCAGTACTTTAATAATTACTTTGTGTAACAGGGAATAACAGAACCATACTCACTAGACATTTACTTTCTGTGATGTATTTCTGAGCCCGTGGATCATCAGAGCTGCCCATAAAGACAAAGACAATTAAGTATTAAAATCAGCATTGTGGATATATAAGGTTTAAAGAACACTGTATTTTTCAATACCACTGAAAATACAAACAAAAATATTAAGTTGCTTAATATTAGAAAAAAATTCGAATATTATAGATAGGATTAAATGAATGGAGTATTTACAATGGTTAAAGTAATTCTATTAAAGTGATAATCTTTGCATTTGGAAGTAAATACCTCTTGTTCTGATCTTGCTATTAACAGATGCTATACATTTGGGGGTGATTTTTCATAATATTCATGATTTTATGTCCTATATACCCTCATATCTATAATCCTGAAGACCCAACCCTGAGATAAAAAGGACAAAAGGAGGTAAGATTGCCAACTAAGGACAAACCAGCATGTTAACACCATCTCTGTTGCTTGGTTTCTGAACGCAAATCAACACCCAAAATCAAGAGTGAGCAGAAGTACGAATGTCCTATATGGAAAGTGCCCAGTACTAAAGGTAGATGGCTCCAGAATGTCCTATTCAAAGTACGTACTAAAGAAATGTGCACGGCAATAAGGAAAACTAAGGCAATGGGTGCTGTGCTGCTCAAAACAGCAATACCAATGAATTCAGACTACAAAATGTTTTAACACATTACCTCGTCATCTTCACAACACCTAAGTGGGGCTAGTTTGGCAGGTATTGTAAATGTAAGAGGTTCGTAGAGGGTCGATGACTTATAAACTACTAAGGGGCAGTCGGTACTTGATCCCAGGTCTCCATTAGGCTACAGTTGTTCACACTTCACGTAACCGCCTGGCAGTAAGATGGTGCATGACTGAAGTACCTCTGTACCTTGGGCAGGGACAGGAGTCTCTGGGCCTTGGTTTTATTTCATCTAGAAATTAAGATGAAGTAGAGTCTTCCACTAAACGCTTCTTCCAAGGGGCTGTGGCTACTCTGTTCAGAGACCAGTCTTAAATGTTTAATAAAAGGTGAAAATTAAGTGACTATTTGCTGAAGGGTTACTCAACATTCAAAGACCCTAATCTGTGTAAATAAAAGGAAGACAAAAGGGGTTGAAAAAGGGCTAATTCAGCTTAGAACTGTCTGGAATTCTTGCAGATTTCTCATACCTCCTTCTCTATCACATAAAAATGGATAGAGAGGAAATAGATAAGTAGCTTGCCCAATATTGCATGGCTAATTAACGGCAGAACTGGCTGGAATCCAGTTCTTTAATATGAAATTTAGTATTCTTTCCACTGAACTCTCCCTTCTTCCCTTTTTTCTAAATCCACTAGACTATATCCTGGACAAATATACTAAAAGATGAAGTGTGCCCAGAGTAATTTTTTTTGGCACCAATGTTATAATTTGTGCATGACACCACTTCTTTCTTTAGAATAGGACTGAAGTCAACCACTATAATTTATCCTATTACGTGTAGGTTTTCTACCACTCGGACAAGATAATTTGCTGGGAAAATATCTTTTATGGAAATTACAGAACTCTTAGAAATGAAAATTTAATTTTCAGTCACTATGCAAAGAGGGCCTCTCTTATGTGACAGAAAGCACACATAGCTCTTGGGGCCATATACAGGCAAGATTAGCTAGCAGAACTGAAGTGACGACAAACGATGACAGATAGTGCCAGAAAGTAGCGGACTGACCCACAACTACGTACAAGGAACAACTTTATTTGTCCACACCAAGATTAAATTGTGTCACAGAAAACAAAGGGTGGTGGGAGGTCGCACATGCAGCCCCTCAATCACATCACGGTCTTCGGGAGCCAGAGCGTTGACCCTACTGCTGTAGCACAGCCTTTACCAGCAACGCCGATTTCCCTTCCTCCTTCCGCCAACTGTCTCCCAGCCACTCAGCAGGTCCCTGGACCTGGTGCACACCCGCTCGAATGTGCCGCAGGGTCTTCTTCCCCACTGTCACAGTATAGTGCCTTCCATGTCTGAAAGTGTTTTTACAGTCATCTGTTCCTTTGACCCTCACAACATTCCCGTGAGGCAGGCAGGATAATTAGCTTCCCTCATTATAGGTGAGGATCCTGAGTCACAGACTGGTGAAATGAGCCACCTAGGGATGGACAGGTAGTAATGGCTGGATTTAGGGCTTGGGCAGGATTTCTGGGCTTGTTTTCTTTCAAACAACCTCCTCCTATTACAGCTTCCTTCCTCTTCACAATATTAATATTATGCCTGTTTTTCTGTTTACTTCTTTACGACCTTTCCCTCTAGTCTTACTCCCACATTAAGGTTGCTTCACCCGTTATTAGATTTTCACAATACTGCCTCCAAAGTTTAACTCCACTTCTGGTCTTTAGCACTTCCCTTACCTCAAATAAACCTCGGCCTATGTATTTTGCTACCATTAACAGATTAACAGAGTACAGGCCTAATTCTCCTTCAAGTACTTCCCTGTTTTTCAAAAGTCTGCCTACCTACATTAGTGTTATCTAGTTATAACTGACACATATCCCTCAATATAATGGCCTAAAATTGAGAAAACTGAGATATGCGTATCTATTTCAATGCTTAATATATCCTTTAAAAGTAAGAAATCTTTGTCTGGCGTGATGTTTATGGAAGTTCACGAGTATATTAATAAACACTCATTCCACAGAATGCTTCCTTAAAATACAATTGCTACCAGTATTTCAAACATACGTTAATTTGCTATGACTGAAAATATTACAATTCGAATTTCATTTTGCCTTTTTTTGCTATGCTACTCACTATTTAGAATTTTAGAGAGGAAAAAAATGGAGGCACAAAAAGGGTGAGTGATTTGCCAGTGTAATTAACCGTGCAGGACGAGAACCCAGGGTCTGCAACTCGAGTCCAGGGCTCGCTGCCACACCCGCTGCCTCCTGCATCAGTCGCCCACTCGTCAGGGCAGCTCGCTTGCTTGCCACCTATTCATGGTTCCAGTTATGTGCCCACCGTTGTTTTGACCATTTCTCCACCTATTTCTATTTCCAGCACCCAAGCCTGCAAAATATAAAACCTCTCCCAAATATGCTCATTTTTTTTCCGGCCTCTATATTGAAGAAACTTTTAAAATTCCAAGTCTATTTGTATTTTCTGAAAGTACTAAGTAAACCACTAAAAGCTTTAAGTTAGTTCAACGATGGCCAGTATTGACTTCCCTTTAAAGTAAATTGGAAGTTTGGCTCAACACCTTTCTACAGCCCAAAGGAAGGATGGGTGCTTTGCGGGGGAAAGGAAATTTGTTGAGAGCTTGTGCTTAAAAGGAGTTATCTATTGCAGGCAGTCTTTATTTCCACCACCCTTGACTCTTCCACCACATGCCATGAACTTTCGTCTACACCATGTGAGAAAAAGTGACTTTCGAAATTTCCCTAGAAGGAAAGTTTTCTTGAGCTTGCCTTCTGTAACTCAAGAGGAAAAAAAAAAAAGGCTAAAAGAATGAAATTAGTTAAAAGTACTTGGGAAGTTGATATAATCCAGATTCTTTCCATGATGTTCAAATGGCAACCCAAACTTAAAGATATGTATTTATGCATCTAAAGGGACCCAAATAATATGAAGTGCAAAGAATTTACTTACATTTAGTGTTTTATAAAACAGCCACTATCTCATTGTATCAAAGATTATCACTATGAACCGTAACACACGACTGTGGCTCCCTGTCAGTTCTGAATTATATCCTTACAGAGACTAAAAACTATTAAAATGAAGGGAAAGATGGTTTGACTCTTAAGTGCTTACTAGTAGATATGTCATAGACAAAGCAGTGAAAATGAGAGAAAGGTACAAATACGTGTTGTGTCCACAGTAGTCTTGAGCTATAGAGGGATTCGAAAACATGATCTTCAACTCCAGGAAGCAGTCAAGTTAAACCAGTAAAGATTCAAGCAATGAGGTCATCATGGTATGCAACCATAATCCTGTACCTGTGGACTAACGCGCCTCACCCTAGACTTGGCCAAGGTCATATACATTAATAACTTACACGTGTATAGTGCTTTTAAACTTTTAAACCCACATCTTTCACATCTATTAGCCATACGATCCTCACAACAACCCTGTGAGGTAGGCAGGTCAGGAGTTGTCACCTCGCTCCCACTTTACAGGTGAGGAAATTGGTGCAGAGAGGTGAACTGAATTGCCTCGCGGCAGTGACGAAGCCAGGGCTAGCTCACTCCCTGGCCTCGACCCCATTTGTTTTCTATCAGGCCACCTCTCACATATCCGAAAGGACGGAACTGGTGAAGAGCTTGGGAGAAGCAACTCGCACGTGTACTCCTATCTTCCGCCTGTTAGTGGCTCATCCACTTTTTTCCTGAGGACGTGGACAAGGAGCCAGGGTGTCAGAAGGCAAGTGCTGGATCTGGGCTTCTCCCAGTTTAGGAAATACACCCTAACTTTTGGTATTCGAAATTAACCTCTGGAGCAACTTCTCCAGCCCTAGCTGAAAAGCACCGGTTGCCTCCTCCACTGCTGTCGCCAAGCGTCTGACTGCGATCACGGCGTCCCTGCGGAGCTCGTTGGCCGTGTCCTGCTGAGCACTGGCCTCCTCACCAATAGCGATAAGCCTGTCCAATTTTTCTTCCTCACGCTTTGAAAGTTCTCGTGCCAATCTCCTGTTCTCTGCCAATTCAGCGGCAATAGTCCTGGCCACTGATCGCCTTCTTCGCCTTGCCCACCTGGGCGGGGGCTCACTGGCCAAAGGCCTATCCCCACCAGAAACAAAAGGAACTCCGGAGGAGATCGGAGGCTGCTGTGTGGAGGCCACCCCAGGAGTGTTTCGGCTGCTGCTGGTGCAGGGGCTGGGCTCACCGGACACACCCAGTCTGGTCATGGGGCTGTTCTGACAGGGAGCAACTGCACCTCTGAAAACGTGGTGGGAGCTGCTGTAGCTGGGGGTCCCTTGAGAGCACCCTGAAAAACAAAGCAACAGTGTTGCAGAGAAGACATTCCTGTTTACGGAATGCTTGGAGCCAGCAGCAGAGTTGAGAGACAATTACGAAACTGTGGCCGTTCCTGGAAAGGCCTCTTTCCACAAGGGACTGGGAAGAAGTCATTTCCTTAATGTGGACATTTTGGCCTGGTGTCGTCTTACCTCCAAAACCTCCCCCTTGCCTTCCTGAGCCCCTTTCCACTTGGCCATCCAACCCACTCTACGTCCACAAATGCCTAAGTACCGACTATACATAATGCCAAAACTGGTCTGGTTCTAAAGACTACGTCTACGTTTAAGGAGTTTGAATACCTTACATATTTAGGGTCATAGCTTTTAAACACCTGGAGCCTTTATCTTACCATTAGGTTTTTTAAAAAAGAGGGCAGGGGGCCAGAAAAGGGACAATGCTGAAAAGAACACATCCAAATATATACTGCTATTTAGAACCAAGTGATGTCGGAACCCCAATCCTTCACATGTTTGGGAATTACCTGCACCTGAGGATTCATCCCAGGAGTCCTCAAGGTCACTGGTTTCTCGCATCTGGTCACTGATTTTCAGTTGACAATCTTCGTCTGATTCCTTAACTGTTTTCAAGATAGGCTGATGATCTGCTGCCTGAATCCTTTTTGCTCTCAGAATGCTGGTTCCCTCTTTCCCCGGGGTGTCAGAGGCCACTAGGTTCTGATCAGAGTGCTTGGCCCAAGCAGTATCTTCCATTAAGTTGTCTGGGTCAGTCACTATCTGATTTCGGAGCAGCTGATCCAACGTCTCATAAAATGGGCAGTGTGGTGGATCACCCATACTTGTGGCATGGGCAACGTACGCCTTCAAATACAACGCCTTCAGAACTTTGAACTTGGAGCGGCACTGACGCTCAGTGCGGCGGAAGCCTTCCTGCTGCATTCGCTTAGACACAGCCTGATAGACATCTGCATTGTGGTGCACAGTCTGGAGGCGCTGAATATACTCTGCCTCTCCCAGGATGGAGAGAAGAGTTCGTGTCTCTTGTCTGGACCACCGGATGCCCGCACTGCTATTGGAACTGGCCATAGTGGACGGGGAAGGAAGGCTAGTGTGGGAAGCTCCCGGGCGGCAAGGTGCAAATCTGAAGGTGTGGGGAAGCTCTGGGTGCCCTCAGTGTTTCCAGGAGCCAGCCGATTCTTCCCTCTCAGGGCTAATTGCTGAGGAGCCAGGTCCAAGGACCGAATTTCTGGCTGGAAGGCCACAGGGGAATGAGAGTTACAGGGATGGTGTGGGGATAATTGCGGCAGCAAGTTAAACGGTGCTACCTGTAAGAAGGCTGCAAACAGGCAGGACACTGGGTCAGGGGCTGAAATGGGCCTTACTGGCTTGATAACAAGGGGACTGGCTCCTCCACAAAAGCCAGAATGCTTCCGAGGCTGATACCTGGTTCAACTCTGTGTCTGTAAAAATCAATTGTCCTGTAAGTAGACAGACCAAGGCGGAAAATACCTGGAGGATGAGGCAGATCGCTCTGGAGAAGTGCTAGCAGGACCGTGGTGCGGCAGTTTGTCTGCAGGACGCTCGTCCTTTAACTAACCTCGGCCTAAGCAGCATGCCGTGGCTATGTATT
The DNA here is from genome assembly GCF_000151845.1 of Pteropus vampyrus. Lineage (NCBI taxonomy): Eukaryota > Metazoa > Chordata > Mammalia > Chiroptera > Pteropodidae > Pteropus > Pteropus vampyrus. The sequence goes on from NW_011888830.1 coordinate 256,931, forward strand.
ACCCATCTGACTGTCACTCGTGCACTCTTTTGTTGAGAGGTAACTTTCAGAGTCAGACAAGTAAGCTTAAGTTATTCCTGTTAATATAAAGCTTTTTGCATAGTATGGAAGGAAACCACATCTTTACTGCAACCGTCTGCCCCCAAATAGCAGCATAAAACAAACAGGACTACTAGGGGATAGATCTATGATTGACAGATTTATCTTGATTGTATCGATGTCAGTATTTGGGTGTGATATTATACTATAGTTTTAAGAGAAGTTACCACTGGCAGAAAGTGGCAAATCCAGTAATATATCGGATCTCTTTTAATTATTTCTAACAGCATGTACAATTACCTCAAGATAAAAAGTGTAATTAAAACAACATATTGCTGGCTGCTTATAGTGAATCTAAATTCAACATATATCTACAACTTTTTCAGAATTTATAATTTAAAAAAATTTGAAACCAACTAATTTATCATCATCACAAAAACTGGAATTCTCTCCAAAACACCATAGTTTTTGGCTTACTGCAAAGGTAGTCTAAGGAAAAAAATGTCAAGTTCAGTTTAAACACAGATAAGAGATAATAAAAAATATCTATACGTATAAAAAATATTAAATTTAATCTACAATCCCCAAATCCTAAGATCAAGCTAAGAAAATTTCTACTTAAATTCTCAACTGAACAATGTAGAAAGGAAACAACCTGAGCTAAGGGTTGAAAATCCTGAACTAATTTAGGAATACCATAACTTCTATGTGCCTTGATTTTCTCATCTATAAGTGGGGAAGGATAAAACCTGCCTTATCAATCTTACAAGAATTTGAGAGGATTAAATAAAATAATAGATGTGAAAGCACTCTTGAAAACTTAAAAACACTATATCAAGTATTACTACTCCAATGAAAATAAAAACCCCTAATTACTATGGTAATCTATAATTTGAGGAGACAGGAGTCTGGGGAAGCAAGCCTCTTTAATTTTTTAATTAAAGTTCCAACGGATGATTAACCTGATTCGTACTTAAGATGTTAATGAATCTGTTTCTCTAATGATTAAATTTTAAGCCAAGCCACAGGAAAAGTTAGTTCTCAGAAAATGTCACAAAAAGACCCAAGGAAGAAAACTGATAGCATCTACCTAAATTATGACAAAATGTAAAAGATTTTGCAAAATTCAACTATAGAGCAAAGAAGTTGTCAAATTCCCACAATATCTTTCAAGTTACCTCAGTTGAAAACTACAAAAATGTGAAAAGTCCAAATTACCACCTGTGAATGACACAAACTGTAAAAACTAAAGAAATGTTGACATTTATCAATACTAACAGACCTGTCAGCAAGAAACAAATGTCTGAGAGAATCCCGTCTTTGAGAAGATTCAACACTAATCATCAAAAGAAACAGCCTACTGGGGTATTCTTTAAAATGACTCAGTCATAAAAAAACAAAAAAGCCAATGGTATTTCTAGTATCATTTCACATTCCATTTAGAATGGATAAACACATTTTAATCACCATACGTAAAAGTATTATTTTACTTCATACCTTCTGCCAAGGATCTGCTTTACTTTCATTACTGTATTTGAAATATTTCTTATTCTACTTTGTTTTGCGGCCAATCCAACAACCTGAAAAAGAGAAATATATTACAATGCGTGTAATTTTTACTTATTTCGAAGTACAAAAATGAGGGAGAATAGTACCTCTTCATTTTCTGAGTAAGCAACAACAGCTGGAGTAACTCTGTCACCTGCATCATTTGCAACCACATCAGCCCGGCCATCCTGGTGAAAAATACACAACTATATCAATTCTCTTGAGAAATACGTAATCTCATTAGACATATTCAGACAATGTGGCCCAGTTTTAATTTGCCATATATATGGATAGGAAAATTGCTCTATCAATATTTTCAACTTGTAGATTTAACTGCTGGTACTGATTTTCTAGATTTTATATAAGGCCAACATTCCATAAAGAACTGCTTCATTTTTTTCGGTCTTCTCTGCGTAGTAGATAATTGGAACAAACATAGTAACAATCTTTCTATATAGTCTTATACCACTCTACTTCTTTCTTCCCGCACAAAATACATCTTTCTTCCCTTTTCTACATAGGATGTAGTAGCATTAATCCTTCTGGCTTTTCCTTACAAATCATTTGACATTTAAACGCGAGACGCGTTATCAGGGGAGTTCACTATTATTGTTCCTTCTGCCTCCCCATTGACGAGATGAAGGCCACAACTCCTTGCCAAGCTCTCATATTTCCAGGGGACGAGGCCGGTTCCGCTAGGCCCTCTGCCTCGAAACTCCCCTGCAGAAACGCCTCTCTGTGCGACGATCCTAGGCTGGCGACGCACCGTTCACAACCCAGTAGGTGACCAAAGGACTTGGCCGCATTCAGAGAACGAGGTGGCTGACATTAGGCCCTAGCCCCAACCTTCCATTCCCTGACCTTATAGATGGCCACACAGGCTGATGTGCAGCCCAGGTGAACTCCGATGGCCGCCATGAGGCGGCAGAGACGGCAGCAGTAGTAAAGAGTGGTCCTCCGG
>NW_011888830.1:260550-263960 GCF_000151845.1 Pteropus vampyrus
AGAAAAACGATTCCTTTTCTGTTCACAGACTCTTAGGTGGAACTGCAATCAGAACACGTGCCTTCTGGCTCTATGGCAGACTTATCAGGTACTCGCAAAATCAGCCTCATAACACCTCCTCCAGAGGGCTGTTAACATCAAAGAACATAATTAGCTGTGCTAGCTCCAACCTCCTGTGCTACTGTAGCACTTACCTCCATGTTTCATTCATTGAAATAATTCGAATGTATATCCTCACACTTCTGAGAGCTAGCGAATCTGCCTTTACTTAACAGGAAACTGGGTTCATAGTATATGTTGAATGAATGGATGAGTGTAGTCTGTAGTATAACTAAACAAAGTCTTAAGAATCGAAGTCCAGTTTTCTACCAGCCCTGCAATATTTTAAATTTTCTCTAGAAATTAAAAAGATCTACATGTTATTTTTTTAAACTTTACATTTATTTGTTTAGCTAAATTATAATTTTGTTTAAAGATCACTTACAATTATGTCCTAAAAACATTTCAGAAGAGCCAGAGCATCTGGATTAATTAAGGTTATGCCATCTTTCCTGAATTTATTACAGCATGTTGTGATTATTAACTTGAATGTCTGACTAACCTGGGTGTATATTTCCTTTGTTAGATAAAAAGCTGTAGAATCGCAGAGAAGGAAATACTAGTTTAAGAACAGGAAAGACTAGAGTCTAGATCTGGCTTTATTACTGCTCATGAGCCTTTATTATTTGTCACTTAATTTCCCTCAAGGTATAAGATTAAAATGCTATATTGCACATACTTTAGGGCAAAGGTCAAAAACTGATAGTCCATGAGCCATCTGAGACCTACTGAAATATTAAGTTCACAAAGTATTTTGAAAAACATTTAAATAAATCTGCTACGTTTTAAAATCGGAAGACTTCGTATTTAAAAATTCAGATCTCTGCCTTTTCTTGAAATACCAGGTCACCTGTCAAGACCAGCCATATGTCTTTGTAGTGGGAATTGGTTGTGGCTGTTCCTTTTAGAAAGGACCTGTGTTCTCCGGGTTTTTGTTTCTGTTTTTCCTACACTCGGATTTCTTTACCCATTCATTTTACTTGCCTGGCCCCTGTGAATATTTAAGTTTCTGAGCCCTGCTCTAGGTCATTTGAGGCTTCCTGGAAAAAAATAAATAAATAAACATTTCCGGATCTGTTTAAAAGGACTGTTATTGTAGGATTACTTAAAAACAAAAACAAAAACTTTTTACTTTGAAATAATTATAGGTTTGCTTATGGGACAATTTTTAAACAACAACAACAAAAAACACATCATAAATAAAAGGAGTATGGTTATTCGGTTATAGGAATAAATACATGCCAGGAACTTTAAATTACTAATTTGTTAGGAGATTTTTGGTGAGATTATTCTCTTCATGTAAAGCCCAGGAATAAATTTCCATTCTTATCTTGACCTCTCGGTGGCATGGGAACCACTGACTTCTTTCTCTTTAAGAAACTTCTTTCTCATAATGGTGTTGATACTGCTTTTTTCTTGCCTTTGCTTCCTGTCTCTGCCCACTTGTTCATGGCATCTTTCTGGTTCTCTAGCCATGGCTTCAATATTGGAATTTTTCAAAGTTCTGTCCTCTGCCCCCTCTTTTCTCAGTCTATACACACTCCTGTGCAATCAGAATCGACCTGTCTATAGTCTGATTAATTCCAAACGTTTATATCTAAACTACCTCCTTTCTAGAGTCTCAGACCTGCATCCAATTGACTATTGAACATTTTCATCTAGATACTTATACCTCAAACTCAGCAGAGTCACAAACCAAAGTCATCATCCCCTCCCTTCTTGGTCCCCCAAACCTATTATGTGTATGGTGTCAGTGACTACCGGGTCAACTAGACCAGACTTCTGTTTCTCCCTGATCCCCTACCCCCCATCTGTCACTGTGTCCGTTGACTCTACCTTCTGGGCGACTCTCTTCTCTCTCCTTCCCCAGCTCCACTGCCTTGTTGCAAACCTCCACCATTTTTACCATCCTTACCACCACGACAGCATTTTCCCGCCCCCTTTCTTCCTCCTCTCCCGTCCCCTGGCATTGTTATCATGTTACTCCCTTAGTTAATATCTTTCAATGGTCTCCCACTTTCCCCTAGGTAGATGCCCCGCCCCCTTTGTTTTCCCAGAGTATCTCCTGCACTTCTCATAGTGGTTAGTAATTGCTTTGGTCTCCTCCATGAGAGTACTCCTTGAAAGTCAAGACTTTCTCTCACCACATCTCCAGTGGCTACCACCGTGTGAAGCATACGGTAGGCACTAAATTTTGTTGAATAAATGTATGCATATATGTTGCAATAAAAGTATTAGTAAGTCAAAAGTATGTTTAAAAAGACAGGTTAGAATTCCCAGCTCTCGTCATCTAGGTAATAATTGGCAGAGCAACAGTGGAGGTCTAGAAATCATGAAAGTGTATTGTGGGAATAGCGTAAGAGCTAGAGACATTGGAACACTGGGTTTCTTTGGTAGGAAGATTAGAGTCACTGGGAGACTTTAGTGATAGTTTCCGCTGACTTGTAGATTTGATCATCATGGCAGGGGTCTCCTTTGTATACTTAATATATTTGCTAATTAAACTTAGCAAACTCATATTGACAATGTCTCCTTTTTCACATTCTGTCAGTAGCATTTAACAGCTAATCGGTCAGTCCCTCCTTTTAACACTTTATTTTACTTGTCTTCTGGGAATACACTCACTCTTCATTCTCACCCTACCTCACTGTCTGTTCCTTTCAGTCTTTTTCTGGTTCCTTCTCATATTCCCAATTTCTAAACAATGGAGTTGCACAAGAGTGAGACCTGGGACCATGTACGTCTCTTCTCTATCTCTCCTTATCCTCTGGTCTCATCTCTTACCATTTAATTATTGATGACTTATATATTTATGTATGTAGACCTCACCCCTGAACTCCAGATTTATGTGTCCAGCTGCTTCTCACTGTTTCCAGTTGGTTGTTGTGTTAGGTTTCTCCAGAGAAAAAAGAACCATTAGGAGAGATAAATTAAAAAAAAAAAAAAAAAAGAAGAAGAAGATAGATAGATAGATGGATAGATAGGAATCAGCTCACCTTTGTGGAGGCTGAAAAGTCCAAAAATTGCAGTGGGGGCTGGCAGGTTGGAGCTCCAGGAGAGCTGACGGTGCTGGTGAGGTCTGCAGCTAGTCTTCTGGAGAGTTCCCTAGTGCTTGGGGAGGCCAGCTGTTGTTCTATTTGAGACTTCAATTGATGGAACGAGGCTTATCCCCATTATGGAGGGCAATTTGCTTCACTCAAAATTCACTAAATGTTAATCTTATTCAAAAACATCCTGTAAGTGGACACATAAAATTAATCATCACAGATGTTTAGATGTATCTCAAACTTCACATGGCTGGACTGAATTCC
>NW_011888830.1:264010-290679 GCF_000151845.1 Pteropus vampyrus
GTCTATACACACTCCTGTGCAATCAGAATCGACCTGTCTATAGTCTGATTAATTCCAAACGTTTATATCTAAACTACCTCCTTTCTAGAGTCTCAGACCTGCATCCAATTGACTATTGAACATTTTCATCTAGATACTTATACCTCAAACTCAGCAGAGTCACAAACCAAAGTCATCATCCCCTCCCTTCTTGGTCCCCCAAACCTATTATGTGTATGGTGTCAGTGACTACCGGGTCAACTAGACCAGACTTCTCTTTCTCCCTGATCCCCTACCCCCCATCTGTCACTGTGTCCGTTGACTCTACCTTCTGGGTAGAGTCTCTTCTCTCTCCTTCCCCAGCTCCACTGCCTTGTTGCAAACCTCCACCATTTTTACCGTCCTTACCACCACGACAGCATTTTCCCGCCCCCTTTCTTCCTCCTCTCCCGTCCCCTGGCATTGTTATCATGTTACTCCCTTAGTTAATATCTTTCAATGGTCTCCCACTTTCCCCTAGGTAGATGCCCCGCCCCCTTTGTTTTCCCAGAGTATCTCCTGCACTTCTCATAGTGGTTAGTAATTGCTTTGGTCTCCTCCATGAGAGTACTCCTTGAAAGTCAAGACTTTCTCTCACCACATCTCCAGTGGCTACCACCGTGTGAAGCATACGGTAGGCACTAAATTTTGTTGAATAAATGTATGCATATATGTTGCAATAAAAGTATTAGTAAGTCAAAAGTATGTTTAAAAAGACAGGTTAGAATTCCCAGCTCTCGTCATCTAGGTAATAATTGGCAGAGCAACAGTGGAGGTCTAGAAATCATGAAAGTGTATTGTGGGAATAGCGTAAGAGCTAGAGGCATTGGAACACTGGGTTTCTTTGGTAGGAAGATGAGAATTAGAGTCACTGGGAGACTTTAGTGATAGTTTCCGCTGACTTGTAGATTTGATCATCATGGCAGGGGTCTCCTTTGTATACTTAATATATTTGCTAATTAAACTTAGCAAACTCATATTGACAATGTCTCCTTTTTCACATTCTGTCAGTAGCATTTAACAGCTAATCGGTCAGTCCCTCCTTTTAACACTTTATTTTACTTGTCTTCTGGGAATACACTCACTCTTCATTCTCACCCTACCTCACTGTCTGTTCCTTTCAGTCTTTTTCTGGTTCCTTCTCATATTCCCAATTTCTAAACAATGGAGTTTCACAAGAGTGAGACCTGGGACCCTGTACGTCTCTTCTCTATCTCTCCTTATCCTCTGGTCTCATCTCTTACCATTTGATTATTGATGACTTACATATTTATGTATGTAGACCTCACCCCTGAACTCCAGATTTATGTGTCCAGCTGCTTCTCACTGTTTCCAGTTGGTCGTTGTGTTAGGTTTCTTCAGAGAAAAGAGAACCATTAGGAGAGATAAATTAAAAAAAAAAAAAAGAAGAAGAAGATAGATAGATAGATGGATAGATAGATAGATAGATAGATAGGAATCAGCTCACCTTTGTGGAGGCTGAAAAGTCCAAAAATTGCAGTGGGGGCTGGCAGGCTGGAGCTCCAGGAGAGCGGACGGTGCTGGTGAGGTCTGCAGGTAGTCTTCTGGAGAGTTCCCTAATGCTTGGGGAGGCCAGCTGTTGTTCTATTTGAGACTTCAATTGATGGAACGAGGCTTATCCCCATTATGGAGGGCAATTTGCTGCACTCAAAATTCACTAAATGTTAATCTTATTCAAAAACATCCTGTAAGTGGACACATAAAATTAATCATCACAGATGTTTAGATGTATCTCAAACTTCACATGGCTGGACTGAATTCCTGTTTGTCTCCACAAACTCACTTCTCCTGTAGTCTTCCCAGTTCAGCAAATGGTGATTCCACTCTTCCAGTTTCTTACTTAGGTCACAATCCTTGGAGTCATCCTTGAGAAAATCTCTTTCTCAATCTCTCTCTCAATCTCTCTCTCTCGCTCTCGCTCTCTCTCTCTCTCTCTCGCTCTCGCTCTCCTCTCTCGCTCTCGCTGTCACTCTCTCGCTCTCTCTCATCTATCTGTCTATCTCTATCTCTATCTTTCTCTCTCTCCAACATGCAACATCCAATCCATGTGGTAAATCCTTTTGCTTCTTCCTTCAAAATGTGTCCAGAATCCAACACTTCTCATTGCCTCCAATGCTACTATTTTGGTCCAAGATACACAGCTATTTTCAGAACCTCCAAACCAGTCTCCTGCTTCCATTCTTGCTCCCCTGCCATCTATTCTCCAGAGAGCCTCCCAAGGTAAACTTGAAAAATAATGTCAGATGACTGCTTTTCTTTACTGAAACCTATAATGGCGTCCCTTCTCAGAGTAAGACCCAAAGTCCTTAGCATGGCCTCAAGGCTCTGGATGACCTGGCATGCTGCTGCCTATCTGACCCCATTTTCTCCTGCCCTCCCTCTTGCTCACTCTACTTTGATCACACGGGCCCTCTTACTGTTCTTGGTCCCACCAAGGTCATGCCTCCATCAGAGCCTGCACTTGTTCTTCCCTTTGCCTGGAGAATTTTTCCCAAACTGTCCACTTACATTGTTCTCCCTCTTCCTTAAGGTTTCTGCTCAAATGTTACTTTATTCATCCAAGAGGTCTTCCCTGACCCCCTGTGGGGGATAATATGGTCACCATGTCACCCTCTATCCCCCTTACCATGTCAATTTTTCTTCATTGCCAAAAAATGCTTTTATTTGATCATTAGAATATAATCCTTGAGGCAAGGACTTTGTTTTCTTCATTGCTGAATCTCAGGAACCTAGAATACTGCCTGGCACTTACTGATTGCTCAAAAAACATTTGTTAAACCGATGAATGACTGGCTATTATATTAAGCATTCTGTTTCTATTAAATAGCATTAAATATGACTTCTAACTCTGAAAGAAACATGGATGGCCCTCTAGCTGAAAGCACTAAAAATAATGGATGCAATAAAATGTAAAACTTATTAAAGGTGTCAGTCAGGCATACCCAGAGGCTGAAAACAAAATGAAAGTGGGAACCAAAAAGGGTTAACGGAGCCCCGAGGCTGACTTTTGCCTTGGGGACATTTGCTACCCAGGGATCTGCGTGGCTTTGGTAAAAGGAAGAGAATACAAACAAAGCCCAGGTCTCTCTCTCGAGTTAGGAGTGTAACGCTCAACCCTGCCCCCCTCGATTAATTCTGAATCTCAAAGAGCTGGACCTTCATTATAAAAGGTGAACCGGAAATAAGTACCACTCTACCACCATGTTTGTAGACTAAAAGGAATCGTTATTAGTTGAACTTTTTACAGACTAAAAGGGAAAACAAAAATGTCTCCAGATAATTCATAATCACAAGCTAACCCACATATGGGCCGAAGCCCAGATTCATATTACATGGATGGTTCAAAGCATCTCAAACTGAGAATTTAGTTTAAAGGGATTTTAAGCGGGCAGCAGCAAATGCCAGCCTTATCTGCAGCAACCCACCTTCCACCCAGTCTTCGAAGTGTTCCCACAGCTGAAATTCTAAGAAATAAAGCTCACATTCAAAACGTGACAAACCCATGGAGAAGAAGGGCACTGTAAGTGACAGCCAGCTGAGGCAAAAGACAGAAGCAGCACACCTGAAAAGGCTTCAGGTAGGGAATTATCAGGCACAGAATATAAGATGTTTATCAAGATTAAAGAAATAAAGGAAGAGATTGAAGATATGAATAAAGGGCAGGAGGCTATTAATAAAAGTCCAATCATATTTGGAAAAGAACCAAATAAACTATGAGTAGAAATTAATGGGATTAATAATAGATTAAACAACTGAGAAAAGAATTAGTGAGGTAGAAGACTAAAGAAATTATCAAGAAGGAATCTCTGAGACATTGAGAGAAAAAATGGGAAAGAAAGATAAAGGTATGATGAGGATAAAGAAAGAAATTCCAACATAGGTTAACTGGCTTCCAGAAGGAGAGGAGAGAGCGTGGAGCCCAAAAGATGATGACTCATTTTTCTAAACTGATGAAAATCACCAATCCACAGACTGGGAAGACCAATATACTCCAAACAGTATAAATAAAAATATCTGAGTAATGTCCGGTCACATCAAAAGGGAATTAGAAAACACAAAGGACAAAATTAATCTGAAACACAGCCAGAGAAAAAAGACTGATGGCCTTCAAAGGAATGGCAATTAGACTGACAGATGATTAACAAAGAAAAGCCCAAAGTCACGAGGCCAGGATTTAGACCCAGAGAGGTTGACGTCAGAGCCCAGGCACTGTCTTCTGAGCGTGGTGCTGGGAACTAATTTATTTAGGGCAACATGAAAAATAAAATTGAAACAACGAGGTAGTATATAAATTATTCAGTAAGTTCTGGTTATTCTCAAAGTCTTAATTCATTGTAACATATACTATATACTTACCCAGCAGTTCTCCCTACTCCAAGTACCAGCCGCTAATCTGCTATCCTTTTTCTTCCTCTCTAAAATCAAGATGGAACAGATAATAGGGGACTGACTTTAATTCGAGAAGGTATGGGTGGAACTGTTGGAAATAATGTCCCCAGCCTAACTGATAGTTTGATAATTCCACAAACCCGATTTTTTAAGCATTTTATTATTGTTTCAAAAAAGTCGTAGCTCTTTTCCTGCAGGTGGCATTATTATATTTTTCAAATATCGCTTTCTGCTTTTGGGTTCTGGCTAATAATTGCTTAATTGTAGTGTGATTTCACTTAAAATTTTTAATTCAGTTTCATTAATATTGTCAACTACTTTATTGGGGATTTTTGTGATAGTCAAAGACATGGTGAGTTTTTGAAATAAATTGGAAAATATTTCAAACATGTAGAAAAATATTTATATAATCTATATACATAGTATCTAGATTAAATCTTAATAGCTTGCTATATTTGCTACCATTCATTTTCTCCTAAAAAAAATTAGCTGCAGCTAAGTCTCGCTCTTTTTTTCTTATCTTTCCCACCCTTTTCGGGGGAAATTTCTGAAGATAATGTGTGCTTCTCATGCATTTGTAAGAATTTTTACTATAAATGTATATATCCACAAATAACCTATATTTTTTCTGATCTTAGATGTATATAAATTGTACACTGAACGTATTCATTTTTGCAGCTTTTCTCACTCAACATTATTTGGGCACTTATGCACACTGATAACTATAAATGTAGTTCACCGTTTTTAATTCTTCTCTAGAATTCCAGCATATGAATGAATACAGTTTATGTGTCTATTCTCCCTTTGCGGGACAGTTAGGTTTTTACCACTTTTATATCATTTTAAACCATGCTGCTCTGAATATTTTATACATGTCTCTTCGAGCACATATGTGATGATTTCTTCAGGTCACAGAATGAGAATCATCGGGTCACGGAGTGTGTGCATTTTCAATTTAACTTTTTCTACTGGACTGTGTTTTTCTTATGAATATGCAAGAGTTCACTTATTCATCTAAAAAATACATATTTAACACGTACTCTTGGAGCTCCGCTGGGGACAGAGCAGTGTGACTAAAGTGGGAGAGATGACAGAAGCTGAGGTCTGAGAGGCAATGGAGAGCCAGGCCCCCCGGGGACTTGCAGGACATTGTAAAGACTTTGGACTATACTCTGAAGGCTTTGAGCAGATGAAGTAGCATGACCTGACTTTCATTTTAAAGGAATCATGCTGGTCAGAATTTTAGAAATCTAGTGGGTCAGATTATAGCAATTCTCTCGCCAAGCAGTACTATAAATACAGGTGAAAATATAAAAATATCATAAAAGAATCAAAGAGCTGACAAGATGGAAAGATTTACTAGGACAAAATGGAAGGAGAAGCAGCAATTCTGTGAGGAGAGTAAGCGTGAAGGTGAACTTTGGTGTGAGGGGTACAGAAATCCAAGGGCGACGTGTTTTATGTAGCGAGTCTGTCTATTAGAAGACCCTTCCCTGTTAATCTGAGATTCCCAGAGGGTTACTCCCTCAAAGCAAGGCTGAACAAGCAGTAAGCCTGACCATCTTTACCTATACAGGACTATAATGAAATTTTCCTTGACACAGAGCAAGGTAGATGAAAGAAAAAAAAAAAAACAATCATCAACAACAACAACAACAACAACAAAACGTCTCTGAGAGATTATAACTACAATCTTGGATTTTTCCTCACTTGGATTTGCAGCCAAAATTCACATCAGGGCTCAAAAAAACTTCATAGTATCAACTTAGTTTAAAGCACTCTGGGGATACTACCCCCTAGACCTGATAAATACAAACACGAATCTTTTATGGAAATAAGACACCTTCATTTTAAGCCTCGAATAATCTCCACAAATATCTTTCAAGGATTATGAGCATCATGCAATACAAAATAACCAAGCACACAAAGAAACTAGGCCCATGAGCAAGCATTTATAGAAAGAACAAAAAAATAGAAACATGACGATTTTCGATATTGGAATTATCAGACACAGATGATAAAACAATTATGTTCACTGTGTTTATATTATATATATGTGTGTGTAAATATATGTATGTATATAAAAGACAACTTGAAAATATCTGCAGGATATAGGAAACTGTAAGAATTGATCTAGCATATTTGAAAAATAACTAAAGGGAACTTCTAGAAATAAAAAAATAATCAAAATTTAAAATTCAACAAGTGGATTTAATTGTAGATATAGAGAGCTGACAGTGGGGTGGGTGAACTAGGACTTTACTTCTCAAAATGTGGTCTTCATACCCACAGAATTGGTATCTCTCAGTAGCTTGTTGGAAATACAGAATCTCAGGTCCCACTCCAGACCTACAAATTAAAATCTGAACATTAGCAAATCTCTAGGTAATTAACATGCATATTAAAATTAATCAGGATGGGGTGAGAGATTCTTCATTTCTGACAAACTCCCAGGTGGTGTTGGACCAAGAACTGCAAATACCAAAGAACCAGAAGGAAGGTCAGAAGAATTATCTGTTATGCAGCACAGACTAACAAAAGAATGGAAAATAAGGAAGAGAGATTAAAGGACATGAGAACAGAATGAGAAAATCCAGAACATGTTTAATTAGAGTTCTGGAAAAAGAGAAGACAGACAATGTTGCAGAAGTAACGTTTGAAGAGATACTAGCTGAGAATTCCTCAGAACTGAAGAAAGACACCAATCCACAAATTCAGGAGGTCCAGTGATAGACAAAAAAGAAAATCCACTCCCAGATATCATGGTGGAACAACAGAACACCAAAGAAAAAAGTTAAATATGCTAGAGGAAAAAAAAAAAATCAATGACAGATTAATAACTGCTTCTCAATGACAACGATGGAAGACTGAAGCAGATGAAATGGAATCTTCAGTGTGATCAAAGAAAACAATTGCCAGTAAAGAAGAATAAAAAAAAATATTTTCAAACAACAAAAAAAGGATGAAAAAAATGAAAACGTTCCTTTGACAATTTCCTCTCCTGGAACTCATATTTAGGTATTTGGCTTCCTGAATTTCTTACTTTGTTTTTGGTTTATTTTCTGGGGATTTTTTTTCAACCTTATCTCTTAAATAAACCTTGTATAAAATTTTTTCTTTAATTTTAGCCATTATATTTTTAATTATTGAGAATTCTTATCTTTTGGTTGTTTGAATAGTGTTTATATTTATCACTTTTTTCCTTGCTAGAAACTTGTCTATTTTTACCAGATATTGGTTTTCTTGATCTTTATTTTTTCTATTTAATTAATTCTGTTCTTTTATTATTTAATATCTTCTATAGTCTTTTGGTTTACTAAATAGTTATATTTTTAAAAATTTCTTGAGTTGAATGCTTACTAATTTTCCGTTTTTTTTCTTTTGAAAGGTACACATTTAATGTTATGAATTTCCTTCTAAGTACTGCCTTAACTGCATTCCTTAGGTTTTCTATACAGTATTTTTATAGGAATTAAGTACTAAAAATTGCACATTTCCATTACTACTTCTTTGAACCATGTATGACTTAGAAGTGTGTATTTGAAAATTTCTGTGCATATGGAGGGCAGATACTGGGTTGATCATGTTATTTTTTGTTATCGATTTCTAATTGTGTTTAGGGAATGTGGTCTGTTTGATACAGGTTTTTGGGTACTTGTTTACTTACTTTTTGGCTTAATACATGGCAGATTTATGTAATATTCCATATTTTCTTGAAAACATTATGAATTCTCTAATTTGGGGGAGAAGGGTTCCATATGTTATTAGGTAAACTTTGTGAATGGTGTTCAAATGTTAAATGCCCGTATTAGCTTTAGGTTAGTTTGAGCAAATAATTGCTGAGGGGGTGTTACACCATCTACCATGATTATAAATTTGTCAATTTCTTATTATAAATCTGTCAGGATTTTCTATATTATCAGGCTATATCCTGGGTGTATACTAGTTCAAAATCATTTCATATTTCTGGTAAATGGTTCATTTTATAATTAGTAGTAATTTTTGTTATTCCTATTAAAGCTTTATATATAAACCAGATTTTAGATTGCATTTTCCTGGCATATCTTTTTATTTTTAAATCTCTTCATTTTTTTTACCCTCTTCCATAGCCTCATACTTTTTATGTGACTCATAAGCAGCATACTGTTGGATTTTTAATAGTTCCAATCTGAAAAATCCTTTATATAATTGCAAGTTTAATACATTTATGCACATTCTAATTAATGGTATGTTTGGATTCTATTTCTCCCAGTTAATTTCGTGGGTTTTTAAAAAAAATTTTATTGTGCTTTTTCTTTGTTTTTGTTTTTGTTTTTTCTTTCCTGATTTTTTTGTGGACTGATACTGTTTTAAAAGTTCCTCTCCACTGATTTAGAAGTCATTTATTTATATTTTTTAGTTATTACTCTTACATTTTTAATATGCTTAATTGGCTAAAAATATGACAACAATAATGTTTTACTACCCTCCTCCAGGATGATAAAGGATCCTGGGAAGTTTAACTCGAATTCTCCTTTATTCCCCATCCTAAGTGTTAGGATTGTACTGTAATTAAGTTTTACCTATGTTTATACCCCTACATGTTCATTATTATTGTTTATATAGTTAAATCATTATTTCGATTTTTCTTCCATTTGCCATTTTCTTTTATCATTACTTCTTACAACTTGATCTTTCTTTCTAGATTTTGACTCCTTTTTCCTGAAGTGCATCCTTTAGTAGTTCTCTTATAGCGCTTCATACATAGAAAGTGCTCAATAAATGTTTATTCATTCAGTAAATTACTCGAACTACTTTAGCAGTCCAGTTTGTGCACTAATAGCTCTTGCCTCGTTTGCCAGACAGATAGATAAGACACCTGACTACTGGGGCCTGGAGGACAGAGCTCATTACCCGGTTTTGGTTAATACCATGAATTAAGAGGAAGGATAGTGAGAACTGAGGGCCTAAGACCTCTCCAATTTTCCTTACCATGTTTTCCCGGAAGTCTCTGTCTAACATCAGAGCTATTGTTTTTCAGCATAAGCTTCCGGCCTCCGTTTCCTTCTCAGCTTGCTTGGGGCAGACATTTGCCCCATTTTGGAAAGCAGCTTGGGAAATCGGCACCCTCCTCCTACTGCAGAGTAACCAAACGGAGGAGTGTGGGCCCAGTCAGACTCCCTGGGATCTAATTCCCTCTCTACCACTTGTTGGGCAAGTTAATTGGCCTCTCTTTGACTCAGTTTCTTCATCTGTAAAATGAGGATAGTAATGTATCTACATCATGGATACATTATTTGTTCTGCGACTTGAATGAGTTAATACACAGAAGGTGCTCTGAACAGTGCCAGCACCTGTAAGCACCCGACACATGATAGCTACGGTGTTGCTGCCGCCTGTGCCTCTTCTGAGCTCCACCTCTTCACTGGCTCTGGACACTGGGATCAAACATGATCGTTCAAATTGGGGTTTCACTTCAGGCTCATGATGATGGAACACAGATACATGCAGATTACCAAGGGGCTTCATTCAAAACACATATTCAGGTTTTTCTCTGTGCTTTAAAATAAGATGTCCCAGGCATTATCTCCTACAGAAAGCTGTGGTTTTTTTTTTCAAATTTTCTTAGTCAAAATTTGTGGGGATGTTCTCATTTCAGGTGGGACTTGGTTCTGAAGACTGATTCAATAAACTCATGTTCATCGAGGTCCAATAGTATGCTAATAGCTACAGATCCCCAACTATTCTTACTAATCATTTTAATCCATTGTCACAACGCACCGAATCCTACTTACTTTTTATTTGGTGAATGGGACATTTACTTAGGTGTGGTAGTGGTTATCTTGTACATAAATACCTAATTTTTTTTGTTCCTTCTAGTGTGTGAAGAATTCTTGAACAGATTCTACATCTCCTTGATAGCCAGAGGGGTTGACTTTTCTCCGGACAACATAGAAAAAGAATTGATCAGCTTTTGCTTGGGTGTCAAAGGAAAAGAAAACCGCCTGGTACAGTAAATTTTCACCTTTCATTCTCCCTTGTGCTTGAAGAAAACTGCTCATATTTTCACCTCTCGTCTTGGACTTAATGTTCTGCTTAGATGCCTGCCTCAAGCATGATCACTATAGGAAGCAAGCAGAGAAATGTAGTTGTATGAATTTTCATCTCAAATAGATCTGTTTCATTTTGCTTTCTGAATAAATCACAACCAATTCCACGTCTCTCTAAATGAAATTATACAATCGAATTCCTAATGAGAATTTACTATCCTATCCTGAATTAAGAGGGTAGACTTTCTGTTCCTTGCCAAGACAGTTAATTAAACCTATCAAAATATTTTATATCATTATTTACATATAAACAACGAAGCATTTATATTTTCTTGCAATGGTGTTTACAGGTCTTTCCTGGGTATGCACAGATGACTTTATTTTTTTCAATATACTGTTTTACATCACTAAAGACAATCTTAGGCCAATTCATTTTGCCTAAAATTGTTATGTTTCACTTGTCAGTTAAATTTGCATTGTTGACGGCTCACCACTGACACACTGTAAAACTCTCAGCATTTATTTGTGCCATTAAATGTTATATTTTAAAATGTAAAATGCTTCAATCAAAGGCATTAAGCATGATGAATAAGGGCAAGGACTCTAGAGCTGAAATGCTAAATTTTTGAATTCAGTCTCTTCTACTTGCTGAGTGAGTGAACTTCAGATGGCTTAGGTGTGAAATGGGGATAATAACAGCACTTATTTCAGAGGATTGTTGTGAGAAATAAGTCGATACCTATAAAGCCTTGAGAGCAGCTCTTGGCAAATCTTGGAGCATCATGTGAATTGTAGGGCACTTCTAATTAGGGTGATCACGAGAATGGGGTCATTCGTGTTCTGGTGTCTTAGTCAGCAGGAGTTAAAATTTAATAGCTGGGCCATGAAAACTAGGATAATCTCTTTCTCACTTCTCAAAGCCGTATTTCTTGATTTTTTTTTAGTGTCTGGGCCACTAAATTCTCTTCATTCTCCTTCAGTGCTATTATCTAGGAGCAACAACAGATGCAGCCACAAAAATCCTAAGTGAGGTCACTCGCCCAATGAGTGTGCACATGCCTGCAATGAAGATTTGCGAGAAGCTCAAGAAGATGGACAGCCAAATCTGTGAGCTGAAATATGGTATAATGGAGTCAAATCTCTTTTCCCCAAAATGTCCAAAGTATTGCCAATTCTCGAAAAAGACTATGTTTCTAAAAAGTCAGTGTTAGAAGGAAAGAAATTCTTTACTCACCAATAGGTTGCTGAGCTGCTGGATGGTGCCTAGCGCCATCAACTTTAGGTGAAACTGTCAACCCAAATAGCAAAGTTAAACTCTTAAATCCCTAAGGCAATGTCGACAATGTATGTCAAGGAAAAAAAAAACCCAAAATATCAAAGGAACAATTTAGCTCTTGGTAACCTACTAAGACAAAGGTAGCATCTATTCAAAGGTGATGTAAGGACTTGGAAGTTTTAAATGTGACTATCTTTATTCTTAGATTTGTCTGTCATTCTGCCAGCTTTAAATTTTAGGTTATTCACATCAAATCAGGTTTTGCCTGATGAAATAGCTTTATTTCCGGTGCCTAAAATAAACAGCAAGGAAAGGAAAATGTCCTGTTTAAAACATTATCCTCGGCCTTATACAGTTCACAAAGTAAACCTATTCTTATACTGAGGCTTTCTATCTGGGCCAGCCTTTTGGGTATATTGAGTAGGTGTGATAAATGGCTAGGGGATTCCTCCCTTAGCCTGGACACCTGAAATCCCACCATCAGAGGCCCATTTCTTTTGCTTAAATCATCGTTTTATGTTACATACCCAGTATGGTATTGAAACTACCTAATTAGAACCCAGCTCTGAATTATTTTAGCTGTATTTTCAAACGTAGCTGTGGAATATGCTTATGCACCATAGCTACATAGATGGCTTTAAACAGTTTTAAGGCTGGAAGATACCAAAGACAACCTGTTTCTCAATTTGCCAAAGGCGGGCCCTAAATTCCAGGGTGTGATTATGGGGCAGGCATCCCTTTTTATTGGCTTCCAAGTAGTGAAGTAGAGGCAGGAATCACGGAGTCCATATAAACAACACTCTCGAAAGGGAAAAACCTGTGCTGATTCTCTCATCTAACAAATTTATTTTGAATACCTGTCACTATGTGCAAGAGACCTTACTGCATTCCTCGAATAAGAGAAAAATGAATCAGATATTGTTGAGAAGAAATGAATACTTACTTATGTTTTGGCAACGATGGCCACTAGAGGCCCTTGGGGAGCCATGAACTAGTTTTAATTTTGGTATCAACATTTTCTTTGTAGTTTTAGGATGTCACAGAGGCTTTCCCCCTTTTTAAAATTAATGCCAGATGCCAAGTTCTCTAGAACAACTCACAGAAACTACTGACACTTGCAAGAAAGTATTTTTCCCCTCCAACCAGTTACCTTGAATAGATCAGTAGTCCTAACTTCTTCTCCCCAGTTTATGGTTGGCGGGAAAATTGTGATTGAACAGGGAGGGACCTTTGAGTTGTGAGTTATTAATAATTTGGGCTTCCGAAGCTTCTACTTTTAAAAGTATTCTGTCAAGTCTGCTATGAAATTAACAAACAAAGTAAGTGTAGAGTTGGATTATGTTTTCAATTAGGAAGGTGTCATTTGGTTTTGGACCTGAAAGAATATTTTTCTTGCTCTGTATTTTAAAAGGATGACGATCACCATAAAAATTTAAGGGTTCTCTTAAATGGAGAATGGAGTGTAGCTGACCCTCCCAATAAAAACAAAAGGCTTTAAAATCCAACTTTTATTATTTTTTTCCAGATTTGTTGAGATATAATTGACATAAAACATTGTGTAAATTTAAGGTGTACGACGTGTTGACTTGATACCCTTATGTACTGCGAAATGAATACCAATGGTAATGTTAGCTAACATCTCCATCATGTCACATGCTCAGCGTTTCCTTTTTGTGAGGACATTTAAGATCTACTCTTTTAGCAACTTTCAAGTATATAATATAATATAACTAACCATAGTCATCATGCTGTATATTAGATACCCAGAACTTATTCTTCTGATAAAGAAGTTGGTACCCTTTCACCAGCATCTCCTATTTCACAAACCCCCAGACTCTGGCAACCACCCTTCTACTCTCTGTTTCTATGAGTTCAGCTTCTTTAGATTGCACACATAAGTGATATCATGCAGTCTTTGTATTTGTGTGGCTTATTTAACTTTGCATAATGCCCTCGAGGTCCATCCATGCTGTTGTAAATGGCATTATTTCCTTCTTTCTTGTGGCAGAATAATATTTCATTGTGTATATGTGTACACCATATCTTCTTTATCCATTCATCTGTTGATGGACACTTAGGTTGTTTCCATATCTTGGCTGTTGTGAATAATGCTGCAACAAACATGGGAATGCAGATATCTCTTTGATGTCCTGTTTTCATTTCCCGTGGATACATACCCAGAAGTGGGATTGCTGGATCACATGGTATTTCTATTTTTAATTTTTAAGGAACCTCCATATTATTTTCCATAGTGGCTGCACCAATTTACATTCCCACCAACAGTGCACAGGGGTTCCCTTTTCTTCACATCATCTCCAAATCTCATTTCTTGTGTTTTTCATGGTAGCCATTCTAAAAGGTCTGAGGTAGTCTCTCATGGTAGTTTTGATTTGCATTTTCCTGATGATTTGTGATGTTGAGCACTTTTTCAAGTACCTGTTAGCCAATTATATGTCTTCTTTGGAAAAATGTCTATTCAGATCCTCTGCCCACTTTGAAATCAGATTACTTGGTTTTTTGTTCGTTTTTTGCTATCAATTTGTATGAGTTCTTTATATTTTTTGGATATTAACTCCTTATCAGATATATGATTTGGAAATGTTTTCTCCTATTCCATAAGCTGTCCTTCATTTTGTTGATGGCTTCTTCTGCTATGCAGAACCTTTTTAGTTTGATGTAGTCCCACTTAGTAATTTTTGCTTTTGTGGCTTGTGCTTCTGGTGTCATATCCAAAAAAATCATTGCCAAGACCAATGTCAAAGAGCTTCTCATTATGTTTCCTTCTAGTATCTTTATGGTTTTGGGTATTATGTTTAACTCTTTAATATGTTTCAAGTTAATTTCTGTGAGCGATAGAAGATAGGGGGTCCATTCTTCCGCATGGGGTCATCCAGTTTTCCAAACACCATTTATTGCTGAGACTATTCTTTCCCTGTTGAGTATTCTTAGCTCCTTTGTCAAATATTAGTTGACCGTATATGAGAGGGTTTATTTCTGGGCTCTTGATTCTGTTCCATTGGTCTATGCATCTGCTTTTATGCCAGTACCACATTGTTTTCATCACTATAGCTTTGTAGTATAGTTTGAAATCAAGAAAGGTGATGCTTCCAGCTTTGTTCTTTCTCAGGATTGCTTTGGCTATTTGGGGTCTTCTGTGTTTCCATGCAAATTGGGATTGTTTTTTCTATTTTTGTGAAAAATGCCATTGAAATTTTGATATGAATTGCTTTGAATCTATAGATGGCTTGGGGTATTACAGACACATGAACAATATTAATTCTTCCAATCCATGAACACAAGACATCTTTCCATTTTTGTCTTCTTCAATTTCTTTCATTAAAGTCTTGTAGTTTTCAGTGTACAGATCTTTTACCTCCTTGGTTACACTTACTCTTAAGTATAAAACACTTTTAAAAAAATTTTTTACTTTATTATTAGTTTCAAGTATACAGTACATTGGTTAGACATTTATATAGCTTATAAAACAATCCCCCTAATGGCTCTTCCTCTCTTCTGGTCTCCACCTAGCCATTACATTAATGTTGACTGCATTCCCTATGCCGTAAAACACAATTTTTAAATTAGAGAACACTTACTGAAATCTTTGAAAAATCACTTGACAGGTCGTCAATCACAGTGAGGTTGTTAAGAGGGTTTTAAATGCTACGTTCCATTATGCAGGGGAGAAAAGAAAAGGACTCTTCAAGAGAAGCCAAGCTGAAAAAGTCCTGGGCTGCCACCCATCGTTTAATAAGTAAACTGAAATTTTGTATTCACGTTCAAGCACACTCCTGGTCATGGGGGACGCAGAAGAAGACTTTCCTTTGAAAGAGGAAAATTACCCTCTCTGACAGGGATGAGCTTTGATTTTCTCCCCCTGCTTTTGGGCTTGACGATAGAGAAAAAGCTGAGTTCTTGACATTCTCAGCAGATAATTTGTACACAGGGAAACAACAGTCTTGCTAGAGGAGTTTGATGTTGGTGACAAGTATTCCTGGCAAGGTTAGGAGCCAGATTGGCTGGCACTAACGCACAGCATTAGAGAAGTAAGTATACCCCAAAGGACTGTAAATACATGCGGTGATAATGTACCAATCCCAGTGAGGGTGGGGGGTTAGGTGAGTTTAAGCAGAGGTCCAAAAGAAATAAGGATCAATGAGGATGCTCCTAATATTACTCATGTATTTGAGTTTCTTTATATTTCTATTTAAAAACTCGGTAGTGCTTTTAATATGTATGCTCATCTGTTATACTGCAGCCGTATCTTTGTATAAAAGGCGAACCATTATTTTCTAGTTAATTATGATCTATGGCTCTCAGTCGGCCACTCACAAGGCCATCCCAACACATCACCTATTATTGATTCCCTTCTTCATACCTTAGGAGCTGCAGTCAGGATGTGGTGCCGTTCATTTTAGTATTGATGATCTTGAGAAGCCATGGAGTGGTAGCAAATACCACAAAGCCACAGAGGCCCCTGTTTTGAAGCAACTATAATTCCATAGAGAGGAAGTCTGATAGAACACGACTTATCCCAATAGCTTTGTATACAACACACTCTGCTTAGGTTTCCACAGAAATTAGAAGTACGCTCCACTTTGGATCATAGGGTAGTTGGCACCAAGATAAGGAACACCATTTGCCTTTCTAAATGTTTCAGAGTTGTTGTTTTTAAAAACTGTGCTCTTCCCTTTTGTCTTTTAGAAAAGAAACTGGACTTGGCATCCGTGGACCTGTGGAAGATGAGGGTGGCCGAGCTGAAACAGATCCTGGACGGCTGGGGAGAAGAATGCAGGGCCTGTGCGGAGAAAGCCGACCTCGTGAATCTGATCAAAGAACTGGCGCCCAAGTATGCAGCGACACGCCCCAGAACAGAACTCTGACCCCTGGACACCGCGCACATGGGCTGAGATTAGAGACAACGTGACTTTCTGGGATACAGGCACGTCAGTGAAGAGGAACCGGGAGTTGCATTGCAAACTTTTTGTTTTGATGTTACACCTCGGAACTGGTGGCTTGGATTTATAAGCAAAACCGATCGTATTAGTAGTAGCTTACAGCTGAGTGCACCAAAACCTAAAAGCACCTTTCTCATAATTTTTGTGTAAGGACTATGTAAATTAATAAATTTAGGCTACCTCCTAAAATTGGGGCGAGTGAACTCCTGAAAAATTGGACTAAATTGATTCTGAGAAGGAAGAGGGTGCTCAAAAGACCCTCTATGTGCACGAATATTTAATTAAATATATTAGATTAGGACAAAAGGAACAATGTTTAGCTTATCTAACTCCCAGCTTCAACTCAAAATAACAACTTGACGTAATGAAAAGTTATTAAAAAAGTAAACCTCATATTTTCAACCGCAAATCACTCTACTTTCTAGCTCTCTTGGGTATCCAAAATGGGAGGGCAGGAAGTACTACTTAAAATTAGTGTTTCCATAAGAAGAAACCCTATTTAAAACCTATTAAACCTACTTAAAGAAAATAGATCAAGAGTCCATGCAAGTGCAGCCAGTGTTCCAGCAAACTGCATGGACACTCGCGCTGTTAAGTGGACCACGCTCACGGGCTTTTGCATGTCTTCTTGTCACACACTAGATGAGCTTTGGCTAGAGGGTTAAACATAGTAAGGACACCTGCAGGCAACATGGAGCTTTATGGTTCTTAGTGCTATGTTATCAGCTTTAGAGTGTAAAATCATTTGTGGCTCCATTTCCTGGCCGCATAAGAACAGGATCCCACTGTGGCAGTGGCTGCCCCTGTGTGCGGGCGGAGGTAGGGAAGGGCTGCAGAACAGCGTGCGGGAACTTCCGGGGTGATGGAAGGTCTGACACCTACATGGTGGCTACACGGGGGAATATGATTGTCGGACTCACCCAGCAGTACGATGGATCTGGGCATTTTATTGTATGTAAATTAAATGTAAAATACTGCCATAGAAAAAATATCTGAAAATTAACTAAAATTAGTTGATTTAAACATCTTCATTTAAAGAATTGCATTGGGATTCCTTTTGGGGAGTGGAGGAGAAATTTTCCAGACTGAAAGTATAATTTTCAGTTTTAAATGTTGCATCGGTGAACAAATTTTTAGTTGGACAGGTAGGATATAACCAAACTTGTCAGAGAATTGATTAGTGGTTAGTAATTTAAAAATGAGAATAAGAAAGCTTTGGTGTAATACATGGCCGAAAGGGTTATTGTTTTTGGACTGGCAGCTTAATCATTATGTGTAAAGCACCCTACTTTATTATGAATGATATCTTTAAAATGCCCAAATTTAGGTTTTTTACTTTTTATAAACTTATACTTATTTCTCTTTTGTACATTTTGATCCTACTGAGAAAGTCGTCATTTGAGAATAGCACGTTTGTTGTCTGAGCTCAAAATCGGGGCGTATTTCTGAGTGTCATTTTTTTCAGGATATAGATTTAGGTAATAAGAACACAGCCCAGCAGCTATTCAGATCCATGATATTAGTCTGGTTTTTCAGAGGGCATTTACTCTAAGTCAGTGCTACAGCAAACTTCTCAAACTGTGCATACAAATCCCCCGAGATCTTGCTAAACTTATGAATCAGTAGGCCTGGGAGGGGCCTGAGCCTCTGCATTTCTAAGGCCCCCTGTGATGCCCATGCTGCTCCTCCATAGACCACACACTGAGTAGTAAGGGCCTGAGTCATGAACCTGTGACTGATTTATTTTTGCCTTCTGCCAGTCTCAATCAGTTAGGTTCATGATAGAGCTGAATAAAACAATAATGACCAAAACACAAATGAACAACAATGAACTCACAAGAGTTGATTCTTTCGTGTAAAGGAAGTCCAGAGATAGCCAGTCCAGGGTAAACACGGCAGTTCCACAGTTATTAGGGACTCGGCTCTTACTTTTTGGCTTCACATCCTGGTGCTGGGTCCCATTCTTCACCGTGGTCCGAGGTGGCTGCAGGAACTCTGTTCCAGAGGGAGAAAGCATGAGAAGACCTGCCTCTAAACTGAGCCAGCCTCCTTAGGGCAGCCTGCCCTGTTCCCCACCTAAATCCCTCCACCCTCACACCCACCCCCGAGTTCCACGTCCCGCTCAACACTCTGCCTACATGCCGCTGACCAGAACTTAATCACGGGCCAAAACCTAGCCGCCAGGGAATTTGGGAAATACTATTCTCTGGTTGAGTTCATTGCTGCCGAAATAAAATCGGGATTTTTTTCAGTGAGGAAGAAGGGAGAAATAATTTGTGGCCACAAGCCACCTCTGCCACACAGCATAAACTTTTCCTTCCCTTGAATTTTAGTTATAATTCCTGGTTATCATACCCTAAATAACTCTTCCCCTTCCTTGCTATTTGCTTCTTTCATAAATGCCTACAGTTATGTCTTTTTCTTCTTTTTTTGGTTTGATAAGAAGTAGCTATATTTTTCTATTTTCATTTTGAATCACTTCCTCTCATTGTGTGTGTGCATGCATTGTGTGTGTGTGTGTATGTGTGTGTGTGTTTACTCAAAATTCAAAAGCATACATGACTTAGAGAGACATTCCTACAGAAGTGACAAAACTCTGGGCTAAAAACTTTCATTTAAATAGTATTGGTCTGAGGCAGACATTATTCTTGATCTACTCTACATTTCAAAAATCACGCGAGATCTTGCTAAAATTATTCTAAGCAGATGGTCTACTTTCATTCCTAAATACACGTGGGAGACTAAATATAACATTTAGAGCACAACTTAAAAGTTGTAGTTCTTTATTTGACTATGGATATCTGTAATGGACATTCCACTGAAGTGTTAAATTTAGAACTAGCTTAGCATATAGAACAAGAAGAATATTTGACTATCAGATCCCTAAAAAACAGCAGAGCATTCTGGGATCCAGAGGCCTTGTCTGTGGTTTTGGGCAGGTCTTGGTAAGTGTCTTTTCTAAGCAGATATCTGAGTTTTTATCCTTTGAGTCTCAACCGGAAGAAATGATGGGCAGGTGCCCGTTCTTTCACAGTGTGTTTGAAATAAAATAATTCTGCCAAGAGAGACAGAGAGAAGGGAATGGGTAGTATACATTATGAAGTTTTCTGTTTGTGTGTGGTATGCTTTTCCCTGACAAAAACTTTGAGAATTTAGGATCGTGCGGGCACCCCTGGTGTTGACATCCTAAAGCTCGCCAGGATTTAAATTAAAATTTTAATGTGTGAGACTGATAAATTAAAAATTTAAATGCGATAGTCAACAGAAGTAAGGTTGTTAGCTGTCAGTGAAGGGGATCAGCTGTAAGGCAGTATTTTTCCCAGCTTTCCATGTGTTCCCCCCGCGAGGCTGCCTTCGTGCCCTCCGTATACCCGATTCTGCAGCTCCCTCCCAGGGGTGCTAGTTTTCTGATGTGCTGTCTGGCTCTTCCAAAGTTTGGTGGTTGGCCCGGCCAGGTAACACACCTGGTCTGGCACGCCGTGCATTTTCTGTGAACGTATATCTGCTTATTAAGGGACTGTGGATTAGTCGGTTATACAGTGTCAGAGATGGATTAACCAGCATTTAGGACAAGAGAAGAAAGAAAAAAAGAACACATAAAGACCTATAATACAGGCCCGCAAGCCATTATCAAATACTTGGAGCTAAATATTCTTGGAATTAATCCATTTTTTTTCAGATTCTGGAAAGACAGTATGGTACATAAACATATCATAATGTCCTGGGAGCTTGGGGCAGCACCCTGTAGCAGCCTCCTAGAAACCCAGATCAGGTTTTGTCACCAGGAGAAGTCAGGTCAGGTTTTGCTTGTCAAGTGAATTACAAAAAAAAAAAAAAAAAGGAAAGAAAAAGAAAAAAAAGAAGTGCTTATACTCAGAGCTTTTTGGACTTCTGAATCTTGGATGAGAGATTGTGGCACTGTAATTCTGTAGTTATTGATCATTAATTAATTTAGACTTTGGGTCTTCTTTGATGAAACCTCTACCTCCCCTGGACTAGTCTCCCTTAGACAGAACTTCTTTCTCCTGGAAAGGTGTTGAAAAGCACTGGGGTGGGGGAAGGGGGTGGGGTGAGGGGATCGGAAACTGAGGACTCCAGGTGCTCGGCTTCTTTCTTTGGCTACACGCCTTCCCAGAGCACGGTGCAGGCTAAGCCTTAAACACCCACGGAGGAAACTGCTTGCCATGCTGTCTTCCTTCTGAACAGGTAGGTCGGTTGTGGTGACACTTCTCTCTCTTTGGACTGAAAGTCTGTTCAGACTTTGCAACCAACTGCCCGATAGCTGCAGCATTTACAGAAGACGTTGTTTACAGGGCTCTTGCCTTTTCTCCTTTTGAATTTTTTAAAAGCTATTTTGGAAAGAACAGATCAAATGTTGGCGCCTTCGTGATGGAGCTGTTACAAATACATTCTGAGGGCTGTGCAGTTTCTAGCAGGCAGTGAACTTGCTCGCCTGCTAGATATCATTCCTGGTGTGTCCATCCCAGGAATTCAGGTGTCCCCTCATTTACCAGTCTTCCACTGTCAGCCAGATATTTACTTCTCATATATCTCTAATTCTCTCTCAGTCCTAAATTAGTAAGTTCCTTGTTTCTTTCAGAATGAGTCCGGAGTCTACGGCCATGCCACCCTGAACAAGCCCAATCCCATCTGATCTCGAAAGTTAAGCAGGGTTGGGCCTGGTTAGTACTTAGATGGGAGACCACCTAGGAAGACCAGGTGCTGTAGACGTAAAAAATAAAAAATAAGGGATTGTAAGCTGAAAAGGTCCTCACAATCTGTGAGGTCAACGAAGGGTTGCCTTGCCTAAAAAAAATAAATAAATAATGAGTCCGGAGTTTTCTCCTTTCCAGATTATATTCATATGTATATACTTTTGCCATACCAGAAAGTTCTGTATCACAGCACCTTGACCTTCGGCTATGAGTGCTCAAAAGCCTAGTTCAGACCCTAACTTTGTGAATGACCTTTGCTTTCTCTAATACAGTTTACTGGTGGTTCCCCAAAGTTTCATTCTATTGGAAAATCTTATTACTGTAATAGTATCTCGAATATACAAAGATAGAAGTAGAAATAACAAGATGGAAAGAGTATTGAATTGGAATTTGCATCCTTGGTTTGCCTATGACTATCTGAGAAGAGTCATTCAACTCTTCTGACCCTCAGTTTTTCATCTTAGAATGCAGCTAATAATGTCTACCTAACCGGGTCATTGAGAGGACTAAATGGAAAAATACATGTAAAATATGTAAGGGAGCCGGGCTCGGCACGGACACCTCAAGGGAATTAGTTGAATCTGAATGGCACTTTTC
This sequence comes from Pteropus vampyrus, assembly GCF_000151845.1. NCBI lineage: Eukaryota > Metazoa > Chordata > Mammalia > Chiroptera > Pteropodidae > Pteropus > Pteropus vampyrus. The sequence goes on from NW_011888830.1 coordinate 286,014, forward strand.
TTTTAAATATTTTTATCGTCACATCATTCTACCTGAAGGTGTGATGAGTACTGGCTCATTTTATAGATGAGGAAGTGAGGCAGAGGCAACATTTAGTGACTTGCCCACTGAGGCCCAGAAATGAATTCAGGTCACTTGACTTCTGGATTGGATATAACTTTTGGGTTGAGAAACTCAGGGTGAGAGAGTTTGATCATCTGGAAACTAGGACTTTCAAGTGATCTTTGGGAGGCTGGCACAGTCACACCTCGTGCCTCTGAGTTCTTAAAGGAATGGAAAGAAATAGTCAAATAAAAATGACTGAAATGACTGAAAGTGATTGGAATTCAATAATGAATCGTGTTCTGGAATGACACCTGTGATCAGTAGGGGGCTACCTCTTTATTTGGGGTGACTCGATATTTCTGGAGCATCCTTTAATTCTACACACCTCTATGATGCTATTGCATCATGTGAGATGCAGGAGAATTTAGGTCAACTATCTTGTCCAACAATTATGATGAATATGTTCTTGGATCTTTTTATTGCAGCCACATCTATCAATTCTCTGGGAACGCCTAGGAAATTTACTCATCAGCATATGTCTCTAAAATGCCTATTAAAACTCTTGAAACTCAGCAAAGCAGATGAAGCACTTTGTAAGTTGTGCTTTATTTGAACTAGTTTGACTATTAGTAATTTCCCCATCTACCTTCCTTTTTCTATTAGGCAAAGAAAATATAATGTGAAACTCTATTGTTCTATTTTGAAGAGTTGCTTTTCACTTGTTTAAACTGTTAGAAAACATAGGGGTTGACCTTTTCCTATCTCACAGCAGTATTAATCATTTTCAAATAACCTATACTTATTGGAACACATTCTGAAATACATATCTCTCTTCTGGAGGGAGGGGGAAGTATGTAATAGAATGTATGAGAAAATCAATGAGTAACTATGGTTGTGCTTTGCTTAAAAGCCTATTTGTGCCTTAATTTTAAACCTAGCTCTTCATGAGTAAATACTTGACTAAAAAAACAAAAGCCACTTAAATGCTTTTACTAATCATTGCAGTTAACTTAAATTCTTTCTGTAGCTGTAAGAATAATGATGATTTGATAACTGAATGTTTTTAAAGTGACCATCACGTGTGATTTGAGTCGAGGGATAATTGGCGCAGTGGCACTTACAAACTTTTTATTCCTAAGATCTCGACTCTTTGATGACTAGGAAATGAAAACAGGCAAGACCCCAAGGATACCCTTTTTCTCAGCTTCACTTGCCTCACTGTACAAAAGCAAAAGCCTCACAAAGATAACCACACACAAGCTTATCTTCTGTTTATGCATGTAAACCATGCCTTATATATCCAGTGATTCCCAAGTGATTTGGGGTTCAGTTTTGCAAGAGAAACGTCCAAGACTTTAAATGCTTGTCCTGGTCCAACCTCTGCTCCTGCTGCGCATAACCGGCTCCCTGGGATGTTGGCATGGCGATGGCGCCACAAACGCCTCCACCCCATCTCCGTCTGCGCTGGGAAGCTTACGCTCTTTCGCTCTTTCGTGGGTGTCTCTCCCACTTCTGTCAGAATAATGACATGCATGCAGAAACTTTGCTGTTCCCAAGGAGTATGTCAAGGGAGAAACTTCTTTAGCAACGCACACAGCAGACAAAACGTTTTTGCTGATTACGACTATGCCTGAATAATCTCTCACACGTGCAACGCGTTCTGTAAAACGTTCACAGCCACGGGATGGGGAAAGAAACCGCAGCGCCCATTCCTAAGCACGCTGACAAAGAGGCCTCCTAAATTAAAATAAAATATAGTTTTAAAAGTGAGAAAGGAATAAGACATCTTGAAAATTGGCCAGTGGCACTGCCAGAGACAGGGCACGTGGAAAATTCAGACCTCACTGAAGGGTCTTATTGATTTTGTCCATCAGCGAAAACCTTGCCTTGAATTTGTCATTATTTTGGAATACCTGGGTAACCCAAGTCGGAAGATTTTTTTCCTCCTATGATCTGCAGTCATTCACATGCTGACTTTAAGTACATGATCTTATCTAGTAGTACAGTTTAAGAAGAAAATAAATGTTTTAAAGAATATTAGGTAGCAACTTAAATATCTTTGGATGGGGAGTTGGTTTAAAAATGATAGAATTATCAAAATAAGGCGATTGTATGCAACGATGAAAAAAACTGAGGTAGATTTATCTATCCCAACGTGGAAAGATCTCTGAGATGTATTTTTAAGCGAAAAAAGAAAAAGCAAGTTGCAAAAGTTTGAATAACGCGATCCCAGTTTTTAAAACAGCAACAAAACTCCTGTGTATGTACACAAGTATAGCAAAATGTCTCAAATAATGCTTCTCTCTTCCTTTCTCCTTTTCTCTCTCTGTCTCTCCGATTGTCTCTGTTTCTCTTTCCATACATGCATTCTTTATTTATTTCTGTTAAAAGTTGGTGTTTAATTTTATCACATACTTTTGGGTAATTTTTTACTTCGAAATAATTTTAAACTTAGAGAAAAATTTTAGTTTCAGGAGTAGTACACAGAAGTCTTATATACTTTCCCTCAGTCGCCAACTGTTAACATTCCACCATATTTTCCATCTCAACCATTTGAAATTAAGTCGCAAGAGGTGTGACGCTCCATGACCTCTAAATACCTCAACGTGTAGTTCCTTAAAGAACATTCCCTACATAGCTACCAAAATTAGGAAATTGTGCCTTGCATGTATGTAGCTGGCTTGTCTCTTTATCCATCTTCAGTTTGGAATAAGTTATTTAGTCTTATCTCTCGTGACCTTCACATTTGTAAAGTATACAAACCAGTTACTTTGAAGAAGGTCCCTCAACTTGGGGGTGTCTGATGTTTTGTCATGATCAGATTCCGGAACGTTATGGGAATGTCACAGAAACAGAGGTGAGCCCTTCTCAGTGCATGGCATCAGAAGGTACATGATGCTGATTTAAGCTATCACTGCTGATGTTGACTTTTATCATTTGCTTAAGACAGTGTCTGTCAGGTTTTTCCACAGTAAATTAGTAAGTACTTTGTGTTGGGATATTAACAAGTATTGATAAGTACTCATTAAGATGTTAATAAGTATTTTGCAGGGAGATAGTTTAAGACTGTAAGTATCTGGTTCCTCATTAGACCTTTATCCATTCATTTTGGCACCCACAGCTGCTTCTTACTAGACCCAATTATTATTAAGATGGGAGATAAATAATTATACAACGCTACCATTCCTTCCACACTTATTAATTGGTATTCCCCTATAAAGTAGAGCTTTCTCTTCTTATTTATTTATATCAGTACAGATTCACAAATTCCTGTTTTATTGAATGAATTATAATCCATTACTAGCATTATTTACTTTGATGCTCAGACTGGCCCAGATTTGGCCAGTGAGAGCCTTTTCAAGCTCCTGTCCCCAGCAATCTTTGAGAACGTCCTTATTTCCTACCATGAGAAATTCTCGGCTCATCTGATACTTTCCCTGCTCCAGCCTTGGAATCAGCCTTTCTCCACGGAGCTCTAGTTCCTTTCAGTTGAGAATAATATTTGGAAGTCAAGCTTTAGGCATTAAAAGACCTTGGTGCTACCTGGGTGCCATCGATTCTGGGTCCTCTCAGTGGGGAGAGCTGTATATACACATATATACATTTACTATCTCTCTCTCTCTCTCTCTCTCTCTCTCTCTCTCTATGAATTTCAGAGACCCTGTGCTCATGCCGACACTTCCCATTGCAGTCCAACATCACATGACTTATTCCAGTCTTCCCTTTTCCATATTTGTACCTCCCCTCTTCATCAGTGAGAAGCCTGGCTCCCATTATCCTCCATGTATTTGATTAACTCTTCTGGATGCAACCGATCTCCCAACCGTGCTTGCTATTTTCTCACCCCCAGTGCTTCTGACTCACTTCGGCCAGTGCAGGTCAAGAGCCAAGAGCTCCCCCCCCCCCCCCCCCCCCCCCCCCCCCCCGCTCTGGTGGTGGGTGTGCCAGCTGAGAGTTCCATGCCTGTATTGTTTTAAATGAATCTTGACTGTTCTACTAAGGGGCTATAATCCAGTGGCTAACTGAGAGGTCTCCACAGACAGATTTCAGATTTGTACTGCTGGGCTGGACCCAGCAGTACGACAACCCCACAAAGCAGTCGGCAGGCAGGCCAGGGTCTACGCTTCCACCACGCGGACAATGCACCATGCACTCCTCCTGGTGGGCACTTCTGTCGTGACAGCTCCTTCCTTCCCAGGTGCAGAAGGCCAGGGAGCAGGTTTCCTCACTCTCTGATTACAATGCGTCGCCTGCTGCGGAAGCTGAGGAAGCTGGCTGAAGTCCAGATGTGGGGGAAACAGCACTGCAAGCCTTTCCTATTCACCTGCTACTCCACGGAAGCTTCTCCGGGGCTAGGGGTTTGGGAGAGCGAATGTGGCTCCAGGGTGGATGCACAGGATATGAGGAATCGCCGCCCTAAGAGATGTGCACACACTGACTCATGGGCTTCCCATCCCTTCTGTCCTGACTTTGATGTTGGTGTCAGTTCATCTGGCCGGTCCACTGACCACATGCTTGGTCATTTTGTAAATATTTTCTCAACGATTACATAACACTATATTTGTGCCAGGGGAGGAAATGGGTAGAGAACAACATGTAAAAGTTAGCTTTTTTTTTTTTT
>NW_011888830.1:291734-294176 GCF_000151845.1 Pteropus vampyrus
TCTTTTTTTTTTAAATGTTTAATTGTGATGAAATACACATAACATAAAATTTACAATTTGCTATGGGCTGAATTATATTCCTCTCAAATTCAGATGTTGAAGCCCTAACCTAACCCCCAGTATCTCAGAATGTGACTGTTTGAAGAAAAGGCCTTTAAAGAAATGATTGAGTTAAAATGGGGCCATTAGTCTGGCCCCTAATGCAATCTGACTGTTTTATCTTCCAAACAAAAAACAAATCCTAAACCCCCCTAAACAATCACCAGCTATTGTTTCATATTTGTTTTCTTTTATAACAAAATCTCTTATGAATTGTCTCTACCTCTTTACCTTCGATTTCCTATACTATAAGACAATGCCATATTATCTAAACATGTATTTTAAAAAACATAGGCAAGAAGCTCTCTGTTCTATATTCTTATGTGTTTCAAATCCTCCCCTTTGCTCAGAGAGATGATAGATTCTATGCTGTGAACTAAAATTTGAGCTGTAAATTGCTCTGGGGAGAAGGACTGAAAGTTATGTGAAGTTTTTATTTTTGATATGGCATTTTTTCTTATGTAGTTTGCATTTTCTAACTGAATACATACATTACTTTTATTAAAATATGTCGACCAGAGTAACCTGAGCAGGTAAATTGTGGCCTCATCTTGGTTTCTTGTTTTCCCTTTATATCTCTTGGAATTTAAAAAAAGTAATATATGTTTTATTATTTTTAATAAAATGAAATATTTTCAAAAACTAGCACATAAGAGAAACAAGTTCATACACAGATGTGATCTTCCAACCAGCAGATGGCAGTCTACTGAGAAATCTTCAAAACACATTTGGTCTTCGTTAGATCAATAGTTTGCTACTCCCTGATAATTCCTCACAAGTAGCAGATGCAGCCTGTATGCTTCAGCCTTCTCTCCAGCTGTGCCGGCAGATATAAGATGCTCGGGAGAGTAAAAATAACATCCAATAAAGGCTGAGGATAACTGTGATATAATAAAAATTATTAACTTCTGCTTGGGAATTTGTTTTTAAATTTTCAATTTCTGGTTAATTGTGAATAAACATAAAAAGCCATTTGGTAGTAATCTTAGTTGTTGACATTTTTAATGTGTTATCAGTCATTTCCTGCATGAGTAAATGAAGTATATCAGGTATAATTTGCTCTTCGAAGCCAAGTGTTCTGAAGCGGTCTATATCGATGTCCATTCTCATTGCGCAGCACTGATGATGTACATGCAAAAACCTCGGTGATAGCGTGCTTTAAAACTAGATCTTTTACACCTTTGAAATCACTTGTTCTCAAAAGTGAAATGTAAAGACTATCAGAAAAATTGTGGGTTTCACTAGATCAAAAGTTTTCTGTGTGGTAGAAATTAAAATTCACGATCGTCCCCTATTCATGTAAACACACTGCATTCATTTCCTAGGGCTGCTGTCTCAAAGTACTACAGACCAGGTAGCTTAAATACAACAGAAATGCACTATCACACAGTTCTGGAGGCTAGAAGTCCAAAATCAAGGTGTCGGCAGGTCCATGCTCCCTCTGAAGCCTTTTGGGGAGAATCGTTCCTTGGCTCTTCGGATTCTGATGTTTGCTGACAATCCTTGCTGTTCCTTGGCGTGTAGGAGCATCGTTCCAATCTCTGCATGTCACATGACATTCTCCCTGTGCGTCTGTCTTTCTGTCTCTTCTCCTTCTTTTAAAGACCCCAGTCATACTGGATGAAAGGGCCACCCTAATTCAGTATGACCTCATATTTACTAATTACATCTGCGATGTCCCTATGTACAAACGAGGTGACATTCTGAGGTCCTGGAGGTAAGATCTCAACACATCTCTTGGGGGGACACAATTTAACTCATAACGCATATTAATGAAATTAAATTTCATGAGTTTTTTCCTGATCTATATAAACACATTCTCCATGTGTCCTCCCAGAAGCATTCTATCCGTGCTCCTTGCCCTGTTGTGTTTTCCAGGAGGCTGATCTCTGTGCACTGCCGCCTCCTGGCTTCTTGTTGGACTCGGCCAATGACAGGCACCAGAGGAGGTCACGAGAGTGAGAGGTGGATATTTATCGTTCCCATTCCCCGTCTGTGTCACTGCAGTTTGGGCAGTGGGTGCATCTCTCTACCACTACACTCCTGTCAGGCAACCCCGCTTCCAGGTTTGGCTCTGGGCCATGGTACCCTCCCCGCCACCTTGCCTTTTCAGACCCACGGGTCAGGATGCTTTGCCTTCCTTTCTTGGTTCCCTTCAACCTGCCCGCATCTCTGTCCACAGTCCTTCATTAAGCTCCTTCAATTGCGCATTCTGAGCATACCATCTGTTGCTTGCTTAGATCCTGACTGATACAGTAACCAAAATATAGCCTCGGAAAGCGTAAATGTTGTGGTGGACAATCCCTTCCTTTGGGAATTATGATCTCTTATTTCACAGTAATT
>NW_011888830.1:294226-301083 GCF_000151845.1 Pteropus vampyrus
GGCTGAGGATAACTGTGATATAATAAAAATTATTAACTTCTGCTTGGGAATTTGTTTTTAAATTTTCAATTTCTGGTTAATTGTGAATAAACATAAAAAGCCATTTGGTAGTAATCTTAGTTGTTGACATTTTTAATGTGTTATCAGTCATTTCCTGCATGAGTAAATGAAGTATATCAGGTATAATTTGCTCTTCGAAGCCAAGTGTTCTGAAGCGGTCTATATCGATGTCCATTCTCATTGCGCAGCACTGATGATGTACATGCAAAAACCTCGGTGATAGCGTGCTTTAAAACTAGATCTTTTACACCTTTGAAATCACTTGTTCTCAAAAGTGAAATGTAAAGACTATCAGAAAAATTGTGGGTTTCACTAGATCAAAAGTTTTCTGTGTGGTAGAAATTAAAATTCACGATCGTCCCCTATTCATGTAAACACACTGCATTCATTTCCTAGGGCTGCTGTCTCAAAGTACTACAGACCAGGTAGCTTAAATACAACAGAAATGCACTATCACACAGTTCTGGAGGCTAGAAGTCCAAAATCAAGGTGTCGGCAGGTCCATGCTCCCTCTGAAGCCTTTTGGGGAGAATCGTTCCTTGGCTCTTCGGATTCTGATGTTTGCTGACAATCCTTGCTGTTCCTTGGCGTGTAGGAGCATCGTTCCAATCTCTGCATGTCACATGACATTCTCCCTGTGCGTCTGTCTTTCTGTCTCTTCTCCTTCTTTTAAAGACCCCAGTCATACTGGATGAAAGGGCCACCCTAATTCAGTATGACCTCATATTTACTAATTACATCTGCGATGTCCCTATGTACAAACGAGGTGACATTCTGAGGTCCTGGAGGTAAGATCTCAACACATCTCTTGGGGGGACACAATTTAACTCATAACGCATATTAATGAAATTAAATTTCATGAGTTTTTTCCTGATCTATATAAACACATTCTCCATGTGTCCTCCCAGAAGCATTCTATCCGTGCTCCTTGCCCTGTTGTGTTTTCCAGGAGGCTGATCTCTGTGCACTGCCGCCTCCTGGCTTCTTGTTGGACTCGGCCAATGACAGGCACCAGAGGAGGTCACGAGAGTGAGAGGTGGATATTTTTCGTTCCCATTCCCCGTCTGTGTCACTGCAGTTTGGGCAGTGGGTGCATCTCTCTACCACTACACTCCTGTCAGGCAACCCCGCTTCCAGGTTTGGCTCTGGGCCATGGTATCCTCCCCGCCACCTTGCCTTTTCAGACCCACGGGTCAGGATGCTTTGCCTTCCTTTCTTGGTTCCCTTCGACCTGCCCGCATCTCTGTCCACAGTCCTTCATTAAGCTCCTTCAATTGCGCATTCTGAGCATACCATCTGTTGCTTGCTTAGATCCTGACTGATACAGTAACCAAAATATAGCCTCGGAAAGCGTAAATGTTGTGGTGGACAATCCCTTCCTTTGGGAATTATGATCTCTTATTTCACAGTAATTCTCCTCGGTCCATATGGCTTTCCAATGGTGATTTTCTATCTCCCTCATTTCTGTCTTTATGAATTTGTATTCAGTAAGGAAGAGTCGTCCCTTCCCTTCTATTTATTTATTCAATTACTTATTTATACCAGTATGGTCTCATGGATATTAATCTTAGAATTATAACCCAATATTATCATTATTGATTTTATTGCTTGATTTGTTCCAGCCTCAGCCATCAGGTGCTCCTGCAGGTCGGCTTTTGTGTTCTTTTAACACGCCATCACTCTTTTTCGTACTTCCTCACTTTCTGCGAGTACCATAAGATGCTCCAGGCTCATCTGGTATTCCCTTTGCCCCAATCACTGTGCCAAAGAGCCCTGTTTCCTTTAATTGGAGAATGGTACTTAGAAACCAGGATGTTGGAATTAGCTGTGCCCATGGCACCCGGATGTCACTACTTCTACGTCCTCTCAGTGGCGGAACTGAGGAATTCGTATGTATTTATACTAACCCATGTATACAGATGGGTTTGTATACATTTGTTTCTGAAGATACAAAACTGTATCTACAGAATATATGTGTACACACACATATATATGTACACATGTATATATGCATGTACATACATACACACATATTAGTTTCACAGTTTTTGTGCAAGTTAGGGGCAAATAATAAGCCATATGTGATTTCCATTTCCTGAGCTATAAGAATAGGGTAATAACGGTAACCACACAGTAACACGTCTCTGAGTGTACCCCTATATCTATTATATAGCAACTCTGGCCTTCTCTTCTCTCCTTCCTCAAATTACTCTCAAATTGTTCCAAGATCTCCCAGGAGTATGCACGAACGATGCAGTGTGACACTCCCTTCGGGACCAAAGCTCTCATTCTTCCAGCTGCTGGGAGCGTAAGTGGCTTACAGCTTTCAGGTAAGTCTTTATCCCAGAACTGCCCGCTGCTGAAGAGCTGCCTTGCTCAAAGTCCTGCTCCCTTTCTGGGGCAGGCTGTATTCAATAACTCATCAGTGTAGGCATATCGAGGCCCAGCCCCCTTTGCCTGAGTTTGGAACCATTCCAAAGAGCCACCCCAGCTCCAGACGTCCTCGCGGGATCAGCGGAAGCCTCGATGGAACTGCACTGCAGTTCATCTTCACTCTTTGCCCAATCTCGTCTCTTTAACTCCCCAACAGAACTCGCTCCCAAGAGCACTCCTCGATAAACTTTGCACAGGTAAACCTCTGTCTCGGAATCTGCCTGCCAGGGAACCCAGCCTGAGCAGTCCACTGCAGAAGCGGTTCTAGGCAGCAGACTCTGCAATCGAGCTTCGAAGGCGGTCCACCTACGGCCATCTGGCGTGAGAACCACGTAACCGGTGACGCTGGAGCAGCGAGAACCCTTGGCCGCGGCAGTACGGCCACTGTCAGCCGTCTCCCCAGTGTGGACTCGGGCTCAGAGGCTGGCGAAGGAATTGCACTGCGGGAGGCGGGTGGGGTCAGTGTTTCAGACATTTTTGAAAAGGGTAAATCGGTAATTATAAGGCATATGGAATCGGGTAGCTATTGCTGGAGAAAATCAATGAATTGGAGAAGACAATGAAAGTCTGATAGTGGTTAAGTTTTTCTTTTTTCCTCCCTCTCTTCCGATATCCTCCCCTCCCTTCATTATTACTCCCTGTCTTAGTAATTTCTTTTCAATTATTTTCAGTGTTCTCTCTTTCTGGAATTTCTATTCACCAGATATTGAACCTCCCAAGTCCGTCTTCTCATTTTCTTTGCTCTTCTCGTTCATTTCCACGCTTTCCTCTCTCCCTAGACCCAAACTCGGAAACCTTCTGATTCGATTCCTCCAGAGAATAAGTCTAGCCTTCCCTGGAGGTGGGGAAGGAGCAGTCCCCTGGCTGCCTGGACTAGAGAAAGAACATCGTGTCTAAGTGCTAATTAACACATTATGAAATAATCCCTCATTCCTCCCAACCTCCAAATTACCCAGTGCCTCCTGTTTCTAAGCCTTTGAGAGGGTGGGCGCAGGAGGGGAGTGGAGGGGCAGTTCAGTGGAGAAGAATTAGCTTATTATCTTGTATTCTTTTCAGACATCTGGCTTTCAGTCGACTAAGACAGTTATCACTCTCCCTCAGTTTCCTTTTATATCTCTTGTCTTCTATTCTTCTGCTTTCCTCTTTGCCTTTATGGATTTAAACCCTTGAAATTATTGGGCCTTCAGGAGGTAATTAGGTTTAGATGAGGTCATGGGGACAGGGCGCCATGATGAAGTTAGTGTGCTTGTAGAACCAGGAAGTGACACCATGTGAGGCATCTCTCTCTGCCTTGTGAGGGCACAGTGAGAAGGTGACCACCCCCAACCCAGGAAGAGCCCGTGCCAGGAACCAAATGGGCCAGCACCTCGATCTCACACTTCCCAGGCTAGCACGACGGGAAATAAACGTCCGCTGGTTAAAACTCCCAGCCTCTGTTATTTGTTATAGCAGCCGAAGTTGAGTAAGACGATTATTTTACTGTTACTTTAGTTCAATTCTTTTACTGTTATTTTACTACTCTTTGGTCATTTAGAAATTGCATTAGTGCTTTGAACTATATCCGGAAACACATTTGCTTTTTATTTCAAATTCAATTTCCCTTTATTTAACAAATGAGATCACACATGATGTTTTATAACCTTTAAAAAAAATTACACAGCATGATGATTAATTTGTGGCCAAAATGCCAGGGTTCCTGTCCTCCCCATTCCTTTGTCACCACCTGCTCACAGTCTGTCTGCAGGAAAACAAGTATGGCTAACACAGCTGCTCCCGAGGGAGGGTAGAGACTGGGACGGGGAGGGTCTAAGGGAGGTGGGATGTGGGTACCCGAGGAATCGTTGCCTGGGGGGAGGGTATAAGGGAGGTGGGATGTGGGTACCCGAGGAATCGTTGCCTGGGGGGAACTACTGGGAAAGGACAAAAGGCATGAGGTTTAAGGCAGATGCCTTTCATTCTGAAACTTCCAGAGCAAAATGTGATATCCAGACCCTATCTGTATATTAGACATCATAATGACCTGGGATGGGATGGACTAGCCACAGTCATAAGGATATAATTCTATTGGTCTTTATTAACTCATCGGCACTGTCCCCAAAGGCCACCAATTGTTCTCATGGCCACTCCAGGGAGGAAGAATATACCCCTGAGTGGCAGCCTTTGGACCAAGAAGAATAATGTTGAAAGGAGCTCGGAAGTGGGCATATCTGTGGAATCACTGAATCCACCCAAAGATCGAGGGCCCATTGAAGGAAGCTAATTAGGAACCTGATAGATCAGTATTTCCTCAGAAGTACTGATGGAAGCTATAATGATGTCAATATAATTCCGAAGCCTGGAGCTTTGCTGAGCATCAAACGGCAAAGGTCTGTTTTTTTCAGCCTCCCTGATGCATCTTTTTTAATGTCGGCTGTATTTTTAGGTGGAAAGCAGAAAAACTTTACTTTTGCTCCCTAAGGAAGATCACGTAGTAATCAGCTAGAATTTCTGTTTGAGGATTTAAAAGAGGAGTAAAGAAATCTGAAAATGTGAGGATAGGGCAGTCTTAGTTCAAGGCACATCCCGTGAGAGTCAAAGCTAATTTTGCAACAAATTTGGGCATTTTCAGTGGTCTCAAAGTATCTGAGAAATTTTTACCAAAGGAAAATATAGAAAGGAAAGTATAACCTCATTTTTAATTCACTTTGATTTTAAAATAAATATGGGGAGGAGAGGATGCGAAATCAAACAATGACAGTGTTCTTAGCCTGATCTAGAACCACAGCTGTTTCTGGGCCTTACACCTGCGTAACCCGCTTCATGCCCCTTCCCTTAGCATTCCTGTCTTGGTCAGGTGACCGTCCTTCCTCCAACCCCTCCTGCTACTTTTAGGGTCTGATACTGGACTCATGAATTCTGTTGTTATCATTTGTCTTGTTGGGATGGGAGCTGAGGCCCTAGGACAAAAGGAAGTCCCAGAGTCAATCCTCCTGGGACAGCAACTGACTAGAAAGGGGGCTCTCAGGAGGAAGAGGGAGCTCCTTCCCCTCTCAGGGCCTTGCCTCTACTGAGTCTAGATGGCCTGAGGGGTAAGATGGTCACTGCCACTTGGAGACTAGACAGGAAGGAGGCAGGGAGGAAGCCTTGGGAGACTCTGAGGGATGATGTGGGGCTCTGGGCCCCTGATAATGATGTTACCTAGCAGCCAGTAACAAAAGGAAACAAAACAAAAGATTTTTTGAGAGGTGTGATTTGTTTTTGTAATCAGTAAAGTCTTCTCAAACACCACTATATATTGTATACCTCGGGGTTCTCCAGAGAAACGGAAGCAATAAGATAGATAGACAGACATATGAAAGAAGAGATTTATTATAGGAATTGGCTCATGCAGTTGTGGAGGCTGAGAGGCCTCACCATCTGCCATCTGTTAGCTGGAGACCCAGGAGAGCCACTGCTGTAATTCAGCCCAAGATCAAAGGCCTGAGAATCGGAGAGCTAAGGGTGTAAATCCCAATCTGAAACTGAAAGCCTGAGAACCAGAAGCACTGATGTCCCAGGTGAAGTTGGGTGTCTCACCTCACACAGAGAGAGCAAATTAGCCCTTTTTGTTCTATTTGTTCTATTTGGGCCCTCAACTGACTGGCTGATGCCCATTCATACTGGGGAGGGGGTTCTTCTTCACTTAGTTTACTGATTTAAATGCTAATCACAGATACACCCAGAAATGATGTTTCACCAGCTATCTGGACATCCTGTAGCCCAAATGACACATAAAAACAACCATCACAATCGCAGACTAGTATTGGCTGAACTATAGAGGAGAAGGGACAGGGGTGGCTTTACTTGGGCTGGATTTGTAAAGGGGAGGACAGTGCCTCCTGAGGCTGTTGTATCAGGGCAGGGATGGGTGGGAAGGCGACAAGGGAATGGGCTGCGAGGTCAGCCATCCTTCCCGCACGTCGTTACAGCACTTATTTCTGAGAGCTGCACTCGGCACACTCGCCCACATGCTGCCTCTGGCCTTCGAGCTCCGGGAACGCAGGGATCCTGTGTTGTTTCACGCGCATCTCCATAGCAGCACTTAACTCATAATCTGCCATATTTGGGGTTCTTAGTAAATGTTGTTTACATAAACGAGTTACCGCGTTAGTGTTTCACCTCTAAGTGCTATACGGAAAATGACTAATATTCTTAAGGAATTCTGATGATGGCATGGAATGACTTCATTCACTCTTAGGTGACTGACACCAGCCCTGTTGATTTTCTCTTTAAAGGGGTCATTTGAGCCAAATCCTTGACTTTTATCTGAGTCTCCGTCTAGAAATGATTACATTGGCGCTATGTCACCTTGGGCTGTTTCTATGTTAGCTTTTTGAAATTAAAAA
>NW_011888830.1:301133-303196 GCF_000151845.1 Pteropus vampyrus
GAGGAGAAGGGACAGGGGTGGCTTTACTTGGGCTGGATTTGTAAAGGGGAGGACAGTGCCTCCTGAGGCTGTTGTATCAGGGCAGGGATGGGTGGGATCCCCAAGGGGAAGGCGACAAGGGAATGGGCTGCGAGGTCAGCCATCCTTCCCGCACGTCATTACAGCACTTATTTCTGAGAGCTGCACTCGGCACACTCGCCCACACGCTGCCTCTGGCCTTCGAGCTCCGGGAACGCAGGGATCCTGTGTTGTTTCACGCGCACCTCCATAGCAGCACTTAACTCATAATCTGCCATATTTGGGGTTCTTAATAACTGTTGTTTACATAAATGAGTTACCGCGTTAGTGTTTCACCTCTAAGTGCTATACGGAAAACGACTAATATTCTTAAGGAATTCTGATGATGGCATGGAATGACTTCATTCACTCTTAGGTGACTGACACCAGCCCTGTTGATTTTCTCTTTAAAGGGGTCATTTGAGCCAAATCCTTGACTTTTATCTGAGTCTCCGTCTAGAAATGATTACATTGGCGCTATGTCACCTTGGGCTGTTTCTATGTTAGCTTTTTGAAATTAAAAAATTAATATTTGCATGTGATTAAAAAAAGTCAAACACTACGACAGGGCATATCATGAAAAGTGTCATCCTCCCATGCCGAATGTTTAGTATCTTTTCTCCAGGGGCATATACTAACTTCTTGGGCATACTTTCATAAATTTTCTCTATAAATATAAACACACATATGTTTATATTTATACGGGCATATTTATAGCTATGCACACATATTTAATAACTTGTTTTTCAATTTGCTTTTGTCATTCAAAATATATCTTGGAGGCATCACACTTCCTGATTTCAAATGATACTACAAAGCTACAGTAATCAAAACAGTATGGTATGCTCATAAAAATACATATAGACCAACAGAACAGAATAGAGCACCTAGAAATAAATCCTCACATATACGGTCAATTAATATTTGATAAGGGAGCCAGGAATATTCAATGGGAAAGGATAGTCTCTTTAATAAATGGTGTTTAGAAAACTGGATAATCACATGCAGAAAATGAAATTGGACCCCTATCTTACACTACTCACAAAAATTAACTGGAAATGGATTAAAGACTTAAAATATAACATAGGGGAAAGCCCCTTGACATTGGTGTTGGCAACAATTTTTTTGGATATGGAACCAAAAGCAATCAACAAGTGGAACTACATCAAACTAAACAGCTTCTGTACCTCAAAAGAAACAAACAACAAAATGAAAAGGCAATCTATGATGGGAGAAAATATTTGCAAACCATATGTCTGATAAGGGGTTAATATCCAAAATATATGAAGAATACATAAAACTCAGCAACAAAAAAACCCAAACATTCTGATCAAAAAATGGGCAGAGGAACTGAATAAACATTTCTCCTAAGAAGACATACAAATGGCCAACAGGTACAAGAAAAGGTACTCAATATCACTAATTATCAGGGAAATGAAAAATCAAAACCACTATGAAATACTACCTCACACCTGTTAGGCTATCATTAAAAAGACAACAGATGACAAGTGTTGACGAGGATATAGAAAAAAAGAGAACCCTTGTGCACTGTTGATGAAAATGTAATCGCTTCAGCCACTATGAAAAAAGAGTATGGAGGTGCTTCAAAATATTAAAAATAGAATTACCATATGATCCAGCAACCCTACTTCTGGATATATATCTGAAGAAATAAAAACAGGACATAGAAGAGATATCTGCATTCCCATGTTCACTGCAGCATTATTCACAACAGCCAAGATATGGAAACAACCTAAGTGTCCATCAATAGATGAATGGGTAAAGAAGATATGGTGTACACATATACACAATGAAATATTATTCGGTCATGAGAAAGAAGGAAATCCTGTCATTTGTGCCAACACAGACAGACCCTGAGGGCATTACACTAAGTAAGATAAATCAGGTAGAGAAAGACAAATACTGCGTGATCTCACTTATATTTTCAATCTAAAAAAAAGCTGAACTCAGAGAATAGAATGGTGGTTCCCAGAGGCTGGAGGGGG
>NW_011888830.1:304981-307212 GCF_000151845.1 Pteropus vampyrus
TGCTGTTATCCAAAGAAAGGAGGAAAGGAGGCTGAGCACCAACAGTAACAAATACCCACCCTCAACTACAAACTCTAATGTCTTCAGAGTTCTGTTTATATAAACTCGTGAGCTGAATGAGCAGAAGATACAGAGAGTGGTGGTGGTTCCTGTGATCTAACAGTGGTGCAATAAAGTTTTGAAAATGTCATTGGCTAAATGAAACACAGATGGAGAACTAATTTTGCTTGAGAGCCACCGGTGTGCAACTATTGGTCTGTCTATTAATTCTGAAAGTTAAAAAATGCAAATAGTATTTATATTATAATAGCTACATAAACAGTTTTTACAGCAGAGTGAATTAATGTTTTCAAACTTCCCAGGATCCCTGTCATGACTACTGCAGCACACAGATGACCCTGGTCTCCGTCTGCAAAGATTCTGCCACCTTACTCTCCACCCGCTGAATCCAGAATCCAGCGGCATTTCAGTTTACTGCATACTTATACCATACTCTGAATGGCAGATATTGTTGCCTGCCCACTGCCACTGCCTCACTCGTCCTTGCTAGGATCTTTGTTTTCCTTGGTTGCTGTCATTGATGTTGCAGTTCTTCTCAAATGTCTTGTGATCTATTTGTACTTTTACAAGAGGTAGGAGTTTGAAGCTTGATTAGGAACTCTATGAATGTTGGTGGGATTTATCAACGGATCAGTTCATTTTAAGTTAATAGGCAGGGAGCTTTCTGCTATTATGTTGGATCCTAGATAAAAACCAAGAGAGTCTTTATTTTTTGAGTAGTGACATCTATATCGGCTACTCTTACTAGTTCATTAGACAGTTCATTAAACAGTTGATTAAAAAATTGATTAGACAGTTCATTAAATAGTTTAGGTAAGTTTAGATAAGACCCTGTTACCACCTAAATTTTTATTTTATTTACTTATTCATTTATTTAGTCATTTCATTCATTTATTCATTTTATTTATTCACCGTGTAGCAGATGGAGGAGGATATAGGAAACTTTTGACTTCCATATTCAGACCTTCAATTACTCCCACATTTTTTGACCTGCTCTTAAGTTCCGCTGTCCCGGCTAGCCACCTCCAGAGCTCGCCTGGGGTTCTATCCGGCATGCTGGCTATTTTTCTTTCATTAGTTAATACTTTATATGCTTTTTGTTCTATGGAATTTGTTGTTTTCTTTTATATTAATGGCCTATTCTCTTTAGTGTTGTGAATTTAAGCCTTTAAAAGAAGTCCATTACTACTATCTTAATGGTTCCTTAGAAAGGGGATGATATAAATACATGTGCTTAATTAGCACACCATATTAAACCTGGTCTCTGCATCCCTCGTTTTAATAGCTGTAATCAATTGTATAGATGTATTTTTTCATATATTAACTTGTCTTCTACTGATTAATGATAAATTTTGTGACTCCAAACACTGCTGCCATGAACATTTTGGACATACCTTTAAGCTCATGTATATCTGTAGAATAGATTCCTAGAGGTAGAGAGTTGAAGGTTGGCAAGTCCCTCTTTGGAGTGTGTGTGTTTTCGGAAAGTGATATTGTATAGTGATTAAAAGCATGAACTCTGGGGCCAGGCTGCCTGGGCTCATAATCCTGGATCTCTTCCTTAGCATTGCTGTGACCTTGGGCAAGTTACTTAAGTTTCTCTGTCTTGTTTTTCTAATGAGTAGAAAGGAGAATTAATAATATCACCTTTCTCCTAGGGTTGTAAGGATTAAATGAATTAATTTGCTGAGATTCATTTCTGATAATAAAATCTCAGTAACTATTATCTATTAATGGTACCATTCTAGGTCAGACTTAGCAACCACACTAGTTAAAAAAAAAAAGCCACTATATTTGGTGGGCTGGAGTGGGCACTCTGGCTAGCGCTCCTGGGCACGGCCCTTCGGGGAGGTAATGTGGTACCCTCTCAGCAGGGCTGCAAACTGGGGGACAAGAAGAGAGATACGGCTGACCTTGGAGAGGGGCTCAGAGCTTTCTCACCTAGTAGTTATTGAATGCAGCCACGTGACAGCTGCGCTGTTAACTGCTTTTCCCTCTAGTTCTAGACAGTGCTTGGCACGTAGATGAATGAATGAAGCCAGGTGTAAGAATTATTTTTTTCATCTCTTTAATTCATTCCCGTCATCCTCAAGCCTTTAATAAAGTCTCATTAACCTTACTTATAGCCTAGCTTTACTGCAAGCATGCTTGGGAGGGAGGGGACCGAGGAG
>NW_011888830.1:308637-317679 GCF_000151845.1 Pteropus vampyrus
CCGAGGAGGAGGGGCATGTGAGGGAAGCATCACTGAGTCATCCTGCCTGAGTTCAGGGTAGCAACCAGAGCAGAAGAGAAGTAAACACAATTCCTAGGCCTTCCTGGGAGTACTTGTGCGGGAGCCCACTAAGAGCCTGGACTTTCTGCTACCCTGCGGGACCGCTTGCACTTAGGTATTGAAAGGAGAAGACCTCTCCAGACTGGGAAGTCTGGCATATTTAAGTTAGCTCACGGCCTGCTATATGGTAGTCTCTAAGTAAATGGCAGCTTTTTATATCTTATTCCTAAATTTTGGTAAGGACAAATAAAATCTGCATTTGATGCCATATCCACTCTTCCTCAAGTCGTACCTGACTTTGTGTGTTATGGATATGATTGCCCGTTCAAGGCCTCATCCCAGTACAGCTGTTAGGTCAGTGAGGTGATTATCAGGTCGAATGAGACCTGGAGACCAGATAGGGTAGCAGGGATCGTGAACTTTCTATCGACCCTCCTCAGGAACATAACCTTGCTTCTTGAAAATTTCAAAGAATCGGTTTCTGTCTCTGTAAAATGGGGATTAGTGCTATAATATCTACCATCTGTCTGGGCTTAAGAGCACATCTTGACATTAAATTAAAAGAGAGAGCAACTGAATAAATTAGAATGGGTAACACACCTTGGAATCTTGACCCAAAGTCACTATTAATGGTAAAACCATTATGGTATTATATTTCTCTAACATTCCTAGCAGATGTTTGGCTACAGAAAAAAAATCTTGATTTTGAGTACTGTCTTAGAATATGGTTATATATTCATATATTAATGTTTTGAAAAATAGAAGATCTATGTTTAAAAAGTGGTTATTTTCTGAAATTAAGTAATAAATGCAATAAAAGGACAGAGCACATATTCATACACATAAAATACCTGTGTTAATTGTTCATTTTGGCTCTTTTTTTTGTTCATTTTGTTTTTTGGTGTCATTGAAAATGAATCAAGGACTTAGCATGAATAGCAAAAAACCGAATTAACAAAGACACATTTATAGTCACCAGCAGGGACAATATGGATACTGAAGCCAGGAAGCTTGTCTGGAGCCAGGAGAGCTCCAGAAATGTCCCTATGGTATCAAACCCCAACTTAGATCTCTCCAGACAAAAGATTCGAGTCTACCTCTAATTTTAATAATGAAACAGATGTCAAGGTCGAGGACCCTCTTGGGGTCTTCATTTGTGATGGATATCTGGGTGGTGTTTGTTTTGTTTGGGGGAATAAATATTTGAAAGGAGTAACTGAAGATGGTTATGCTGCTGTTATGATGTTATTGATACACAGGCTGACGCTATTATGGGGGATGCTATCAGGCTACATTATCTTTATGCCTCCAAGGTAACCTGAAGCAACTGTCTATTGACGTGGCACCACCTTACACTAAAGCGTCTGCCCTGCCTGGGGACTGTAACCCAAGCCAACCACATGCCTCACAGACAGCTTTCTTTAGCCACTGACAACATCAAGGAAGGAAGAGCGTGAAATCATCCGGCATGAACGCTTCCGAAGGGGGAATGAGTGGCTGAGTGACTCTCACGGAGGGTGGCCTTGCCATCTTCTGATCTATTTAGGGGCAACCACTAGAAAGTCTCTTCAAGCAAGGAAATAAAGTTTTACTATAAGGAAACTGAAGGTGATCTGAACCCCTGGAAACTTTTCTTTCCCCTTTGAGCTTTGCCATGTTTCACTGCAGGTCATGTCAACGTGGAAAGCAAGGCTCGCCAAAAGACTGAAATTTCCATGTAGAACGATGCACCCGTTCCCGTGCTCAGCCCTGCTGGCCTGTTTTGGGAATACGAGGGAGACTGCTCCCTTCGACCAGCCCAGTACAGCCGAGGCTCATTCCACCATCTACGATCAGCCTGTGGCCAAAGTGGGCCGACACCCAAGTCACTCAAGAGGAGAAGGAACTTTAGAAAAAAGGCAAGATTCCAGCACCCATTCGGAGAGAAATGGCAGTGCCAATCGGAATTCTAGGAACCACACTGCTGTCCAGCCTACTGGGACCTCTGAGGATGGGCCTGGGTCCCTGGATGCTGAATTGGACTGTGAAGCGGTTGCTTTTGAGACTCCTATCCCCAGAGCATCAATTATTGAGCTGCCAACGGTGAGTACTCCCGATGCTGTTGCAGAAGGGATGGTGTTGCAGCAGAGTGCTGGCCATGTGCTGGATGCCTTCAGGGGACAGACTTGTTTAACATCGTAAGTGCATAAGACGTTGAGGAAGTGTGTAAAGCCTTTTAAATTCTCATAAAGTTCTCAAAGGATGTGGAAGAAGACAATGACAATATGCACTGGGGCCTTAGTAATGACCAATGTTGGCCTTTAATTAACTGCCCATGGTGCTTCGGAGCCAACAATGTCTCAATAAAAGATAAGGAGTAACATAATCTTTTTTTTTTAATTAGTCCACGAATTTATTTATATGAAAATCTACACTATGAAAAGTTGGGTTATAGAATTTAAGAAATCGTGTCTACATTAAATGAATCACATGATATCAAAGCAATATGGGAAAATTTGGGCATGACGATCACTGTATGCATAGCAGTAAAAGAGGAACTGACTGATACAACTGCTCATAATATAGAAGTTTCTGTGATTGTTTTCTGAGACTTAAAAGCAGGAGAATGAAGTTATTTGAAAAATATGGTGCTGCTGCATCTTGAGTTATTTATCTCGGTTCCTTGTTTTGGTATTACTGAATTTTAATTGTCGACTATTCTGATTGAATGGAGCTGCACAATCATTTCAAAATTCTTGGTAATTCCAATTTAGGGAGGCAGTCTAGAGGCAGGGTTTCTTAAATCACATTTTCCAAAGATACTCCCTGAGCAATTTTTGGTCATATTTCTGGCCAAGTAGCTTAGGACCAGAATTATACAACTGAGAAGTCTTCAGGGATCCATTACTAAGATATTCTGATTTTTTTAAAAAACAATTTTTTCATCAAGTTTAACAAATCATTTTTGTTTGACTTGCTGACTTGAATCCAAGAAGCCTCATTAGCAATGAAAACTGCCAAACAGTGAAGACAGGGCTAAAAGATAATTTTAAAAAGTTTTATTTAACATTTTACAAGCTTATATTAAATAATTAAATGGACAGAGGATTTCACCAAGCCCTCTGTTATAGCAAGAACTATAATGTGTTTTTGTAGCAATACTAAACTGAACCCCAAACAAAACCTAATACATTTGTTCAATTTTTCAGTTTATACTCATACCCAGATTAAGATATTTTTAGTAGTATTATAGTTAGCTGAGTGGACATCAAGGCCTACTTTATATTGGTTGCATATTAAAGGAACTAAGGTGTACTGTTTTTAATGAACTGGGAGACATTCTGTTGAATAGAGATTCTAGTAACTCAGGACCCACCTTATATTGCAAAGTATAGCAGCAACTACAGAGAGTTGATTTGATTTTATCTTTCTGTTTTAGGGGCATATATAAGGCCTCAAGGTAAATATGTGTATTCAGAAATAAGCAGTTAAATAGCACGGTAACATCCATATTCACTATCCACTTGGCAAGAGCTAACCCATGGAGAGTCTACAGAGGTCAACAAGCTTTACGAAAGAACAAGATATAATGCAAGGCTGAATATAAATGTCCCAAAAAGAGACACACATAGGACGGATCAAAGGAGGCTGGAGGGTCTGGAAAGGTACATTGCAGGGGAGGTAGAATTTGAGATTGGTCTAGAAGGACGGTTAGGATTTTTAAAAGCAGAGATAAAGGAGAGGATGTTGAAATAAAAAGAAATTGTATAAACAAAACCATGGATGTAGGGGAAGATAGCACAGGAATAGGTTCATGAGATTGGCTAAATTGGAGATACCTGGGAAGGCAGATTGAGGCCAAAAGCGGGATGTCTTGAATGCTGTAGTGAGAAATTAATTTTGAGCAGAGAAACGCATGCTTGGGATTTCACTCTGGGACGACATATAGGTAGAGTCACATGGAACGGAGAAGAGTTGGGAAGACTGCAGTTGAGAAGCCACTGTAATAATCCTGGCCTGAGCACATTTATAAAAGGAACAGCAGGAAGGGGAGAAGGGACCCCCATCAGGTTACAGATGCAGTAGTTGACTCTAGGGTGATGAAACACTGCAAAATCAAGTGCCAAATGGTCACTGAATCTAGTTCACGTGTGAGAAACTAACACGTACAGAATGCCCGCTGCATGCTGGCCATTCTTCTAAGTGCTTTACATGGAGTAGCCCATCAAACCCTGGTCACAGTGAGGTGCATATTATGACTCCCATTTTACAGATGAGGACATTGACAGAAAGGGCAAGACACAGAAAGTCCAAGGTCACAGAGGGAGGAAGCGGTAGAACCAGGACTGCAGCCCCGTTCTGTTTGATTCCAAAGTCCGACTTCTGAATTATAACATGCTTCTACCGCTCATTTTTATTATTTGTGTGGTGTTTGAGGATTTATAATCAAATATTCATAGGTGATCTCACTTGACATGCAATCAAATTTAAATTCTATGTAAGTGTATCTGTGTGTGTAATAATAATAATTTGCTTTTTATTAATTTGCTTAACCTTTTTCTATCTTAGTTTCACGGTGTATACACTTTCCACTTTGCATCCTGTGATGACAGGCTTTGTTGATGACAGTGTGGGATTGCTTTGAGATCTTCTGATTAAAAGTGCCATAGGACTGCCCAGATTTTTCATTACCTAGTAATTTTGTCATGACATGTTTCCCTTCATTAGATGATGAATGAGCTTCCTCTGTTATAATCTTGCCCCGCAGCAAAAATATTTCCCTTTTGGATGCACTGATCTCATCATTTAATCTGCCTTGGTAGAGGCAACAAACAATACTTTTTTTTTTTTTTTCCGAGTTCAGCCTCAGGATATAACCATACCTAAGATATGGGGATGAGTTAGTCTCTCTATCCATCTTTAGTTGCCTGGTGTGCAGACAGAAGGATGATTCATTTAAATTTAAAACAACATCTGGTCTTAGGGGAAAAGCTCTTCTAATTGGTGGGATTGTAGAGCCAGTGAAATACAGAAGTGTGCTGTTCATTTGTTGAGCCAAGAGTTACTGTGTTCTTACTCTGTGCCAGGACGGCAAGAGCGCTGGGGAAACAAAGATGATTAAGACACAGTCCCTGAAATTGCTTACATTCTAGTGGAAGATACAGTTGGGTAAAAGGGCAGTGTCAATGCAGGACGAGAAGGCTGTGGGTCAACTTTGGACGCCACAGAAGGCTCTCATCTTAGCCTTGGGAAGACAGGGAGGCTGAGCTATATGGAGGAGAGGGGTTTCTACATTGTTCTTTTATGATTTCACACAGGACCCAACACTGCACCCTTCCTGGTTGAATAGTGCTGGTTTTCTCTTCTCTCCCTGCCCCCTACCAAGGCTGGCAGGGTAAGAAAGACACAGTTCCCACACTAAGCATTTTCAGATTAGTTTGGTAGTTTCAGAAAATCTTTCTATAGCAGTTGTAAGTTTTTATCTTGTTCTTACTTCAACAAAGTAGTCAGCCTGACTTAGAAAAAGAAAGTAATTGTGGTTTGGGAAATCATCCCTGGGTATTTTAACTAGAAGTTAGATTTACTAAAAGAAAGGGAAACAGGGCCCATGGTAGTGTTGACAATTGCATTGCTTTCTGTAGCAGGCTGGTTTTGCCTCCAGACAAAGAAGTGGTAACCAAGATATTTTAGAATCCACATGGTGGTCTGGACCAAGCCTCACAGGCTCAGGCAGTCACTATTTTTGAGTGTCTGAGTCCCAGGCATCTAGAAACAGTTTTATCTTTTCCTAAGAGATAGTCTCTTGATACCCACACTTATAAGAGCCTGATATATAAATCAGAATGCTCTGTTAGTTGTAAGCCTTGAGGACTGTCAGGGTAGGGCAAAGCTATGACTTTTCTGCACAGGAAAATTACACATAAAGAGAAATGACAGCCAAAAATTTGTTGGAGATTAGAGACTCAGACGAAGGGGGAGCTACAATTTTTTATTTTTATACATATGTAAAATATGTATAACATAAAATTTACCATTTTAATGATGTTTAAGTACACAGTTCTGTGGCATTAAGTACATTCACATTATCGTGCGACCGTTACCATCCATCTCCAAAACTTTTTCCATCTTCCCAAACTGAAACTCTGTGCCCATAAAACACTAACACCCCCTTCTCCTCTCTTCATCCTCTGGCAACCACCACTCTATTCTATGTCTCTGTGAATTTAGTGACCCTAAGTACCTCATGCAAGTGGAATCACACAGTATTTGTCCTTTCGTGTCTCGCTTATTTCACTTAGCATAACGTCCTCAAGGTTTGTCCATGTTGAAACGTGTGTCACAATGTCCTTCCTTTTTAGGGCTGAATAACATTCCATTAGGTGTATATACCACATTTTGTTTACACATTCATCTACTGAAAAACACCTGGATCATTCCCACCTTTTGACAATTGGGAATAATGCTATTTTGAACATGGGTGTACCAATATCTCTTCAAGATCCTGTTTTCAATTCTTTTGAGTATATACCCAGAAGTGAAATTGCTGGATCATAAGATAATTCCATCTCCGATTTTTCAAGGAACTGACATACTGTTTTCCACACTGGTTGTACCACTTGATATTCCCAATGGCAATATACAGGGCTCCAATTTCTCCAGGTCCATGCTTCCACCTGTTGCTTTCTGCAGTTTTTGTTTTGATAATAAATATCCTAATGGGTATGAAGTGGTATCTTGCTTGATTTTGATTTGCACTTCCCTAACGATTAGTGATGCTGAGCATCTTTTCATGTGCTTATTGGTCATTTGTGATATTTTTTGAAGAAGTGTCTCTTCTAGGCCTTTGCCCATTTTTATTGGTTTTTAAATTTTTTGTTATTGAATTAAAGGATTTCTTTGTATATTCTGGATATGAACTCCTTGTCAGATATATGTATAAAAATAAAAAATTGTAGCTCCCCCTTCGTCTGAGTCTCTAATCTCCAACAAATTTTTGGCTGTCATTTCTCTTTATGTGTAATTTTCCTGTGCAGAAAAGTCATAGCTTTGCCCTACCCTGACAGTCCTCAAGGCTGTAAATATTTTCTCCCATTTTGTGGGAAAATACTTTTCACTTCTGTGATATTGTCCTTTGTGTACAAAATTTTAATTTTGACAAAATCTCATTTATCTATTTTTTCTTTTGTTGCATGTGCTCTTAGTGTCATATTAAAGAAATCATTGCCAAATATAATATCATGAAGATTTTTCTGTATGTATCCTTTAAAGACTTTTATAATCTTAGCTCTTACGTTTAGGTCCTTGATCCATTTTGAGCTAATTTTTGTAATGGTGTAAGGTAAGGCTCCAAATGCATTCTTTTGCATGTGAATATCCAATTTTCCCAATACCATGTGTTTAAAAGACTATCCTTCTTCCATTGAAGGGTTTTGGCACCTTATAAAAAATCATTTGACTATATATGTTAGAATTTATTTCTGGGCCCTCTATTCTGTTCCATTGGCCTATATGTCTGTCTTAATCCAGTACCACATTTTGATTACTGTAGCTTTGCAGTAGATTTTGAAATCAGTGAGACCTCTAACTTCGTTCTTTTTCAAGATTGTTTTGGTTATTTGGGGTCCCTAAAAATTCCACATGAATTTTAGGATGGGTTTTTCTATTTCTGGAAAAAAAATACAGGGATTTTGAAAGGGATTGCATTGAAACTATAGTTCGCTTTGGGTAATATTGACTTCTTAACAATATTCAGTCTTCTAATCCATGAACATGGTTTGTCCTATTTATTTGTGTCTTCCTTAATTTCTTTCAGCAATGTTTTGTAATTTGCAGTACAAGTCTTTCCCCTCTTAGGTTAAGTTTATCCCTAAGTATTTTATTCTTTTTGATACTATTGTAAATAAAATTTTCTTAATTTCCTTTTCAGATTGTTCATTGTTAGTACATAGAAATGCAACTGATTTGTGTGCATGGACTTTGCAGTTTTACTGAATTTATTAGTTCTAATCACTTGTGTATATGTTTGTAGACTCTTTATGGTTTATATATATAAGATCATATCATCTGTGAGCAGAGATAATTTCATTTTTTCCTTTCGAATTTGGAATTTTTTTTTTTTGTCCAATAGCTCCGGCTGGAATTTACAATACTATTCAACAACACTGTGTTGAATAGAAGTGGCAAAAATGAACATCTTTTGTTCCTGACTTTAGAAATTAAGTTTCAGTCTTTCACCATTGAGTATGATGTGGGTTTTTCATATATGGCCTTTATATGTTGAAGTAGTTTCCTTCAATTCCTAGTTTGTTGAGTGTTTTTTTTTTTTTCAATTATGAAAGCATGTTAAATTTTGTTAATGCTTTTTCTGTATCAATTGATATTTTTTTCCCTTCATGCTGTTAATGTGGTATGTTATAGTGCATTTTTTTTTTTTTTTTATGTTGAACAATCCTTGCATTCCAGGAATATATCCCACTTGGTCATGGTGTAATCCTTTCTGTATATGGTGTAATTCTGTTTGCTAATATTTCGTTGAGGATTTTTACATCAATACTCATCAGGGATACTGGTCTCTAGTTTTCTCGCACTGTATTTGTCTGACGTGGGGGTAAGGGTAATTCTTGCTTCATAGAATGAGTTAGGAAGTGATACCTCCTCCTCAATTTTTAGGAAGAGTTTGGGAAAGACTGGTCTACCACATTTGGTAGAATTCACCAGTGAAGCCATCTGGCTCAAGGCTTTTCTTTGTTGGGAGGTTTTGGGTTAATGATTCAATCTTCTTACTAGTTTTAGAGGTCTATTTATATTTTCTTTTTCTTTATGATTCTGTCTTGGTGAAGAAGAGCTACGGAAATATGGTAATTACAATCATCACTTTTAAAGCACTACTAATAGACTAGGCATGGTGTTAAGTGCCTTACATGGATTACTTCATTTGATCCTTTTAATCCTTTCTATGTTAGTTCCTGATAATTCCAATCAATCCTCTGCTCAAAACCCTCC
>NW_011888830.1:319334-320599 GCF_000151845.1 Pteropus vampyrus
GAATTTCCATCCTCTGGGTTATGTAAGATGCAGTTGTACACCAGTTAAAAAACAAATTCCAATATTCCATTCACTGGGGATGCTAGAAACTTTAAAATTCCGTATGCCCTAGGAACCACAAGGGCTAGTAGAATGAATGTGCTCTATCAGTCATGGGAAGTTAGAGGGTTTTTTTGTTCTTTGTTTTTTTTCCCCAGCTAAGGACATGTGTTAAACTTATCCAACTGCCTTAGGTTTTGCACTCACATTTTCTCCTTTCCAAAGAAAATAACACTCATCTAGTTACCATTTTTTCCAATATGAAGTTTACACACTTGCTTTTGTATTCCACACCGGGGGAGGTGACAGTTTGGAAATCTGAGGCAATCAGAAGAAGAAGGAGTCTCTATAAGGGGCAGAGAAACTGCTATGGAAAGTAAGTTTTTGTTGTGGAAAGCTGATGTGTGGGCGAGTGTCCCACGTTCAGGTAAGAGGAAAATAACAACTCAGGCAATTATTAGAACCCAAACACTATTTGGTTGTCCATAGAAAAAAAGAAAGGAAACTTCCCCTCAAATGGGCCACCTGCATGAGGAGAGTCAGTTTCTGTGACTTAAAATATCAAATCTCAAAAAGATGTTTCATATTATTTATTACTAATAGTAATTAATGTACTGTAATTTGCAAATAATACACTGACTTTAAATTTACTTTTCATTTAATACAATGTGTAGTCATATGAAGAATTCAAATGTGATATATGTATACTTGTAATTAGAGTTAATTCAAAGTTATCTGTTTTTTAAAAAATCACTCATATACGGTCAAGTAATCTTTGCCAAATGCACCAAGAATATGCAATGGTGGAAAGACAGTCTCTTTAATAAAGAAATGATGTTGGGAAAACTGGTTATCTACATGGAAAAGAATGCATTTGGACCCTTATCTTATGCTGTACACAAAAATCAACTCAAAATGGGTTAAAGACTTAAATATAAGGCCTGAAAGCTTCAATCTCTTAGAAGAAAGCATAGGGGAAAATCTCCTTGACATTGGCCTTGGCAATGAGATTTTAGATTTGACATCAAGAGCACAGGTAACGAAAGCAAAAATAAACAAGTGAGACTATATAAGACTAAAAATCTTCTGTACAGCAAAGAAAACAATCAATAAAATTAAAAGGCAACCTACACATTGGAAGAAAATATTTGCTAACCATGTATCTGATAAGAGGTTAATATCTAAGATATATAAGGAATTCATCCAACTTGAAACATAAAAACAAA
>NW_011888830.1:320649-321107 GCF_000151845.1 Pteropus vampyrus
ACATTGGAAGAAAATATTTGCTAACCATGTATCTGATAAGAGGTTAATATCTAAGATATATAAGGAATTCATCCAACTTGAAACATAAAAACAAATAACCCAATTAAAATATGGACAAAGTTCCTGTATAAACATTTCTCCAAAGAAGACATATAAACAGCCAATAGATACATGAAAAGATGCTCAATATTAGTAATCATCAAGGAAACACAAATCACAACCACAATGAGCTATGACGTCACACCTGTTAAGATGACTGTTATCAAAAAGCCAAAAGATATCAAAACGATAAGGATATGGAAAAAAGGGAACCCTTGTGCTCTGTTGGTGAGAATGTAAATTGGTGCAGACACTATGGAAAATGGTATGGCAGTTCCCTGAAAAATTAAAAATATAACTACCATATGATCCAGCAATCCTACTTCTGAGTATTTACCCAAAGGAAAATAAAATCACTA
>NW_011888830.1:321537-341652 GCF_000151845.1 Pteropus vampyrus
GGGGAAAGAAGGAGACACGAAAGCTGGGAAGGTGCTGGCCATCAGGAAGTTCTGGCCACGTTCCTGAGTGATGGGTATGAGAAAACCATGTACACAGAGGCCAAATAAAGGGTGAGATACTGTCTAAGGAAGCTCTTGAATGGGGACACCGGTGAATATAACCAGGAATAACTGTGTTCTTTTTGACCGAGCTGGGTGTTTCAGGAGAGATACACTTGAAGCAGTGGTGGAGAAAGGAGACCCATTGAATAGACTCTGGTACTTAGTGAGGCGCTGGCTCTCCCAGAAGGCTCTCATTCCTAAGCCCTTTACAAGGATTCCAGGATGCCTGTCTGCAGGAAGGACAGTCCTTTTGACTGAGTTTCTGCCAGGACTCAACTGACCTGGATGCGTAATACTCGAGTCTCTGCAGGGAGAAGTACCTTGGTGTACTGGTGTTGCAAGCTGACTTGAGTTGAACTGACCCATACAAAACAGTCCAGTAAACACTGGTAGCCTCCAATAATTAGAGGAAGGTAGGGGCTACATGTCTGTCCACCCAACTTGCTCCCCGGTGATATGTTGCAATAAAGAAAATCTCACGTGAATTCTGCCACGGTTACAAATATTTTTTGGCAGGCAGGTACAAAAAGCAGCATATTTCCTGATTCTGTATGCCAGAGAAGTTTCCCAACTTCTGTCCTTTTACACAGGATCCCTTTGCACAAATAAAATGATATATAGGAATGTGACAATATTCTAATGGCAAAACCAGTAAGCTTTCTAGTCAGAGGGATGAAGGAGTCTTAATGTGGGTCCAGGACCAAATGGAGTTCAAGATACAGGATGCTACTTTAAAGGAGCTGGACTTCTGAAGTTGCCACATTCTTATGCTTCATTTTGCAAAGGCAAAAATGCCGGTCAGTCATGTACTTGAATACCATTCATTTCAAGAGTAAAAAATTATTTCCAAAATCTCTTACACTAAGTAGTGAATCCTCTGGTTCAGATTTAGTTAACCTCATTGGAAATATTTGCTGTAGCCACCTATGAATGTAAATTCTTGATTAGGGTCCCTCGAATACCAGCTAGCCACCCACGAGCATTGACTCCAAAACTTTCTTTGTTCTCTAGAAGGAACATAAGGAAAAATTTGCTTGAATTTGGCCTTAGGACATTGTTGGGTGAAGATGGGATGCTTGGCACCTCTGTAGTCATCCTCTGAGTCTGAGTAAATAAAAGCGAACAATCAATCTAGAGATGGCAGAGCAGGAAGGCAAGAAGCACCTGGGTCCTTGCGGATGTCATGGAGCCACTTCAAGTGCACTGTCCATAGAGTATAGATACTCAAAGTGCTTAACTGAACTGCTTAAAAATAATTACAAACTGTTTTAACAAGGGAGATCCAGACCCAACTATCCAGACCCATATCTAAGTGGTATGACAGCCATTTCAAATTCAACATGTTCAAAAATGAACTATTTTCCCCCCTAAACCTTCCCCATGTATCACTTAGGATGCTTTTGGCGGCAAGAAACAGAAAACCTTACTTAAATTTAGACAATATGGAAATGGATTATCTTACTTAAAAACAAGCCCTGAGGTAGCGTGGCTTCAGGATTGATGGATTCAGCAATTCATCGAAGCCACGGAGCATCTACGTTCTAACATCTCTCCGCTCAGCCATCCACAATGCTGGCTTCATCCCATGAGTGGTTTCCTTTGTGGATATGAAATAGCTACCAGGAGCAGCTGGGCCACATGCTTCCTCCCTCCCCCACCTCCACACTTTAGACAATCCTTTCTCTGTCCCCTTCTCTGACACTATCCGGACACCCACTTCCAGGATGATGCCCTCTCCTGGAGTTCCCTGGCACTTGGTGTTTTCTTCAATTAAAGCACTAAACTGTGCCTGTTTGCTTGTGTCCGACTCTCCGCTAGGGCAGTGGTCCCCAACCTTTGAGGCACCAGGGACCAGAGTTCCGACTAGAATCTAATGCTTGATGATCTGAGGTGGAGCTGAGGCAGTGATGCTAGTGCTGGGGAGCAGCTGCAAACACACTTACTCACCCGCTGCTCACCTCCTGCTGTGTGGCTCGGCTCCTAACAGGCCTCAGACTGGTACTGGTCCTCGGCCCAGGGGTTGGGGACCCCGGCACTAGACTGTGAGGACCTTGACAGCAGGAGCTGTATATTTATTTTCTTTTATCTATTATGGGTAGTGCCTAGAATTATGCCTGGTGCATACAGGGCACTTAATAAATGCTTATTAAATAAACGATGAATCAATAAAATCAAAATCAGGGGAGAGGCTTATGATACATGAGCCTTCATATTTTCTTATCACTTAATCTTTGTTTGGTATTGCCAATATCTTTGTGTCCTACTCATTATTTTAGAGATGAATGGAAATAATTTAAGACCACGCCAGGGGGTAGGGGTCAAGATAAATTTTTCCCCTTGAAGAATGAACTGCTTATTACTCAGGTTTGAGACAAAAGGCCCAGAAGAATTTTTTTGAAGTGAACTCAGCAAGAGGAAGCAGCTTCCTTTCCACTGTCCCCCTAGTCCATCTTCTAAAACCCTCAGTGGATTTCCCACATGGCAAGGAACTAATGTTCTGTTCTGCTTTATGTTCTGTTTTCCTATTTGCAAAATGAGGGTAATGAGAGCTTTTATGCTTCTAGCACTGTAGTGGAAAAAATGACTATTTATACAGAACTTTAAGCATTACAGGAAAAAATATAGAATATTTGTAACATAAATAATGATACCATTAAAATGTGAGCAGAAGAAAACAAAGGGATACATTTATCTCACGACTCTGTGACTCTAATGACAAGTGGAAAGTATACAGATAATATTGTTCGTATTCATAAAACACCGAGCTGTATTAAAGACATGGACAAGAATGGTTTATATTTTTTCCTCCACAGTTCTAGCTTTATAATGCTTTTGGGTGAAAAAAAATCTTTTTTATGTATTTGCAGGTAACTTAATGTCTAAAAGATATTGTTAGTTAATCTAAGTATGAAACATATGATTTTGCACTTAATGCTTACTTTCTAAATCTGAGATAAGAGCCAATGACTTACATATTATTGTTAAGTTAGAGGATGTTAACGGAGAAGAAAAGAAATTTGATATAATGAGGAACAAACAATTTCAAATGAAATGTTCAGCAGGTTATTTTGTCTGTGCTTTCAGTAATTAGCATGAAGCCTGACTTTGAAGCTTTACAGTTTTCTTTCTTTCAGTCCCCAGTTCAGCAAACCGTAATGGGGGGCTAACGTGTGCCGGGAGGTCCTGGGCACACCACAGAGAACAAAGCACTAATTTTGCCTTTGAGTTGCTTGCTGTTAAGACATGAGTCAGGCAAATCAATAGCTGCAAAATAAGGTAACAAATGTCAAAATGGCAGGAACACCTATCTCATTTCTATGGCTTAGTGTTAAAAGCATTTACACAAGTATACGTGCTTTTTTCTTTCTCATCTAGTGAAATTTCTGAAAGCCCTAATTTGATCGTATAACAGTTTTTCATAATCACAACCTCAAATTTCTCCCATTTTGCTGTCTCCTAACTCCCCACTTCCATGCTGTCCTTTATTAGCCTTGACTTCTTATCTCTCGACTCATACTTATGCTTCAGCATTTCTGCTGTCACAGAGTCTCTATCTCCAAAATCATTCATTTGTTCATTCATTCATTCATCCATCCATTCATTCATCCATTCACCTTTCAATTGCTGTTTCAGAGACTCCATCAGTTCTGGAAAAAAAAAAAAACCAGATAAGACTTATTTCCTTCTCTTAAGGTTGCCATCTGGTCAACAGAGATAGACACATCCCTAAGAGCATGGTTGCCAGACAGAAGTGCGGGGTGCTAAGAAGGTAGGCAGAGAATCGATGCTGCCCAAGAGCAGGGTCTCAACGCTGAGAAGGTGTTCCCCAGGTGAGCAGGGCAAAGAAAGGCATTCTGGCCGGCAAGTGGCTGAGAACCTGACTCCAGGTGGCTTAAACAGGAAGGACATGTCATATCCCACCTAACTAGAGGTCCAGAGGCTGGCTGCCTTCAGAGTCGAAGAAAGAAGAAAAGAAACAGAATGACAGACAGTGTCCTCTGGCAGCACCTGCAGGCTCTCAGGCAGACCCTCTCACTGTCACAAGCCCATTTAGCTCCCCAGGGCATATTAATTTATCTCAAAATAGATGACTGGATTTATTTTTTTAATGAAACTTTTATTAAGATGTTAAAGAAAATGAAACAAATATTTAAAGTGTTGAAATGAATGTTTACAGAGCTTAGATTTGCTGGCACTGTTTTTCTTTCAAATAACCTTACAATGCATGTCAGCAACCCCAGCAGCTCGGCCCAGACTTTTTGTTTCAGATAAAAGTTTTGTATTCCTTGATTTCTCAGGGACCAGCCTACTAGCACATCCCGCAGATGGAGCCGGTGTCTAGGCCACGCATCCAGGGCAGGCTGTGCCTCACTCCACTCCTACCCCTTGCAGACATTCTCAAAGGGGCACCAGCACTAGCCTGTCTCCTAAATGGCCTAAATGCCTCCTTGGCTTCAGGTCTTTGAGACAAGATCTTCTTGTCCCGGGCTCGTTTTGAAATCCACATTTGCTTGAGGTATTCACTAGCTATGTTACGGCCAGTTCTTCGCTTTAGAAAGAATTTCTCATGCTTTTGTGTGGCACCCTCTTTCCTGCATGACCGTCGGAATAATAGTCATTGCCTCCAGAAGCCAAAAGTGAAACCCCTCACTCTGAGTTCCAAAGGCTCCCTGTTGAATAAACTACGAGGCTGTTGACTCCTGACTGGGGTGGGGAGCTTCCAATGCATGGCTCATGTGCAGGACGCAAATGGTTGACGAGTCTTAAGCTGAGGTTGACCAGCAATCCCTAGCATGGCATTAGCACTGTCACCACTGCTGTTTTGGATGATGGAGGTGCTCTCTGAGGAATGATCTTTCAGAAATTAATTGCTAAGTTTCATAGCTAGAGAATTGCTGAACATGCACAGTACCCAAAGCAGACATAATTCCCATCCATTCATTCCTTTATGCAAAAATTTTTATTCAGAGCATAAAATGTGACCAGGCACTGTTCTAGGAGCTGGATATCCACCAAGTTGTGAAAACGACAGCTGCTGTGAAGCTTCTAACCTACCAAAGGGGGGTAGATGATAAATAAGATGAATTAAATAGTATGTTATAGATAATAAAAACTGCAGAAGTAAAAATTAAGGCAAGGGAAAGTATGTAAAATATTGGGGGTGAGTGGGGGCAGAAATTCTGGAGAGGGTGAAAAGACAGGATCTCTCTCCTACACCCGGTTGATGGCTGTCTTAGTCTGTTTGGGCCGCTATAACAAAATACCACAGACTGTGGCTTATAAACAACAGAAATTTATTTCTCAGTGTTCTGGAGGCTGGAAGTCTGAGATCAGGGTAACAG
This sequence comes from Pteropus vampyrus, assembly GCF_000151845.1. NCBI lineage: Eukaryota > Metazoa > Chordata > Mammalia > Chiroptera > Pteropodidae > Pteropus > Pteropus vampyrus. The sequence goes on from NW_011888830.1 coordinate 326,982, forward strand.
CATGGTCTGATTAGGGCTTGTCTTCCAGGTCACAGACTTCTCACTGTACCATCACATGGTGGAAGAGAGAGGGAGCTCTCTTAGGGTCCTTTTTAGGGGCACTAATCCCATTCATGAGGGCTCCGCCCTCATGAACTAATTGCCTCCCAAAGGCCCCACCCCCTAATACTATCGTATGGGATGAGGTTGCAACGTATAAATTTTGAGGGTGGGGAGACACAAGCATTCAGTGTATAGCGATACCTAGTTTGTGGTTCTTGCTCTTCTTATTGCTCATGCTGTTAACTGATGAATAAGTTCTATCGCATTCTCTGTCCCAGTTGTTCTTGACCACGGCTGCGTCTAGAATTATTTGTGGAGTTTTTAAAAACCATTAACACTAATGCTGATACCATTACTCTGAGAAATTTGTATTTAATTGAGCAGAGCTGGGACTCCTATATCAGTATTTAAAAAGCTCTCCCCAGCAATTCTAACGTGCATTTGGGTTTGAGAACTACCACTCTATCTCAAGGAGACTGAAACATCTGTGAAAGCCACACTCTAAGAACTGGCTGACAGCACGCCTGTGAAACAGACCATGAAAAAACCCAATGACATCATGCAACAGCTTCTTCAAGTTCATTTACCCTCAAAATGTTCTGAGATCCTTATGGAAAACAATACCCATTAGCAGGTGTGAAGGACTCCTAGTAATTTCTCTGTAAAGTGAATGGCAGAACAAAGTAAGAAGGGAATAGGAAGTTTCTGTGATATCTTAAGTGTTTTTAAATGACTCTTTCATATTCAGTAAGTCATGCCTTGTCAAATCACCTTTGAAACTTAAAACAAAAATTGCCCTGCCTATCAGCACTTTATGCAGACTTATTTTCCCTTTCTTCCTGCAAATCAATGGCATCCTTCAAATTAAGCTCAAAAGCATAGTTATATCCTTGATGACTAACTGGAAATCTTTTTGAAACTCATCTTCAAGTTCCACAGCTTGCATCTCTAAGAAAGAAGGAAGCAGGGATGATAGAGTAAAAAGCGAAAGGATCTGGGCCCCCAGAGATGTTAGTGAACCATCCTTATAACAATCGTGCCTTTGGAGATAATATGTACAATTTTGTTTAAGCCAATTAATTGTTAAGAGTAATTTTCAGCTAAAAGCATTGTATCTAATACAGGAGAACTTTACCATCTCCATTTTGCAGACATAAAACTGGGTCTGAACTGGGTTAAATAATTGGCTAAAGTCACACAGAACTTTGTTTGAAAGCAAAGGAAACTTACTCTTTTACTAGTGGCGTGTCTATGTCTTCTCTATGAAACTTTCTTTGAGAATATTTGCCCCAGACATCAGAAAGCCCAGCAGTAGGTAGTGCCCGCAGTATACTCTCTAGCATTCAGTTATACACTGGGTCATATTGTTCTCTAATTGCTTTTCAAATGTTCTTCTTTGTCCCCAGCTAAAAGCAAGCTCTTTGAAGGGTGATCCGTAGCTCCTCTGGCCTAGCATAGCATGCGGCACACAACAAATGCTGAGAACAGACAAGAAAAAGTGGCTGACGCATGACTGAGTTTGGATTGTACTGATACATTAATAATCTAATTTTATGGGCATAAGATAAATTAAAAACTCTGAGATCTTTTTTTCCTTTTAAGAGAGGCTGTCGAAAATTCATGCTTGATGTGATTAATAATAAAAAATTATAACAAAAAAAAAAAAAAAAAAGAAAAAATAAGGAAGAAGGACCACAAGGTTTTATGGGAAAAATAAAGAAGAGACTGGTGGGAGGGCTTTATCCATCCTTCTTACAGAACTAGTTCCTATCACATTATTCCAACTAGAGATCACATTGTTTCCCCTTCATCTATAGACATCATTGGAAAAAGAGTCTGCCAGCTTTAAGAAATCCTCAGTGGTAAGATCTTTCCTTCAGTTGCTGAGATTTTTTTCCCCACGGTTTTCACTGCATAACGTAACGTTTTTGAGGTCTTAGTCACACATCACCATCTCTCTGCAGAAGTCATTAGGTAGTGGTTTCTCAGATCTCAAGGACTTCCCTCTCAATTTCTTGATCTTCATCAGGGGAATTTTGGATTTGCCCTATACGGCTCATAGAATAATATATCAGAGTTCTCCAGGGAAACAGAACCAATAGGTGTGTGTGTGTGTATCTCTATATGTCTTAATATCTATCTATCTATCTATCTATCATCTAGCGAGAGATTTTAAGGAATTGGTTCACAAAGCTGTGGGGATCTGCAAGTCTGAAATCCACAGGCCAGGCCAGCAGGCGGAAACTCAGGGGATTTGCTGCAGGCTTGAGGCAGAATGCCTTTTTCTCCAGGAAACCTCAGTCTTTGCTCTGAGGCCTTCAACTGAGCGGATGGTGCCTGTCCACATTATCCAGGGTAATCTTCTTTACTGAAAGTCAAACTCCAGCTCAAATGAGTGAGGAAAGGACAGTCTTCATTACTGAGAAGTCCAGGGTCAGGGCGGGCTTTGCAGTGGCTTGATACACTGGCTCAAAGATGGCACCAAAGACCAGCTCTTTCCGTGTCGCCTGCTTTCCAGTGTCTCTTTTCCTTTTCTTTCCTTCTTCTCTTTCCCCTGTCCTTTCTTTCTTTTTTTTCTTTCTTTCTTTCTTTCTTCTTTTTCTTTCTTTCTTTTTCTTTCTTTCTTTCTTTCTTTCTCTTTCTTTCTTTTCTTTCTCTTTCTTTCTTTTCTTTCTTTCTTTACTTCTCTCTCTCTCTCTTTTTCTTTCTTTCTCTCTCTCTCTCTCTCTCTCTCTCTCTCTCTCTTTCTTTTTCTTTCTTTCTCTCTCTCTCTCTTTTATTTTTTATTTAAGGCTGGCTCCCTTCATAGTTATTACATGGCTGCGAGTAGTTCTTAGGGCTCTCATATTCTGTTCAGCTGGAGGAGAAAGACTGGCAGGAGAGAGTATTTCTTCTCCAACCATAAAACTAGCCTTGGACTTCTCTTATTGTCCTAATGTCCGAGGAGATGGAACTATACTGCTTGATCAGATCTTACCTCTGGAGCTGGGCCAGAGGCTGTCCTACCCACAGAGCATTGCTGTTTCTTGGGGGAGGGGCACAGCGGATTCAGGGGAGGCTCAATGACCCGAACGTATATACTTTAGAAATTGCTTAGATTCATTTCTCCTTTAAAAATTTGATATAAAAAATATGTTAGTTGAATTCAAGATTACTTCTTCTAGCCATTACATATATTACATTTTATATGGGAAAGGAGGATGTTGAAAATTTGAAGAACAACTCACAAAATACTTTCTTTGGTTACCAAAATGAAAAAGTAAGCATACATTTTTCCTTCTTTGAAGAGCAGTAAAATTCCTCTTTGTCACTGAAGAGTAGACATGAAGTAAAAAATCAGAATAAACAAAAAAGTCATCCCTTTCCTCTTGTTTCTCTTCCACTCATTCACATACAATAAATATAACATGGATACAAAGAAAACTAAAAAAAACTCTGTTTTACCATTAAGTACTAAATAATTACAATGGCTCTTTACAGTAAATCTAGAAGTGCCTTCTGTATACAGTGAATCTTGCCCCAGCGTCAAAAGTTCTGAGGAGACCCACGCATGACTGAGGTGTGGAGGGGGAGAGAATTTAACATACTCTCCATGTCTTCAGTATAATGGGGCTTTGTACTCCCGTTATTAACTTCTAGTTCCTGCTGCTACCTGGTTGGGAGTGTGTGCGTGTGTGTGCGTGTGTGTGCACGCATACATGTGTGCTTGTGTGTGTGTGTACGGGTATAGATCTCTATTACCACTTTATTACTATCCTTCGATAATACCATAAATAGCTTTTGAATTAGAAACTTTGTGCTTGGGAGCACTTGCACTTATTAAGATTATACTTGAGCTGATAAAAATTGCCCATTCTTACGTTTTCCTTTAAAAAAGAAGCCGGTAAAAAGGCCGAAGTTAAAAGAAACCTAACCAACCTAACCTAAAAACAACAAAAAAAAACGGCAAAAAAAAAAAGCCCCAAAAAAGAAAAGAATAAAAAACAAGGCAAAAAATTAAGTCCAATAAAAATGGGAACCTCATATTCTATACCAAACTCTTCTTACTACAATCAAGGTTTTCTGGAAGCTAGATGCCTTTGCATCTGGACTTGGTCCTGGGGAGGAGGTAACGCTCTTGTCTGAACTTTTTGCAAGTGGAATGGGAAAGGGACACCTTTGTGCGTAAAGGTGGGATCCGTCTAGACATTCTGTCCCTGCCAGGGGCTCGGCGCCAGGATGGTTCAGAGGGCCACCTTTGAAGAGATGAGTGAGGAGCAAAAGGGAAGAAACTCTGACGTCATGGGGATTTGCCAGGCAATGGGTTGAGTGCCTTTTCGCAGGCATCACTTTTCAAGCTGCGGCAAAAACAGGAAGAAGGGATGTCCTCTCAGACCAGACTGGATGGGTCAGTGTCTCTGCAGGAGTCAGCTGCATCAGGATATTGAGAAACCTGCAGGCTGGGAATGACATCAGCCTGAAATGGAAAAGTCCACCCTGGCCCAGTAAATATTAAAACAAGGAGACCGGTAGATATTTCAGAAAACATTTGGAACCCAGAGCGAGAGAGAAGCTGTATATTCAATCTCTTTTCTAATTCCTTTCATTCTTTTCACAGCCTCTCTGTCTTCACAGTCACTGGGGAAAGCTTTCTGGTCCTCTTTATGACCCTTCACCTTCTTTGGAGGTGGGAGTGAAAGCTCGGGGCAGGTGGACTTCCATCTGGGTACGTTACAACCTTCTTTCAAGAACGTGACACTTCCTTGCCTTCTTGTCTCTGCAGCTCTCAGAGCACAGACCAGGGCAGGGGGACACCCAGGAACAACTCTAGGAGCATCTGGGGATGGTCTAGGGCAGGGGTCACCAACCCCCTGTCTGTGGACTGATACTGGTCCGTGGCCTATTAGGAACCGGGCCGCATAGCAGGCGGTGAGCAGTGGGCGAGCCAGCGAAGATTCATCTGCATCTACAGCCGCTCCCCAGCGCCAGCATCACCGTCTCAGCTCCGCCTCAGGTCACCAGGCATTGGGTTCTCGTAGGGGCACCAGTCCCTGGTGCCGAAAAGGTTGGAGACCACTGGCCCAGGGAACTACGGACATCCCAGGCCTTCCCACCCTTTTTCAAAGGGTTAGCTTACCTTCTCACTCCACTCCACCTGTCTCCCTTCGAAATTCTGCCCAATGCCTGGCATTTCCCTTTTCGGGGGCAGGTCCCTATCCTTACAGTTAAGCTCAAAAAGAGACACAAAGGACCAGCTGTGCTATCAAAGCCTGCTTAGCCCCCTGCAGGGCAAGGGCCATGTGTTAGAGGTTATTCAAAAACTAAATGGTTTCCCAAAACATCCTTTCATTTTAATAGCAAAGTGAGTTTCTTTAAAAACCCACATTTGTGGGTTTGCTTTGGAACCTCCTCTTGCTTGGGAAGGCTGGAGGTGTTTGGATTCAGCCTTCCCCAGGGATCATAATAAGGAGGTGAGGGAGCAGATGTGCACACTGCATCTGCCCAACTGGGGCCCATCGTGCTCCTTCTCACTACCTAGTGGATCTCCAACAGCATATGGGGCCGGTCCCTTAACAGATGTGCTGACACGGAATTCATGCAGTAGGAGGACATGCTCCTAATATTTGCAGACTGTAGCAATGGTAAAGCCTGAGGCCAAGGTCCCTCTTTGTACTGCCCCCCCACCCCCGACTCTGTCTTGCACCTCGAAGGGCTTGTAACACATGTCTGTATTTAGCTTGAGGGTCCTAATTCTGTCCTGTCCCGCCCCAAAGAGCCGCCCTTTGAATCCTCTTCTCGACTACAGGTGTATGCCTCTGCCACATGGATGCTCAGGAGTACAGGCCTAGGGAAGAAGTCTCCACCTGGCGTGGCTGGGTCAGAGAATCCAAGTGCCAAGTGCCTGGAGCATGGTCTGGAAGGGAGATGGGCACTGCGTGGAAACATCCCCTGGCCCAGGACTCCTTGAGTGGGATTCTCTAGAGCAAAGCAGAGGTCCTGGCTGCCTAGGTCCAAGGACTAGACTCCGGGTCCTCCAGTTTCATGCTGTCCTGAGATAGTATCAGTGACAGCTGTGTGCTATGTTCGTACTTTTCACAGACCTGAATGTTCTCACCTTTGAAAGCTTTACAGTGCTTTAAAAATGCCTTTCTAGCAAATTTCATCTTTTTATCTTTCCATTGTGATGCAGCTCCCTTGGTTTCCACAGATGTCCTGTGTCCCAAGATGCAGTTCAGGCCATGCGGTCAGGAGCCGTCTGGGGAGGGTGCATTTAGAAGGCACTCGTGAAAGAGAGCGATTCGCTTCCCCCGAAAAGGCCTCGGAGATGCTACCAACGGCTTTTCGTTCCAGCCTTGCCTCGAATTGCCCTCCTGGCCCCAGGAGGTTTCTTCCTAGGTGTTCTCGTCACGTGAGCGATTCCCATCTTTCAGAGTTCCTGAGTGTCCCTGCTCCTCAGGATGATGGTTTAGATGCCTTGCCCATGACTGGCTTCCACGATGGGATCGGAGGTTTCTTTTCTTCCCTCTTCTCTATTTTAGGTTTCGTTCCTCCAAGGTCTACTAGCCGTGGGTGTGTTCATGGCTGTTAATGATCCCTTGCATCGCACATTTGTATTGTCATAAAGTGGTTCTGGAATTATGCCTTATCTCAAAGACATAACTGCTGGTGAATTCAGGCACTGCAGCAGAATAGCGGGAAGGGTATTACTGGGAGGATTTGGGTTCTCAGTGCCTCTGCTCTCTAGGATTAAAGAGACCAATAATGAGTAATTATCCAGAAAGCGATACTGGCATATAGCAACTACTGTCCTTGAGACTTATTTCACATCTCTTGTGAAGACCTCTCTGTCACTGGGCAGTGAACTTTGGCCGTGCCTCTGTTCTCATATGGCCACTACATTATTCATTTGATCAGGGAATCAGGGTGCTGGCTAATGATGATGAAGAATGTATATTTTACTTAGATGACCTCACGGTCCAGCTTTGATCTACAGAGTAGATTTAACAGGAAGGAGGAATGAGGCGCTAGTACCCCAGAAGCGAGGCTGGCAGACGGGGGAAGGGGGTGCGGGGAATCCTGGAATCTGAGGATGTCATCATGCTGGGGTGCTGAGCAAACACCACACTAGATCATGTGAGCAGGGAAAGGCTGTCCAGTCACAAGCTACCCCTCAGAGTGTCACTCAGGTTCCAAGTCATCAGACAAGCTGACTTTTAAGAGCTGGCAGGTCATATGATCTGGGCTTTCGTTTCTTCTGAATGGCATTGTTCCCTGTTGTACAAACACAGTCATTCCACCTCAGTGATTCACCCTTCTCAAAACGGCTGGCTGGAACAAAACTGAAGTTCTCTTGCAGCCCTTAAACCGGTCCCATCTGCGTGCCACAGGACCCGAGGGCTTTGACTCCACGACAAGTATGCGAGATTTTTTTACTTCTTCTTTTTCTTTTTTAAAAGGAAAGTTACTCCAGATCCCAAAGGTGTAATCAGATCTATTCTTACACCTCATTTTGAGGAAGGACAGGGGTAAAATCAAGGCCAGCTGGCACTTGAACAAGCAGGTCATACAGTCCCACTGGGATGGACTGCTGTGGCTTTGATGTCCCTGGAATTTTACCTGATTTTCTTTGTGCTGCATCTTGGTTAATCGCTGTACTTTTGAAACCTCTGAGTACTGATCAGAGTTTGTAGCTGCAAGCAATGGAAATTAACTGTGCTGGATTGAAACAAAATTGATCACAGGATAGCTGAATAGTTTATAGAGTCACCACAGGGCTGAAGAATTAGGCTCTGGGCTACACAGTCTGCAACAACATTCCATATTGTGCTACAGAACTGGTCCCATAAAGACAGTTCTATGTTCACTGTGAGCACAGATACTGTAGCCTGCTCTTCTCATTCTGTTGACTCTGGATATAGGATGGCACCATTGTAGTTGCTGGCCCAGGAATGCAAATTTGCCTAACGGCCACTGTTTCAGTTCTATTTCTTTTAAGCCACTAGCTTCCCATTCGAAGTCTTGGAGGAGGGAGCGAGCATCTAATTGCAGAAAGTCAGGGCAGAGCCTTTGCTATAGCTATAAGTAAGACGGGTAGTGAGCTACTGATGTCTTCAGCATCAACAGTGGGAGGTAGGCTCTGCCTCCTACTGGCACTCAAAGTGAGGAATTCTCAGGACAGGGGAGGAAGGTTCAGATACTGAGTGGCCAAAAAGAGTGACAGATGTCCACTACCCACTGTTAGATCGAACCTTGACCATCATATCCAATTTGAAGACATCCATTTATTCGACATACATTTATTAAGCACTTATTAAGAGCCAGACATTGTGTTTACTTCTGAGGATAATTTAGAGATAAAAGAGAATGACCTTCTCGAGTAGCCCACAATCTAGTTGAGAAGGTAGAAAAAGAGAGTAAGAATGGTATAGTGAGTGCTTTGGCAGAAGCAAGCAGTGGGATGCCTAATCAGAGGAGGTGGCACATAAGTTGAATCTTAAAGAATAAGTGGTAATTGCCAGGGCAAAGGTGGGTGAGGGTGTTTTTAGGAAGAAGAACTTCACTGTAGCTGTGTATGCTTGCTAGGAGGGACCTGGTGAGGGATGGGGTGGAGTAACAGGCAGACAGAACATAAAAACTTTGCATGCCTTATTTAGGAGTTTGGATTTTATACTGAAGATCATGGAGGATAATTGGGGAACTTTAAGAAAAAGCATTTTAGAAGTATCACTTTATCATGGGAAGTTAATTGCATGGAATAAGACTGAAGATAAGGAGATGACTTAGGAAGTTACCGTAGGAATCTAGGGAGAAATAATGACAGAGAGATCCAACAATAATATAATTTAGGAGATGCTTTAAAGATAGAATAGACAGGACTTGGTAACTGGTTAAACATGGGATTCATAAGAGAAAGAGAAGTTGTAGATGACTGCTAGCTTAATGGTTTGGGCAATGATGGAGAGAGCGATGTCATAGACTTGGGAGGGAGAAGATGTGTTCGATTTAGGAAATGCTGAGTTTTAGGTGCCTATGAGGCACTGGCTCAGAGATAGCTGGGAAGCAGAGGGACATTAGATCTGAATTTCGGGAAATCAGGCCAAGCTGGAGACAGAGGTTGGTCATTGTTGAAGTCACGGAAGTGTCTGGGATCACTCAGGGAGAATCTAGAGTGTGCAGAGGGAGAAAGGAAGTCCAAGGATACCACCTGGGTGTGGATCAGCAGCATTTCAAGCAAAGGGTAAAGAGAGCCTGTGAAGGAACTAGGAAAGGTCAAACAAACAGAGCAAGAGGAAAACCAGAAGAGTGTGAAAACTGAAGGAAGAGAGGTTTTTAAGAGGGAGGAAGTAGAAAAGGTCAAGAGATACAAGAACTAAAAAGTGCCTCTGATGTTGGTAGCGAGTGTGACCCCCATGAGAGCTGTTTCAATGGAGAGGTGGCCGCAATATTACAGTGAGTCTAGGAGAGAAGGAAGGTTAGACAGTGGAGACGACGAGTGCAGAGTATGTTTCAGGAAGTTTGATCATGAGAGAAGGAAAGCGGGGGGCAGGGACTAAGGAGTGGTATAAGATCCAGGAAGGAATTGCTAAAGTCTGGCCATCACTACCTTTCTAGAATTGTATTAGCTGGTCCGATACTGATCTTTAAATCCATGCAATCTGTAGTCCCTCTTTCCTTTCTCTCCCATCATCTCAGCCGAGAATAAAAAGAAGAGTAACTCATTTAGCGTTTAACAAAATATTTAGTGAGCATCTGGCATATTCCAGGCACTGTTTTAGGTTCGCGACTGAACAAAACAGATGAGTGCTACCCTGATTAAGCTCAGATTTTCCCAAGCGCAAAACAGCAAATTAGTAAATTATATAGTTGCTAGTGATGAAATGCTAAGGAATAAAGAAGAAGTGGGCAAGAGAAGAGAGGCTGGGAGTGCCTATTGAATGACATGCAGTTGACATGTTACACGATCTGCTCAGAGGAGGCCTCACTGCTCTTGATACCTGGCTTTTTGCCTTGCTCCCTGGGCCTGAATGTCTTGACGATCTGTACAGTATTTTAGCTCCCGCCTTGCTCTTTCCATTCCCTATTTTCTATTCTGAGTCCTGCCCCTGAGCCCTCACCTGGCACCCTGATTCTGGCTGGCATGTTGGCTGCCACTCTTCTGATCACCAGAGCCATAGGGAGCCCCAGCCTAGCACTGCCTGCTTGTTGGAAAATCCTAATATCCTTTGCTGACTGCTATTGGTCCACAGTCAGGTTCTTTCACAGTCTTTGCATGTCATTTTGTGGCCACTAAACTGGATTTCCTCCCAAAACCTATTGTGATTTGTTTTTTAAAGCATAAGTAACAGAAAACTAACCCAAACTTGCTTAAGCTAAAAAGAGAATGTGTTGATTTGTGGCTGAATAGTCCAGAGGATAGACTAATTTTAGGCATAGGTATGACAAAGGATGTCAGCAAGGCTGTCTAGCTTTTTTTTAAAACAGACTTTCAGAGCAATTTTAGGTTTACAGAAAAATTGAGCAGAAAATACAGTCTCCACTTATCTCTTCTTCTTACCTTTCCCCGCCCCTCCCTTGCCCACAGCTTCCCCTATTATTAACATCTTGCATTAGTGTGGGGCATCTACAACAACTGATAAGCCAATATTGAGAATTTATTATTAACGAAATCCCTAGTTTACATTAGGGTTCACTCTTTGTGTACCTTCTATGGGTTTTGACAACTGTATAATGATGTGGACCCAGCAACGTAGCATCATACAGAACGGTTTCAATGTCCTAAGCGTCCCCTGTGCTCCGCTTATTCATCCCGGCCTCCCTCTCTCTCCCTCCCTCTACGTGAACCCCTTTGGGTTTTGCCTTCTCCAGAATGTGGTGTTAGGAACCACACAGTCTGCAGCCCTGGCCTTTCCATATCGACTTCTTTCACTGGCAACATCACTTAAGCTTCCTCCACATCTTGCCATGCGGGGGCAGCGCACTGTGTTTAAGTCCGAATGCCAGCCCGGTGCGCGGACATACCACTGACGCTTAACTATGCGCCTGTCGAAGGGGCTCTTGGTTGTTTCCAATTTGGGGCAATTATGATAAAAGCTGCCATAGGTATTTATGTGCAGGTTTCTGTGTCAGCATGGGCTTTTAAATCATTTGGGTAAACACCTAGGAGCATGACTGCTGCACAGCATAAGACTATTTAAGACAACCTGGGGTCTGCAGTCAGATGTGAATTCAGCCATTTATTACCTTAACAATAACTTATTTTGTTTCCTGTGTTTCAGCTTCCTTAGTTATGAAAGGGAGAACTCTTCCTCCCTTGTGGCTGGACATCCGTATGTAGAAGTGCAGTGAAATCCCAGCGAGGTCCTGTATGGAGCCTGTTTCTCACGAAGCTGGCCCACGGCAAACGTTCCACAGTGGCGACACTAGCTGCTACTCAGTGTCACGGGAACGGAATGCCTAGAGATGGAGCTTTTGTCCTTGAACAGGTCTCACCCCGAGGAGTTCAGCATACTTTGCGACATTGCCATTGGTCAGTGGAGCCGAGTACATTTTTAGATGGAGAAAAAAGAGAAACGGAGGCACCGAATGGTGCCCGGTGTAAGGAAAGCCAACAAGCTAGTTGGAGATGGCAGTGCCCCACGGGGATGGACCGGCCTACTGGCCTGGGGAGCATTTCGGAGCTTGGGAAAGATAAATGTATCTTAGACCATCTCCCTGTGGAATGAAATGCTTTTTCTCATGAAGGAGTGCTTTTCTTCCTTCTTTTCCCCTCTCTTTTCCCTCTCCTACTTCCCCCTTCTCTCCCTATCATCCCTACACTGTGACATATGAAAAGATAAACCATACGAGCAAAACAAAAGGGCCTACTATAAGGCAGGATGAACGGATCCCCTTTGCTTGTGCTCAGCACTCAGCAGAGACGAGGTCTCTGGCTCCACAGTGCTCTGGGAATTCCTCTGGCTCATCTGTTTGTTGGCCTCCTTCATTACTCCTTTTCTTATTCTTGTCCTCCTGTGGGTTCACAGAACTTCACACGCCTCCTTCTTTCTCAGGCAGTGAGGTCCTTCTCCAGGCTGTCAACAAGGCTACCTAGTGCTGGCTTCTCACTGAGTTCTGGGAAATGACATTGTCAAGGCCCCAGTGGGCTCTGCAGCTTAAGTCACAACATCACTCTGTATTCCATTGGTGATGTTTCCCACCACATTCATTTAAGATCTATTTTTAGATGACTCTTTCAAAATTACAGCATTGACTGTTCCGAAATAATACTGCACGCTTTCGAGTGGAAATAAATCCCAGTAATAGTTACCTCTGGCCAGAGTTAAAATAAATTTTTAGAAATGACCACTTAATGATTTATGATGTTTGTACTTAGTAAAGGTTCTTAGTGTATCTTGGATTTTTAAAAAATAGCATTGATTTATAGAGACAGTACATGAGAATTAAGTGAAAACTTTTTTTTTTTTTTTTTTAGTGGACTTACTGTGCTTGCAAGTATTGTTCAATTTAGTGCAATAGGAAATTGAAAAATATACAAATGGGCAGAGCCTTAATCATGAGTCTGTAAGAAAGCTACTCCTAACAGTTTGGCTTATCCCTTAGACTGGAGATGGGGGAGGGAGAGAAGTAGTCATATCATTAGAGATCGGCTGAAAATAGGTTTACAAATTAATATAAAAATATTATTTAACTTTCAGAAGCAACAAAGTAGAATATGAGTTTTGAAACTCTACCATTAATTTATTTATTACCATCTCTTTGCTGTTTTATCCTTCCATTAATTTATCCATTCATTCATTCAAAAAACATTTACTTATTAGTGCCCAAAACTGAGCTATATAAAATAAATTTATATAGGAAGTCGATCACGCTGCTGAACCACTGGCAGGGCATTTGTTAAGTCCAAGTGCGTCCTCAGTTATTTCAATATAATCTGGATGTAAATATTTTCCTACTGTGCCAAGACCTCTGGTCTCCCCGCCACCTGCCAGATTTTTTCCCTGCGTCCCTTCTTCCCTGTGCTATCCAGCCTGCATTCTGGGGTGTACCACTTCTAGTGTTCTCTTGCCAACACCCTCCACGCCATCACTTCTTGAATGAAGTCTGCACCTATCAGACTTGCAACTTGAATCATTCCAACCATCTACTTTCTCCAGTTCTACATGTCAGTTTCTGAGGACTGCTGGAGGATGGTACAATCGGGTCACCACTGTCGCTAAAGTCATCCATTCATTCTGTGTGCCAGGCACGGTGTTAGCACAGGTGTGGCAGTGAACAAGACAGACAGATTCCCTGTTCTTATGGAACATACATTCTTGTGTAGAAACACACAATCAGAAAGAAATAAATAAACATATCAGACAGCCATAATTTCCTTGCAGGTAATTAAATTACACTTTTGTGAAAGCCAGTGACCAAATGGCTATAGCAGATTAGGTGTTCAGAGTTCTCTCAGCTCGGTGGCTTTGGGATGAAAGCTGAGTGAACAGAAGCAGCAGTCATGCACAGATCCGGGGAACAGCCTTCCTGGCTGAAGAAAAGGACCGGTGCCAGCGCCCTGGGAATGAGCTCACTGTACTGAAGAAGGGGGTCCAGAGGAAGCTGGAGCACTGTGCGTGAGAGATGGAGTTTCAGAGCACCTAGCGGTCAGATAAAAAAATAGGGCTTTGCGAGCCAGGAAAGGAGTTTGGACTTTATCGGAAATTTGAAGCAAGCAAATAGTATGATCTGATTTATATTTCTAAAACCTTGGCTGCTATGCAGAGAGGAATTGAGGATGAAAGTGGAAGGAGAATTCTGGGAGGTCATATCAGTGGCCCCCATGGTAGGGTGACTTAAAGAGGGGGTTAGTAGTGGGAATGCAGAATGACAGACAAGTTCAGATTACATTTTGGAGTCGAATGGACTCACAGATGAGTGAAAGGCAATGGGATAGAAGGTAAGATAACACTTAGATTTGGAGCTGGAACAGTTAGGTGGGTGGTGATGGCATTTATGGATATAGGAAAATTCAAGGTCAATAAGATTTGAGGGAAAATATCCAGGATCTCCCACGATTCCGTAATTTCACTTCTAAGAATACACCCCACAGAAATTAGTGTTTATAGCCACCAAAAGACATGTATGAGAATGTTCCTAGCAGCTGTGTTCATAATAACCAAACCGTAAATAATCTAAGTGCCCATCAAGAGGAAGATGGATAAATACCTTGTGATATATTCATACACAGAGCACACATAGCAATGAAGAAGATCGAACAACTGACACACACATACGACATAAAAAAAAACTCAGACATTATGTTTAGTGAAAGAAGCCAGGCTCAATTTATATAAAGTTTACCAGAGAGTAGGGGTGGGAGGAGGGAGGCAAAAAGTTTAAATCATTCTTCAATTAAAAAAAAATTTTATATGAAGTTCAAGAACAGGAAAAACTAATCAATGGTGACAGAAATCAGTTTGATTACTTCGGGAGGAGCAGAAACACTGACTGGGAAGGGAGACAGAAGGAAATTTTCTAGTCTGATGGAAACATCTGAATCTAGGCGGCTGTTGTACAGCAGTGTAATTCATTGAGCTATATACTTGATTTGTGTTAAAAATTATACCTCATGCAAATTATACCTCAATTTAATATTATGTATGTACATATG
>NW_011888830.1:343671-345678 GCF_000151845.1 Pteropus vampyrus
GGTACAAAACTGAAAAACATGAGAATTATAAGGGAGACATGTGAACTTGGCCTGATCACTTCCCTTTTATGGGCCCATTTCTTCATTTGAAAACTAGAGAATAAACTTGATGATCTCTCAGGTCCCTTATAGCTTCTCTATTTTAAGGCTGGCTATCATAATATATTCTAGAGGCACATACTAATGCTTTGCCAAAGAGAGGAATTTTTTTTGAGGACTTCTATCTTTGCTGTCAGCTCCCTCTCCATGCTACTTCCTTCCACCACAAGGCATCATAACTAAAACTTCTTGTATTCTGTGGCATTTAACCTATAATCATGCTCTACATTCCTCATAGGTTTCCTATAACAGTAAAATACGGTAATATACACAATAGCACTTTGGGAAATAATAGAGTAATATGCAAATATTGAATGTTAACATTACTACATCTCCTTGGGAGGGACTCTAGGATCTTAGTGACACTGGACAATCACAGACCCATAAAGCTGAATGAATGACATTCCAGTCCACGCCCTGGTTCAGAGAAGCCTGGCAGAACACTAGCCACTCTTTTGCTTTAAACTCTTTGGAAAGAAGTTTTCCCAATCTCCCTGAACACTGCATTCCAATGTCTTAACCCCTTGCAATTAGGGAATTCTTCCTAGAATCATCCTAAGGCGCACTGTCTTTTGCCCAAAATTGTCTTGCTTAATCTTTTAATGATACATTTTCCCCCAATAGAGCTGGAATTCAAGTTTTTTCTCCTTTACTGGGCAGACAGATATCTTGAAGAGTCATCTAAACAGCTGTCACCCTGCTTTAAGTCAAGGCCACCCCTGACTGAATAGCTCCAACAGATGTATAACTGGCCCATCACAGCAGGCCATCAGATATTGGGGGGATGAATTCCACTTATTTTTCCCACCAGCATGCATAGGACTTCAGAGTGACTGAACACTGAAATACAACCCAATTTTGCAATACAAGCCTCGAGACAGCAGGTGGGTGACATCTTGCTGGACACCAGCCTGTGTGGCAGCCAACACTGACTGGCTGAGGACTGAGCTGACTTGGCAGGTTAGACTGGAACAGATGGGCTTCCGTGTGTCAAATGGGGAGATAACGTCTATTAATTTGTTTCCTGTGACAGATTTGTAAAACTGTACCCACTGCATTTCACTACCAAGGTTATCAGTCAAATAAACTAAAAGCACAGAGATGTAAGGAAATGCCAACAGCGGTACTAAATCTATATACACTAAGTTGTCATTCAGCTTGAGAAATGAAGGCATGTACTAACCTTTGGGGCGCAGGTCCTACTAATTCTTTATGATCACTTTTATGATCATTTAGTAGACACTTCTTATTCCCTCTCCACTTGGACAGGCCGATGTAAGAAAAGTGCAACTGGGCTATAGCTGGGGTCTGACAATGTTAGTGTCTGTGAGCCTCCATTTGTTACCACGGAATCTTGTCAGCTTGACCTTCGATTCATCCCTTCCCCACCAGGCTCATGGCTTAGAAAGCAATGATACAATGGATCTTTCACTCTGTGCATGGGAGGACATTTATTCTCCTTCTTAACATTTTATTCTCATTACAAATTGATGAGTATTTTCAGTGAAGAAGACTCTACTGACTCTAAATTTAGGTGTAGATGCTTTAACAAATCTAGGTTCACATTTATGTGGGTGTGGCTAGCCGTCCATTTATTTGATTCAATCGCCCAAGTGATGACAACATTGGTTTAACACCAGTTATCTTTGCCAAAGTCCTGTATAAGCACCAGATGGCCAGCAACTCTTTACAGGGATAGTTAATTTGATGTCAACTGGGTTAGGGGCTGCCCTAATTTCTTGTGAGACATTATTGCTCAGTATGTCTGTGAGGGTGTTTCTGGATGAGATTAGCGTTCGAATCTGTGGATTTAGTAGAGTGCCCTGCCCAGCATGGATGGGCACAGATGAGAGCCTGAACACAACAAAAAGTCAGAGGAAGGAGGAATTTGCCCCTTTTATCTGCCTC
>NW_011888830.1:345728-357513 GCF_000151845.1 Pteropus vampyrus
AGATGCTTTAACAAATCTAGGTTCACATTTATGTGGGTGTGGCTAGCCGTCCATTTATTTGATTCAATCGCCCAAGTGATGACAACATTGGTTTAACACCAGTTATCTTTGCCAAAGTCCTGTATAAGCACCAGATGGCCAGCAACTCTTTACAGGGATAGTTAATTTGATGTCAACTGGATTAGGGGCTGCCCTAATTTCTTGTGAGACATTATTGCTCAGTATGTCTGTGAGGGTGTTTCTGGATGAGATTAGCATTCGAATCTGTGGATTTAGTAGAGTGCCCTGCCCAGCATGGATGGGCACAGATGAGAGCCTGAACACAACAAAAAGTCAGAGGAAGGAGGAATTTGCCCCTTTTATCTGCCTCACTGCTTGAGCGGGGACATCTTATCTCATTTTCTGCTCTTGTGTTAGGATTTAAATCATCAGCTCCCTCGGTTCTGAAGCCTTTGGACTCAGACTGAACTACACCACAGGCTTTCGTGGGTCTCCAGCTTGCAGACAGCAGACTGGGGGAATTCTCGGCCTCCATCACTGTGTGAACCAATTCTTCATAATATATCTCCTTTCATATTCTATTGATTCTGTTTCTCTGGAGAACCCTGGCTAATACAGGGACATTCACTGAAATTAATCCAAAGGGTTTATGCAGTTAATATAACCAAGTTAAAAATCTATTGAAGAAGAAAATGTTGATAAGCAGTGTGGTTTTCTGGAAAGAACATTAACTCTGGACTTAGACTTGTAATTGAACCTTGGCTCGGCTACTTACTTGCTGTTTGATTTTGGGCAAATTGCATAGCCTCTCTGAGTCATAGTTTTCTCATTTTTAAATGGGAATTATAAAACCCACCTCTCAGGGTTGTGAGATAAATAAGTTAGATACTATAAACTGAATTTACCATAGTTTACCTTACCAGTCTTATAAACAAAATTTCTCCAATGCTATGTATATCTACTCTAATATTTCAAGAGCCCAAACATATGTAATTTGCCATTGTAATTTCCTGGTTTTGACAGGCAGACTATTGTCACTATCCCTTACATTTAGGAACTAGTTTGTCATCATGGATAAAACAATACTATCTTGGTAGATATCAATTTTGCTGACCATATAAACTTTACTCAGGTATGTATGAAACGATGGCATTTTGTTAACAAAATGCCTTATATTTTGACACACTGACAGACTGACAAAGTTGAAGGACCATGTAATATTTGTTGGTAAAACTGAATCAGATTCATTTGGGGCTATTTGATTTTGAAAAGCTGGGTGAGAGTGACTGCAGGTACTATAGCTTATAATCTTTTCTGTGACAGAAGTTGGTATGATGGCTGGAATAATTAAAACACATATGTGATTTGAATAATTTATTCTACTTCTGAATATCTAAAATTTTATATTATATAAAATGATATATTATGTAAAATATATTATTAAATTTAACTATAATGCTAATATCATTAAATGTTATATATATTATTAAATACTAGTTTTAATAATAAAATAACATTATTTTATTCAATGGTACTTTACACACAGACATGTTTCTATCAGTAAGAATCATATTTTGGATTAACTATGTCGATTATAACATAAAATATCAAGTATATTGTACTTTTATATTTATAATGCCTTACATTTATATAGCACTTTACAGTTTAGATACTTTCACACACATTTACTTCTTAAAATAGCTCTCTAAAATAGTCTAGG
Organism: Pteropus vampyrus; assembly: GCF_000151845.1. Taxonomy (NCBI): domain Eukaryota; kingdom Metazoa; phylum Chordata; class Mammalia; order Chiroptera; family Pteropodidae; genus Pteropus; species Pteropus vampyrus. The sequence goes on from NW_011888830.1 coordinate 347,449, forward strand.
CAGGTATTATTATTGCATTTTGAAGGTAATGCCACTTATTAAGGCTCCAGCAAGTGAAATGATGTCTAGTAAATGGCAAAGCCATCACTGAAAACAATTCTTTGGACTCCTGGTCCAATCGATATTTTCCGACGACACAGCACTGCCTCCCTGACAAGCTGATGAATTGTCCATCTCTGGGGGAGACTGGTTTATAGAGTAAAGAAATAGATGTGATTTGTTTCCTTGCTCTTGCTCATGGGTTGTGCAGAATGAAGTCAATACCTGATGAATAGTGATGTCCATGAGGAGAGCTGGCTGTTTAAAGAAAATGAACTCAGAAAACCAATAGTGTGACTGAGGTGGTACAGAGAGGGCAGTGATAGTTAGATCATCACACAATTTGCCATAGAAACTGAAAGGGGTTTAATAATTAATAATATTAATTATTAATTTAATAATTAATAATTACATGGGGACAACTGGAGTAAGCTGGCACTGGCCCAGGGAAACCAGATGTCTAGTGACCTTAGATATAACAGTCTCCAGGGAGTAATATGGCAAAAACAGAGGAGTGTATGTGCTGAGAAATAAATTTTGGGGGTAAAATTATTAATTTACTTCCTCTCTCCCATTGGACTGAGAGCTCCATAAGGGCAGGTATCAGTCTTGTTCTTTCAGTGCTTGGTATCTACTAGGTGCTCAATAAATGAATCAATGAATTGACTGATATTTGGGTAAAAATCATTCTTGAAAGTGAACATGTTCAAAACAAAGCTGGAAGTGAATACAGGCAGTGTTATATGATGGCTGGGCACTTTTAGAAGCATCTGTGTCCTCCTCAGCTGATTGCTTTGCAAGCTTATCTGTGATTCAGAGTTTTACAAATAAATCACAATGCACTATTCTCAGCCCAATATTCTAGTCTATGAGGATACATCGGGATGGGGAAGCCATTGACACAGAGAAGGAATGTATTTCTTGAGGCCCTCAGTGATGGATAGCCCACATAAATTACCCCTGCTAGCCCAGCTGGGCTTCTGCGCTACTTGGAATTGATACCCTGGGGTGTTTCTCTTCTCCTTTCCCTTTCATTTCTATTTAGTGTGTTTTGTCTTTATGTTTCTCACTGGTTTCACTTTCAAGTTATGACTTCTACCACAGGCGATTAAAAAGAACACACACACACACACACACAAATGTAGGCATACACTAAAAATCACACAACTAAAGAAATAACCAAAAGGGAAGAAAGATAACTGTTGACTGTTCTTCAAAAAAGTCGGTGGACTGAAATAAGTTTTGATCAATGGAAAATTTTTGGCTAAAGAAAACAGTGCAATTGATCTTAAAAGATTCAAATAATGACCCAAGCCATGGCTTGAGCCTAGATCTGAGACTAGCTCACAAATGTTGTGTTGGCTGGACAATCCCTTTTACTTTTGGGGTTATTCAATAGACTTCCTTGCTCCATAACTATATGATGGGTGTAGCAGTGAATGGGGTGGTGGGGCAGGAGGAGAGGATGAGAATGAATGATGACTGATGAGAGAGGTTGCTAATGACTGAAATGCTTAATGCAGCCTTCTTTCCTTTGTTCAGAATTTAAGAGTTTGCTAGAGGGTATTTCATCTACTCATATCTGCTTAGAGCTTTTATATTTACACAAATCTTCCTTAAATCACTTTCTAAGCTTCTTACTTAAAATTAAGAAGTGAGGTGGGCTGCTAAAGCATGGAGATTCAATTAAATATTTGTGTGTCTACTTTTTTCCCTAGAAGCCCCAGAAGAGAGTGGGGAAGTGACTCAAGGAAAAGAGTCTATTATTAACTTAGCAACCACAGTGGACAATCAGAGTGTAACACCAGAGGGAAACTCTGGGAAGTGTGTGAAATATATGACTCGGCATGATCCCATTAAGGGGTGGGGGAGCATCTCCCAAGAGTTATCAGCTCAGGACTGCTATGAGGACCTGTTAATTCCCTGGTCCTGCTGGCCCGCTGTGTCTCGGGCTAGTCTTCCTTAGTTCTAGATGCCCTATGGCATGGACGCAGCTACTGACAGGTGCAAGTCCAGGCTGGAACATACTGTCAGTCACACTGAAGAGCTGAGAAACATGGCTCAGGAACTGTGACCATGAGAAAATGGTTATCGCAAACTAGGAAGCAGGTCTTCTCCGGATACAAGACCTGTGGGCACCTTGATCTTGGAATTCCCAGGCTCTAGAACTGTGAGAAATAAATGTCTGTTGTTTAAGTCACCCAGTCTATGGTATATTTGTTATTGTAACCCAAATTAAGACAAGAGTTTGAGCATAAAATCCAGAATAAAAGATATTCTATTCTTCATAAGCCTTTGAGGAGTAAATCTCAATCTTTCTTCTTCTCCTTCTCTCTTTTACTGTCTTTAAGAGATCCCCACGTGTCTCTAATTTCGAGTAAAAATTCTAGCCTCTACAACACCCAGCCAAGCTTCATTACCCAGCTCAATGAGCCTGGCTCTGCGAGGAGCTAGACACTGCTGAGGGTCTGAGAGTCTCAACTGTTTCTGCTAGGCTTGTGGGTGGGTTTATAAACACAAAGGCCCACCCAAAGGCATGTGGCCCTCAGGTGCTGTTTCTCGTCCCCTCTAGAGCTGGGTTTATTTTTGTGGAAATCTAAATCATATGTTTCTGTTTCATTTACACCAAATTCCTACCAATGTTGTTTCCTTGCAACCTTTTGAAGTTATCCCTTAGGGATAGATTCCACGAACGCATATTTTTGTGCTTTCATTCTCAAACGAGCTTTAGAAATGTCCATGCTTCTTTGTCTTGGGATAGAAGAGACTGGAGTCTTTGAGTGTTTGAGGCTCAGGGACTTCACTCTCCAGATGCGGATGAGTTTTTTCATCTCATCTCCTCCTTTAGCCTTCTGCCTGTCCTCAATGTTACTGGGCTCCTGAGAATTTGTGTGAAGACTAAGTGAGGGTTTCCTTCTGGGAGGGCTCTGGTCTAACCTCTTCATCTTAGAGAACACTCCTCTCCTGAAAATGAAATGTGAGCATGTACCAGAAAATTTCTACAGTTGATCCAAAAAATTCACAGTGGAGCTGGTGTTCTGTCCCACTAAAAGATAAACTATCTGAGTATATGGAAAATCTGCAAAACTAGGCTAGCAGCTTTCTGTGAGTGCCTTGAGGCTACAGACTGTATCTTATTAACCTTTATTCTACTATATTCAGACAATGTCTGACATATTGTAAGTACCTGATGTTTAAAGAATGAGTAGATGACTACTCAGTAGATAAGAGAGATCTCTATAAACGTATATGACTATAAATACATATTCACGCATGAGCTCATACATGTTAATCTCTCAAATGAACATGGCCTGATAAACCCAGATTCTAAAATGAATCAAGGAGCACTCTTTTTTTTCACTATTTAGGAGAAAATAAAAGATTTTCTCCCCCTACAATGCTGCTGTGGTCTGAATGTTTGTGTCCTCCAAAATTCATGTGTTGAAACCTAAACCCCAAGGTGACCGTGTTAGGCGGTGGGGCCTTGGGAGGTGATGAGGTCATGAGAGTAGAGCCCCATGAACGGAATTAGTGCCCTTGTAAAAGAAGCCTCACAGAGCTAGCTCATCTTCCACTATGTGAGGACACGGCGAGAAGTCTGCAACCTGGAAGACAGCCCCCACCTGAGGATGCTGGCACCCTGATCTCAGACTTCCAGCCTTCAGACTGTGAGAACTAATTGCTGTCGTTTACAGCCACCCGAGCTGTGGCAATTTGTTATCGCAGCCTGAACAGACTAAGAGAAATGCTTAGCGTAAAAGCAACCCAAATTATATAAATATTCAGTGTTTGTCAAAGTGAGAAAAGCTGAATCAGAGTAACATTAGCTGCTGAAATAAACGCTGAGCTTTCAGAAGTTTAACACCGTAGAATTTCATTTTTCACTCATAAAAGTGAGTAGGCGAAGAGATCAGTAGAACAGTTTTCCCACCTTCAGCTCCCTGGGGGTTATCTATACTCCAGCCAAGAAGAAATAAGTGCATAGAGGAGCCCCATGAAGTTTTATGAGCAGCCCAAGAACTGGCATTGCTTCTGTGGACACGCCATTAGTGAATGCAGTCACATGGTGGCACCCAGCTGCACAGAATGTGGTCCCTGGCTGAGCAGCACTTCCCAGTGACAGCTCTACCTAGGGAAAGAGAGCATGAATTTTGAGGAACTGTCTGTCTCTGCAACAGAAACCAAGAAAACTTCAGCCCAAATTCCTAAAACAGATGGTGAGTTAAGTTCCCACTTCTAGCGTTAAGAAGTCCTAAGAGACAGGGCTTGGGAGTAGGTTGTCCCCAGTGACAGGCCTCCCTCCAGCCTTGCAAACACTGAAGCAACAGGGGGCATGGGTCCATCTTTTGTGGGAGGAGGGTGTGTGTATGTGGGAGGAACTATTCCCTCTGGGGTATGAACAATGTCTCATGCTCAATGTTTCTATTTAACAACATTGAGAAGTACTATCTAAATTCATTACTTTCTTTTCTAGGAAATTTTTTTAAGCTAGTGAAAATTCAGAAGGTAAAGTAAAATTTCTATAGGCCTGAATTTTCAAAATGACTCTCGATGATTCTATGTCTAAGCTGATCTTTAAACCCACAGACTCAGATCTGCTTGAATATTTGAGAGAAAGTGGTAACTGGAAGTGGTCGCTGTCATGGTGGTTATTAGACTATAACAAACTTCCTTTCTGCTTCCTAAATGGCTTATTCTTCATACACAGATGTCAAATAACCTATGAAATGTAAAATTGAAACACAGAGCTCATATGTGGCCAAGTGTGTTAATAATAAAAATTGTTAAAATAATGGTAGCAGCTAACTTTTACTGTGCACTTCCTGAGTGTCAGGCACTAACTTAAGCACTTTACTTAGATGGGCTATTTGTATCTTTATAAGTTAAGTACTCAGGATCATTTTATAGATGGGAAAATTAAGGTATAGAGAGATTTAGTAATTTGCTTCAGGTTACAAAGTAGGGAAGCATAACCCCACTCCCACCTACTTCCCACAAATGATGGAGAAATGTACACTAATGCCAATTCTATGGGGTAACAGGAGAAAGAAGCTCAAGCAACAATAGACATCTGGCATTAATAAAATACAGATTTGTTTTGCCACATAACATTTTTCTTTCCTTGCTTTTTAAATTGTGGTACCATGTATGCTTTATACATTAAATACCTTTCAAAGCAATTTAACTGCATTGTTCAATCTGAGGGAATGAGCTAGTTAGTATGAAGAGATCAAATGTAGTAGCTATTTGCTGTCATTTCCATGGAAATGAAAACAGAAATTCATTCAGAGCAGTAGGAACTAAAAGATGTGTAGATCGGCACAGGGTACAAAAGTGTATTCCTTTAATGATAAAAACACTCAATAAACTAAAAATAGGAGGGAACTTCGTCAACCTGATAAAGAGCATCTTTGAAAAACTCGTGGCTAATGTCATACTTATGGTGAATTACTGAAAGCTTTTGCCCTAAGATCAGGAATGAGACAAAAACGTCTGCTCTAGCCACTTCTATTAAACATGGACGAGTGGTTCTAGTCAGGACAAGTAGGCCAGAAAAAGTAGTAAAAGACATCCAGATGACAAAGGAGTAAGTAAAACTCCCTATCTGCAGGTGACATGATGTTGTATATAGAAAAACCTAAGGATCCACTAAAAACTAATGTAACTAATGAACACGTTCAGTAAGGTTGCAGAATACAAGATAAATATATTAAAATCAATTGTATTTCTATACACTAGCAATCAACACTCCAAAAATGATATCAAGAAACTGATTCCATTTAAAACACCATCAAAAGGAATAAAATATTTAGGAATAAATTTAATTAAAGGTGCAATACCTGTACACTGGAAAACTACAAAATATCGTTAAAATAAATTAAAGAAGACCTAAATAAATGGAAAGACATCCCACATTCATGGATTGGGAAACTTAATATTGTTAAGATGGCAACACTTTCCACACTGGTCTATGGATTCATCACAACCCCTATCAAAATTCCAGCCCCCTTTCTGCAGAAATTAACAAATTATCTTAAAATTTATACGAAAGTGCAAGGTACCCAGAACAAAAAACAATCTTTAAAAAAATGATAAGGTTGAAGGACTCATACTTTCTGATTTCAAAACTTACTATAAAGCTACAGTAATGAAGACAGGATAGTACAGGCATAAGAACAGACAAATACATTTATGAGATAGAATTGAGAGTTTAGAAATAAACCCTTACATTTATGGCCAATTGATTTTTTTTTAACGGCCATTGATTTCTGACAAAGATTCCAAGAAAATTCAATGGAAAAAGAATAATTATTTCAATAAATGGTGCTAGGACAATTGGAATGTCACATGCAAAGGATAAAGTTGGGCCCCTACCTCACATCACATAAAAAAAATTACCCAAAAAGGGTCAAAGACCTAAATGTAAGAGGTAAGATTATAAAACTCTTAGAGGAAGATAAAGAGATAAATCTTCATAGCCTTGGATAAAGCAATGGCTTTTTAGGTATGACACCAAAAACACAAGCTATGAAAGAAAAACAGATAAATTGGACATTATCAAATTTAAAATCTTTTATACTTGAAAAGACTCCATTAAGAAAATGAAAAGAAAGCCCACAGATTGGGAGAAAACATTTACAAATTATATATCTGATAAAGGACTTGTATCCAGAATATGTGAATAACTCTTGCAAGGATTTGACTGAATATTTCTCCAAGGAAGACATATGAATGGCCAAGAAGGATATGAAAAGATGTTTAATCGTCATTAGAGAAATGCAAATCAAAACCACAATAAGATACCACTTCACAACCATTGGGATGGCTATAACAAAAAAGATAATAACAAACACTGACATAGTTGTGGAGAAATTGGCATCTTCAGACACTACTGGTAGGAATGTTAAGTAGTACAGCTATTTTGGAAAACAGATTGTCCCTCAAAATGTTAAATATAGATTTTCCATATGACCTGGCAACTCTATCTCTAGCTACGACTATACAAAAGTGCATGAATGTTTGTAGCAGTATTAATAACAATAATCCAAAGTGAAAACAGCTCAAATGTCCAACTGATGAATAGATAAACAATATGTGGTATATCCATACAACGGCGTATTATTTGGCAATAAAAAGATGAAGTACTGAAACATGCTGTAATGTGGATGGACTCTAAAAACATTATGCCAAGTAAAATAAACCCGTCACAAAGACCACATATTATGTGATTTCACTTTTATAAGACATGAAAATAGGCAAATCTATAAATACAGAAAGTAGATTAGTGTTTGTTAGGGGTTGGAGGAAGGGAGGAATGGGGACTGAATGCTAATGGGTATGGGCTTCTTTCGTGGCTGATGAGAATGTTCTGGAATTAGTGATGTTTGCATAACTTTGTGAATACACTAGAGACCACTAACTGTACAGTTAAAAGTTAAAAAAGAATATAAAAAATATTTTTTCTTGAAAACTATTAGATATTCCATAAAGGAGGAAAAAAAGTGGTACAAACAGCATTTGCCAGTGAATTCTAAATTCTTTGGATGATTATGTTCCTTAAAATACTTGCCTGAAGCCTTCTCAGGTTTGTTTAAGACAACGGTGTCTGGTAAAATTTTGAGGGAATCGTTCTGTTCGTTATCATTTTCTCTTACTTCCCAAGTGGTCCTTCAGCTGATTAATGAATTGGACCTGATAAAGCCCAACAACTTTTTACATTTAAAACCATCTTTTTACTGGGAACAGGAGTGCAAGTGGGAAGGTGTTCTGGCACAGTCAAGGAATCAACTAGTTATTTCGTTTTGCAGAGGACACCAAGCCCAAAGAGACTGTGACTTTCCCACAGTCATTTGGCTAGTTGGAGGAAGTGCCCCACCCAGGCCAAGGTCTCCTTCTCCCAGGTGAAAGCACGGCCCCACCCCACTTTCTCTGTGGGTACCCAAACTGTTGGGGCCCACAGAGGAAAACAAAGCCTACACTATGGCGGTTCAACAGATGGAATTTAACACAAACAACTGGTGATGAAGATATAAGAGCTGAAAAGCCTATGGGGCATGGTGAGGCAACCCAGAGATCAGCAACAGCGAGAAGCAGCTACTCTCCCTGGGGCCAGAGGGGAAAGAGGAAAGAGATGGTGTGAGCAAGCCTGGGAGCCCAGGAGGAGAAGGCTGTTGGGAGCTGGAACCAACTGCTGTAGCCAATGCTGCCTGAAGCAAAGAGAAAGCGGGTAGTAAACAACTTGTCTACCTCCAACCCACTCTATGCCTCCCATTGGCCGTCTCTAGCAGGAAGCCAGTGAGCAAGGGAGCCTGGAAAACATAGTGTGTGGGAAAGCTGCAGAGAATCAGAACAAATAGGTGAATGACCTATATGGGTTCCCAGAGGAAATTACTAGCATTTTTGTATCTTTTATTCACCACAAAATATTTACATTAAGTGAAATAAAAGACTCTCAAGAAGAAAAAAAAAAGCAGCATTGAAGGCAAAGTATTATTATGTTGCATTAAGACATTTATAAATACCATCATCTTACTACGAAGGCTCATCCCCTCCTGTCACTAGCTAAGTGCCATGGGATGGCATTCGGGTGATGAAAGCAGCACTGGAGCCCAAGAAGACCTAAACTCTGGTTTTACTTCTGTATAAACAAGTACAATATCAGAAATGTTGCTTCATATTTTGAGTATCTGTTTCCTTATCTGTAGATTAAGCAATAAAGAGTTTTGATTCTTCCTACCTCTCAAGATTGTTGAGGATCAAAAACAATAATGGCTGTGTATAGTAGAGAGGCATATATACACAGAGTTAGCATTATCACTAACCGACTTCACCACAACAATCCAAGCCAACATCGCCGCAAAATCCTGTTTGTTTTCCCATGTCGTACTTCACCAAAGCCAGGTGGGTTATAAATCGAGATGCACTTTCTATATTGAGGGGCCAATGGAGAACCAGTTAGGTCTATATTTACCACTGAAAACTAGTCTTACTGGGGGAGTTCTGACTTGAGGATGGTTGATGCCTTCTTCTTGCTACTCACAAAATCATGCTGTTATTGAATCTGCAAGCTTGGAGATTCAAACATATTCCTTCTCCCGGATACAGGCAAAGACCTCCCAAGAACTAAAACCAACACGTCAACCTTGCAACAGCTGAAAGGTTTCCTCCAAATCCCTAAGATCCATCCATGTGCCAGGAGATTTCTCTGGGTTCTAAGCAAAAGTCCCTTCATTATTCAGAAGTGATAGAGCAGTGTGCTCCAACTGTTCAGCTGTCCATCACGCAGGATGCCCAGGAGGGGTTTTGCTCTTTTTCTGAGGCCTGGTTTGGGGCTTAGCCAGGACTTCACAGCAGACCACACCCTTTCTGTCTTACCCAAATGCATCTCCTTGATAACAGCAGTGCTTTATTTGACACCCACCATGTGCAAGTTACTTTAAACAGTTAATTCTCAACTTAATAACACCCTGCATAGTGGCAATATCACAGCCATTCTACAGAGGAGAAGACTGAGGAGAAGTTAAATGATTTGCTTGAGGAGGAGCCGAGATTCAAGCCCAAGAGTATCCGATACCAGAACCTGTGTTCTTCCCAACTCACCACACCAGTGCCTGGCACCACTGTGAGCCACCTCATTGCCATTACCCTTTTCTAGCTCCCTCTCCCTGAACCAGACTTAGTGACTACTTCTAGTGAACAGGTGATGGAAGGGTCAGTGTGTTACTTGTGAACAGCACTGCAACTTCCTACTTGCTCTTTTCTGGATCATCTGCTCTGGGGGAAGCCAAGTGCCACATCATGAGGACACTCAAGCAGCTCCGTGCAGAGTTCCACACGACAAGGAACTAGGCCTCCTGCCAAAGACCAGTGAGGAACTGCCCTGTGAGGGAGCCATCTTGGGAGCAACTCTGAAGCCCTGTCATGCCCTTAGGTGACTGCAGTACCGGCCAACATCTTGACTACAACCTAGGACAGACCCCAAGCCAGAACTACTCAGCTAAGTGCTGAGTGACCTGCAAACACTCT
>NW_011888830.1:357563-360822 GCF_000151845.1 Pteropus vampyrus
AGTTTTGATTCTTCCTACCTCTCAAGATTGTTGAGGATCAAAAACAATAATGGCTGTGTATAGTAGAGAGGCATATATACACAGAGTTAGCATTATCACTAACCGACTTCACCACCACAACAATCCAAGCCAACATCGCCGCAAAATCCTGTTTGTTTTCCCATGTCGTACTTCACCAAAGCCAGGTGGGTTATAAATCGAGATGCACTTTCTATATTGAGGGGCCAATGGAGAACCAGTTAGGTCTATATTTACCACTGAAAACTAGTCTTACCGGGGGAGTTTTGACTTGAGGATGGTTGATGCCTTCTTCTTGCTACTCACAAAATCATGCTGTTATTGAATCTGCAAGCTTGGAGATTCAAACATATTCCTTCTCCCGGATACAGGCAAAGACCTCCCAAGAACTAAAACCAACACGTCAACCTTGCAACAGCTGAAAGGTTTCCTCCAAATCCCTAAGATCCATCCATGTGCCAGGAGATTTCTCTGGGTTCTAAGCAAAAGTCCCTTCATTATTCAGAAGTGATAGAGCAGTGTGCTCCAACTGTTCAGCTGTCCATCACGCAGGATGCCCAGGAGGGGTTTTGCTCTTTTTCTGAGGCCTGGTTTGGGGCTTAGCCAGGACTTCACAGCAGACCACACCCTTTCTGTCTTACCCAAATGCATCTCCTTGATAACAGCAGTGCTTTATTTGACACCCACCATGTGCAAGTTACTTTAAACAGTTAATTCTCAACTTAATAACACCCTGCATAGTGGCAATATCACAGCCATTCTACAGAGGAGAAGACTGAGGAGAAGTTAAATGATTTGCTTGAGGAGGAGCCGAGATTCAAGCCCAAGAGTATCCGATACCAGAACCTGTGTTCTTCCCAACTCACCACACCAGTGCCTGGCACCACTGTGAGCCACCTCATTGCCATTACCCTTTTCTAGCTCCCTCTCCCTGAACCAGACTTAGTGACTACTTCTAGTGAACAGGTGATGGAAGGGTCAGTGTGTTACTTGTGAACAGCACTGCAACTTCCTACTTGCTCTTTTCTGGATCATCTGCTCTGGGGGAAGCCAAGTGCCACATCATGAGGACACTCAAGCAGCTCCGTGCAGAGTTCCACACGACAAGGAACTAGGCCTCCTGCCAAAGACCAGTGAGGAACTGCCCTGTGAGGGAGCCATCTTGGGAGCAACTCTGAAGCCCTGTCATGCCCTTAGGTGACTGCAGTACCGGCCAACATCTTGACTACAACCTAGGACAGACCCCAAGCCAGAACTACTCAGCTAAGTGCTGAGTGACCTGCAAACACTCTCTATTGTTGTTTTAAGCCACCAGACTTTGGGGTAATTTGTTACATAGCAACAGATAACTAATACGACTTCCTAAATTGATATTCTAATTTTATTTTTTTCTATCCTACTGTATTTTTCCTTTTTTTATTTCCTGAGAGATTTTTATCAATTTTATCTTCCAGTCTTTTAATTTCAGCTATCATATTGATAATTTCTGATGGTTCTTCCTTGAGTTGATTGTTTCTTTTTTGCACAAGTCTATCATTGTTTTAAGGATCTCCTTTATCTCTGTAGATGTTAATGATTTTTGAAACATATTCCCCTCTATTCTTTGTACTGTTCTCCTCAACTGTCTGCTGAGCCTTGCTTGTCCATTCAGATTTAGATGAGAAGCCAGAGATGGGGCTCAAACACTCTGTGAATTCTTTTGCCAATTAGTGATTTCAGCACAGAACAACAGGTGGATCACCAGCTTCTTATTACAAACATCCCAACATCAACCTTTAATGTTCTTTTCTCTGGTGTAGGTATCTGAAAAAGGGTCCTCCGACTACCTGCCTTGAGGGTAGGTAACCTGGCTATACAGTAAATGCGATGGTTCAAAAATTTAGCACAGCACAACTCAGAAGAAATGTAGTTTATCTCCCGTCATTGATCCAAGTCTGCTTCGCTGGCCTCCATCACTGTTGTAGGAAAGAAAGTGAAAATTCTCTCTGTTTTTTCCAGGTTAAGTCCTAATCTGGTCAGTTTCTTTGGATAAGGTCTCCTTCCTCAGCCTGTTCCTGAGAGTGAGTCTGGGTTTCCAGGAGGAGCGGTGGGGGTTTTGGATCTGTGGGCCTCCATCTGTGCCCTCACTGCCCTCTAATGAAGACTGGCAGGTCTGAATCTGTCCTGGGCCTGCTGTCTGCTGAGGTGTGACAGTCTCTTATGGCCTACTGAGCCATTTTGTGGTCCTTATTACTGGATTTCATGGCACTGGCCATTTGTATCTTGTCTTAAAATCTCAGCACATTGTCACCTCTGTGTCCTGAACCAAGGACACCAATCTTCTGTTCCCATATTGAGGCACATAGAGACTTGTAAAGTCCCTGAGCTAACAGAGACTGTGGGGGTTCAGGAAAATGGCTTCAGCGACCCCAACAACCAATGCTGAGCTAGCAGCACTCCAACCCCATGTGGGACGTGACTGAGTAAGAACCTTCTCCAAGATGCTTGCAAGAGCCTCCGAGTTGGGCAACCATATGCCCTGAAGTTCTGCTTTTTCTGTTCAACCCATTTAACGCGCGCTGTTCCAGAATTCTGGTGCAGAACAGGGATCAGAGAACACCAGCATCTGCCAGTCTCCCCAACTCAGCTCCTCACTCTCCAGAAATGGCAGCAGATTTGCATTATTTCTTCCTACTCAAAGACTCTCCCTGTGTCACAAATTCCTCCAGCCCTAGGTGGCATTCCCTACTCCCTCTCCTTGGGGCCACAATGGTGAATATTACAAGGAAACTTTTTGAAGTCCTGTCAAATATTTTCAAAATGTGCAACATTATCCATGCTGTAAAATGAAGCTCCTCACAGCTGAAGCTTTGCTGACAGGGAATTGCCGGGCCAAGCGCCATGAACAACATGGAGGCGTATTGTCAATTGTTGAGAGCGAGTAACATAATAACCCATTATCTCCCTCACAACGGTGTGGTTCACTTAATCTGCTCAGCCAGAAGACAGCACGGATTTGCGTGAGATTCTAGGCCTGTCTGAAGAACAAGCAGTGCAGGGAGTCCACTTTTGGGGGTGGTGGTTTCAGGGGGGCAGGGCCACCCCGAAGCTCAGCAGCCAAGACTGGGGCTGCAGGAGAAGCCTGGAGTTCAGGAACAGAAGCCCCCCGAGGGGACAACAAACCATAAGGTGATGATTGGGTCACCACTAAGAAAACTGCCTGAAACTACAGCCCAAGGGAATATGAGTATTTTTCTGAAAC
>NW_011888830.1:362002-364395 GCF_000151845.1 Pteropus vampyrus
TTGTTGAGTTTTAAGAGTTCTTTGTATATTCTGAATACCAGTCCTTTATCAGGTACATGTTTTGCAAATATTTTCCCCCAGGCTATTGCTTGTCTTTTCCTTCTCTTGACAGTGTCTTTTGCAGATCAGACGTTTTTAATTTTAATACAGTCCAACTTCACATTTTTTCTTCAAACATACTGCCAAGGTTAAGAGCCAGTGCCCAAAGAAAAGTGTAAATATGGCCTGGCTGCATTTTTGTTTCACCACTTATCTCCAAAGGCTGTTTCTCTGGAAAATTCAGCTCCACAGATCATGAAATAAGTGGAAAATCATCTTACATCCTTTCTGCAGACATCTGTCTGAAATGCAAATGAAGTCATGGAAAAGGGAAATGGTCAAGTTGATCTGGGGTTCAAACCTCCTGAGGTGAGGAGACTAGGCAGCCATAACAAAGTGACAGTAAGATAGGAAAAGGAAGGGAGAGTGTGGGAACAGCATGCCTCAGCTGGACTCCATCAGCAATGCTGGGGGCTGGAGGCTCTGCCATTAATAGCCATTAGCATGTGATTTGCCTTCCACAGCCTGATTTGAATTTGTATTATTTTTTTCTCATAAACTTGCTGTCTCCTCCACAAGATGGGATTCACTGAGAGACTAATGACTTCTTTCTAAGTTGCTTTAAAAAAAATCCAAAATCTATTACTATTTCATTATTAATAATGATAGAGGGTAGGGAACCATGCTTATGAATAGAAAAGGAAAATACATATTGGGACCTCCTACTTATGGCAGTAAAGTGGCTCCTCAATCTACCCCAGCTGCCACAGCTCACACAAGGGAGGGGGAGCATGTCCCTTGAGACCAAAGTTCCCCGAGTTCCAATACTGGCCTATGGAGAGCACAGCTCTGGGAGCAGAGCCTTGTCCTCTGCAGGTATGGGTTCACCTCTCTTTGACCTTGGGGACACCCTGTTGGTGATCATTTTTCCTTTCATCCTGGTTCCAAGCAGAGATCTCTGGGAGGTACCCAGGAGCACAAACTCTCTGAGCTGCTGCACGTGATGATCACCTGACCCAGAGGTCTGGTCTCTTTGTGTCCTTACGGAGAATCTCATTGTGAGAAGAATTGGGGGAAGCAGATGAAAGGTGGTTATGACAGCTTCTGAACTCACTTAAGAGGAGGCTGTGATAGAATCAGAGCTAAACCATTTAAAATCATCTTTACTCCTTTTCATCGAGGTAAAATAGAACAAATTCACCACTTACACCACTTTTATGTGTACAGTTCAGTGGCATTAAGTACATTCGCATCATTGTGTGACCACAACTGCCATCGGTCTGCAGAACTTTCTCATCCTCTTGAACTGAAACTCTGTCCCCATTACACACTAACTCCCCATTGTTCTTCCTTCCCCCAGGCCCTGGTGCCCACCATTCTATTTTCTGTCTCGAAGAATTTGTCTATTTCAGGTACTTCATATAAGTGGAATCAAGAAGTACTTGTTCTTTTGTCTGGCTTACTGCACTTAGCATGTGTTCAAGGTTCATCCATGTCGTAGCACATATTAGACTTTCATTCCTCTTAAAGGCTGAATAATATCTCAGTGTCTGTATGGATATGTATCTTTTCATATGTGAATAATGCTGCTGTAAACATGAATGTACAAATATCTGTTTCAATCCCTGCTTTCAATTCTTTTAGGTATATACCTAGAAGTGGTATTACTGGGTCATATAGTAATTCTACATTTAGCTTTTTGCTGTTTCTCATATTGTTTTCCACAGCGGCTGCACCATTTTACAGTACCACCAGCAATGCACAGGGGGTCCAATTTCTTCACACCCACACCAACACTTGGGTATGTACAGATAGATAGATAGACAGACAGAAGTTATCCTAATGGGTATGAAGTGGTATTTCACTGTGGTTTGATTTGCATTTCCCTAATGATGATATTGAGTATCTTTCATCCGTGTATTGGATGTTTGCATATCTTTTTTTGGAAAAATGCCTATTAAAGTTCTTTGTCCATTTTTGAATTGGGTTGTTAGTTTTTGTTGCTGTCATTGAGTTGTAGGAGTTCTTTATATATTCTGGTTATTAATTTCTTATCAGGTATATGATCTGCAAATGTCTTCTCCCATTCTGTGGGTCGTACTGTTTTGATTTCGTCTTAGATATATCCAGTTTAATTTTAACCACCCCAACTGGACTAGAGACAGTCAGGGCCTGTCTCTAGGTAGACCCACCTTTCTGAGGATGGGCTTATACTCTCTTAATGTTTTGAGAATAAATAGAAAATCATTTGTTTGTGGATTCTCTTATGACATCCAACATGTTGTTAGCCATCAGTTCAAATCTGTTCCTTTTTGTTGGATAATTTGTTTATTGTGTTTATTTTGCACAAAAAT
>NW_011888830.1:365990-388068 GCF_000151845.1 Pteropus vampyrus
AGATACCAAATTCTAATCTTGAAAATTATATAATGTCACTAACCAATGTTATCCTAATATATTTAATTTTAAAAATAAATTTTTAAAAAGGAGAAAAGACCATCAGAGGGACAAGTTTGTAATGGGCTAGTGTTGCAGAAGGTCACCACTACGACACCACACAATTCCCTCTTCCCTCGCCCTTTTTGTTAGGGGAAAAAAAAAAAAAAATCCTTGCCTGGGGCCAGCCATGCCTTCTGTCTGGTCTCCCTTCGCTGTGTAACACGAGGCAATGGACATCCTGGATGGCCTTTGCATTCGTTTCTGTTCCCACATTCGATGATTCTGTGAGAGACAGGAAAACAGGTTTGGGGCTGTTGTTACCGTTTCAAACGGCAAAAACAAAAACAAAAACAAAACCCCAAAGTTTGTTATAGAGAATTAAACGACATTAGCACAATGTAGGGGAACAGGAGGTTAAATTAGGACATTAAAGAATGTTTTCAGAGAAGTGGCTTAAAATCGGATGAACCCAATGCTTCCTTCCATAAGAACCGGCACTACAGAGGGATTTTTGAAGGAAAACATGCCTGGACATCTGGTTCTTGACTAGTGTCCTCTTGGAGCGCTGGCTGGTAGAGCACACGAGGGGCCATGTCCGGAGCGAGGCGGGACGTGGGTGCGTGCGCGTGCGTGACAGCGAGCGTGTGCGTGCGTCTGGACGTGCGCGTGCGCGCCTGTGCGCGCCGCGCAGGATAGTCGCTGCCCTGGTGATTCCTGTAAGCCAGGTGAAGTTTACCTGGTTACATTTTGGCGCCCATTCCCCAGTGCCATTTTTTCCTCCTGCTTGTAGCAGGCATCCAAGTGACCAGCTGGGCCTGTAGTTCGTTCAGAGCTGATGAGATTTCAAAGAACTTCGGCTGTCAGAGCTGCCAGTGGAAAGTGGAGGTTAGTCTTCTGGGAATGAGAGTCATGTGGCAGAAAATGCATGCCCTGGGAACTGTAGCAAATTATGCAACATGGGTCCCGCTCATGATACAGAGATAAACCCAGGCTGGGTTTCTTAGCTTCCACCTCCGCCCCCAGCCCCATTTTTATTGTCATTCAGAATCAGAACATTCATCTTTTGATTGGATGGTGTCTGATGTCGGCACTAATTACTCTCTCTACATTAAATTCTCTGCAAACACTGAAATGCCCTCAAGGCTTCCATATGGAAGTAAGCCATCCACTCCATTTTTCTTGAGTTCTGAAAGTTACAAGCCGCCGGGAAGCCAGGTGCTTGCTCTTTCATCCCCCAAGGTACCCTAGCGGATGCTAGGAGTTTATTGTGACAGGGTTTCCCTCCAGCTTCATAAATTGCCCAAAGAAATAGCTCACCTTCAAAGAATAGTCTCTTCACCGGGGATTATTTCTCGACTCTGTTGATTTTCTCCTGGATTTTGCTTGACCTCATTTTGTCAGCTACTCCCTCTGCATCACAATTATTATTACAGCTTTTTTTTTTTAAAGGACTCTTCAGTGTCCTCCGCACTCAAAGGCTGTCCACACGCCAATCCAGTCTGCATACTGTTTCCAGACTAATCTTCCAAATGGGCAATCTTTATGCTCCACTGCAGGCTTCCAACAGCCTTGCAAATTGAGTAAAAAGCCTTAACTGTGGCACTCAAACACTGTACTGTGTGCCCAGCCTATTTTCCCTTCCCTACAAATGCCCTTGAATGGCCAGAACCTGTCTTATTATTCTCATCACACACCATACTTGCCTTCTATTGTCCCCATAGTCAGCATCGTATCCTACCTCCTATCTCTACCTGCTTACAGTTATGCCCAGTTTCCATGCTCCAACTTACACCTATTTCTGTCATCCAGATTTTACTAGTTCCCCAAAGAGACGTGGTTCTGTCCTTCTCAGAACCTTCACAGCATGCGCTCCTGCCACTTTTTCAATGATCATATCTACTGTGTATTACAGGTAATTTATGTTTCTGTCTTAGTCCCAAAGAGGGCAGGGCAGTGCTTTCTAATTTGTAGTTCCCTGAAAGCTGGGACACTAGTTTGTATACAGTAAACAAGCATAAACAAGTCGACAGGAATATGGTGAAATGAACCCCAGGCTGAAAATCAGACAGATCTGGAGCTGAGTATTAGCCATATGATTTTGATCAAATCACATAACCTTTTTGAGCCCTAGCACGCCCAAGTATAAAGTGAGTATGATAGTACTTTTCTCAAAGAGCTGCTACATAGCTCATGTGAGATAACATATATAAAACATCTTTTTATATTATAAAGTGCGATACACATATAGCTGTAAGCAGTAAAAATTCGGTGAATTAAATTGAAAAATTTGCAAATAATTTCCCAAAATCTCCAAGGCACAGGCATTCTAATAACCCTCTGGGTTTTGTGTTAGCTCTTCCCACACTCAGTGTCACTTCTTTCTGCTTTTACTCAAATAACTCAATGGGGTCTTCCATCACTAAATCCAAAAGACATAGGGAACTGCCCACAGTAGATTTTTTGCTTCTCTCCAAGCAAATCCACCATGACTTAACTTGGTTTAGGAATACGACTGCATGAATGATTTGTTTTCATGCATTTAAAAATTACTATGGACATATTTTTAACCTTGGTATTTGTGTTTCAAGATCAAAAGTTGAATTAGGTTTGGGCCAGTGTGTGGCAAGTGGCCCCACAGCAATGAAGGTGCAAAATTGTAGAAACAGTCTAGGTAAGGGTACATCAAAACTGATGTTACACGCTCTGTGTACAAGGGGAGACAGCCGCTGCTTACCCTGAAGCCCACAGGCAACCTATTTTGCAGAGCGATAAAATAGCTTTCAAGGGCACCCTTATATTTTTCCTAGAAGTGAAGGCATCGTAAAGTGGCTTTTTTTCATTTGCTTCTTCCCAGTTACTCTAAAACTACTGAGAGAGAGAAAGAGAGAGAGAGAGAAAACCTGAAAACATTCTTGAACATAGTACTTTATAAATTATTGGTTCCTGAATGCATATTTGGCCTCTGATTAATTCCCGGGCAGGCATAGCACACCTTCCAATTCCACGAACATGAAGCCCTGCATTATTTCAAAACCTCACGGTACTTGCTCTGGAAATGATTCCAGGTTCCATGGAAATCTGGGGGAATGGCCCACTGCCATTTCTGTGACTCAGTTGGGTTTGGAGAATGCAGGATTGGGGGTCTACAGTGGGGAGGAGAGGAGAGTTAACCACGAAAAAATGAAGGAGCACAGGGACCAAGGCAGCCTTTTCTAGCTCCTTTTTTAAGGGACTAAGATGTGATATGCTTTCCATCCCCAGCTTCATCTAGAGGCCCAAGAACAGGATTGGCTCTCATTTCAGTCTTAGGGCTGAATATCTTTTTTATTTTCCCTCCCCGCACCTCCCCTCCTATTTCTCTCTCTAGACTGTCAATTTATCAGCCATCATCTAAATAAAATTGTTAGGCCTGGTTGAAGAGTGGAGGTTGTGGACACAGTTGACTGGGAGCAAAAGTAAACAGAACAGAGAGGAGCAGACCGTGACAGTCTTCAGAGACACTAAAGGAACAAATCACTGGGACCAGCCACGATGCTCTTGCTCACAGCCAGCGGGCCCTTGGGGTTGGGTCCCCCCATCCCACTGTTGTCTATGAAGTATACTGATGAGTTGGCAAGTGCAACCTACATTCAGAGCCAGCTGCTGAATCCAGGTTGGATACCTCTCTGAGATTCGTTAACAAGGCTAGGGACTACTGGACATTTTGTTATGGTAAACACAGGCAGACAGACACAGACTGATTGGTAGCTGGGATTCCACTTGATAAAAGGCTTAAGTCACCCATGGCTGGGTTGAGTTGTTAGACTTCCAGACAGCAGAGGGCCGTGGAGAAGGCTGACTGCATCATCGTGACTTCTGTATGGCTCTTCATAGCCCCATGTGCTAAATGACCTCTCTGGGTTATGTCTAGTTCTAAGATCTATAACTCTAGAAACTAATTCTGTTTGCTATGCTCGTAAAAGTCACGGGCCACATATTTTATTCTCCCTTGGCACATAAAGGATCAGAGAGGTTATTTGAATCACCTAGGCCCATGCAACAAGCCAACGCTCATTCTGAAACCAAATTCGGAGTATTTGAAGCTCAGGGACCCACTGCCTCACCTTCTTTTATTGATCAGTTACATACAGCAAAGGTAGGGTGAAAATTTATCTAAATTGACACGTCTGAGAGTGAAAGGGGACACCATTAATGATCATCTGGGACATCAGGCATAAACCATGATATATGGGTACTTCAGGTGTAGGGGGAAAGTTAAGTAGGTTTTTATGAGGGCATCAACAGGTCTTAAACTTGAATTCTTCAAAATTTATGGAGTGCTTTAAATTTACAAACATTTGTATTGCTTACCGCTCATAAAATCCACCTGTGTGATTAGGCTGGCTCCCCTTGTACCCAAAGGAAGTGCCTGGTGAAGCTGCCCACCCACCCCCTGCCCCAGTGTGGCGCATCTCAGTTTTAAGGTTCAAGTAAGTCCCTCACCACCCCACCCACTAACACACCAATCTCCACTACTTCCCCAAAGCAATAAGTATTAGATGGTTCAAAGGGAGCCAAGGCCTCCGCAAAAACGAATCTTTGGTGTGCCCTGGGGTCCATCTTGTGCGGCTAACCCCTTACCTTTCTTTCTAATTCTTCTTTCTCATCTTTCTAATCTAATCTGAGCTAATTGTTACCTGATGCCTGATTCTACCACACAGGATCAAAAGGAGACTCCTGTGAGGTTGGTTCCCCAGCGGATTCCTCCTTGTGTGGATATAATAACAAAGGGTAAGCCAAAATTGCAGGACAGCCCTTTGCCTGCAAACCTGTAATTGTCTCATTCACCAAATACCCTCTGATCTGGCTGTGAATTATCTATTCCTGGAAGAGACGCTGAAGCAGAGTAGGTAAGAGCAGTGGGCCTTAGAGATAGGCTTGGGTGTGAATTGGATATAGACTTGAGTTAGTAGATGCTACTGCAACTAGGTGCTTAACATTTTAAGTCTCTCTTTTCCGTAAAATGAAAACCAGGCCTATTTTATAGGAGTTTTCATGAAGAATAAATTAAATATTGTACGTAAAGCTTTCAGCTCGCTGCCTGGCCCATTGTGAGTCTTTGTCATCACGGCCGATGCCTTTAACCCCAAAGCCGCAGACTCACCACTCATCAGGTGGGCGAGAGAGCTTTGCTCAGAGCATAACCTGCAGAATGCAGAGCTGGTACTTGATCATGCCTCAGACAGTCTCCACTTGAATTTTTCTTTTAGAGACTTAAAGGACTAAACTAGACAAGAGTATAAACTCAGAGTACAGATTGCATCTTACTCATTTTCTCATTGCCCATAGTTATTGAAATCATATTTTATGAACCCCAAATTAAAATAGTCTGACCATTACAAAGTATGTTATAGCTGACACTGTCTCATAAAATCCAGGAAGTGTGGTTCCTTTACCCATGGTGCTTTTTACATAGCTGGCCCTCATGAATGTCTGTGGAATAAATAAATGGATGAATCATGACCACCACCACTGGAATATATGTATATGTATACACACACACACAAACACACATATATATTTATATAATTTTTGCATCCTGCTCTCCCTGATATATCTGCTGTTTGCTCTGTCACTCAAGGTCCCAACAGGAAACAGGTGGCCCTCAAATTAGAATAATTTAAGGAGAGCTTAATAAAGTGACTGTTCGCAAAAGTGTGGGTGGGGTGGAGAGGAACCACAAGGGACATTCTCAACGGTGGACGTCACTGCTTGTTGAATGACAATGAATAAAGGAAGCAGAGCTGCCGTTTGACTTGGTTTTCTAGATGAAAGCCCAGATTTGACCGCTTCCCCAGAAAGCACCTGTCTTCTCCCTGAGAGTAGACCAGAGCAGACCCACCGAGAGAGGTGGGAGAGTCCTGGGGAATCTGAACATCTGGAGCGTGTTGGCGGCAGCCGTGGGCCGCAGAGGACCAGCAGGAAGGTGGGTGGAGGGTGCTCAAACCAGAGAGTGATGTCTGGAAAAAGGCAACTCTGTTTATTAATTCCTTGTAAAGGAACTTTGGGCATTGCTTAAGTTGACACTCAAACTTGCAGTAACTGCCCTTCTCTTTCTGGAAGCTCTGACAAAGAGATGCTCAAACAAGCAGCACGTATCCTGATAGGAAGGGCAGAAGCGCTGATGGGCCTGGAGAAGCTGAGCAACTGAAAATCCCTTCACCAGACTTTTCCTTTGTCGTCGTTTAGTTTACTTTTGGTAGGCTGTGTGTATTTGTATGTGTGTACATGCACATGTGTGTGTTCACGTACACATATGTTTATCTATGTGTGTGTACTTTTTGTTTATGTGTGTTTTTGTGCGTGTGCATTTGAGTATGTGTGTTTGTGCATGTGTGTATATGTGTATAAAAGTTTGTTGTCTGTGTGTTTGTCTATGTGTATGTTTGTGTGCATGTGTTTCTGTAGGTGTACATATGTGTGTTTGTGTATATGCACGTGTATGTATGTGTAGTCTAGGAATAAGTGGTTCTGTCAGGCTATATCCAGGAGAAATATTGGGCAAGAAGCATTTATAGGCAGAATGGGAATGGAAATGGAAGGAAATCACCCTTGGCAGCACCTTTCATTAAGACCTGCCTCCCCGCCCACCAGCACACACACCTGTTTCTCCTCTGGCACTCCGAGTGGACTGGAAACTATGGTTGGCCCACAAACCATAAACATTTGCTGAGTGATCACTGCGTGCGGGGTGACAGAATTCTCTTCATTGTGTTGATTTTGTATTGTATGGGTTCCGTTGAAGCAAAATGATAAAAATACTGACCTCTAATGATGATCTCTTTCCAAATAACAAGAATGTTGAAGCTTCTGTTACTCTAAAGAGCATGGCGTGCTTTTCCTGCTCTCTCCCTTCTTGCTCTAGAAGCACGGCCACGACTTTTTGTTAATCTCCATTTTGTTAATGAGAAAATGAAGCACAGGTGGTATGAACTTGGTCAGGTTCCCATTGTTATATGGGACTGGAAGATGGCTCTTCTGGCTCTCCTTTTCCCTCTGACAGCATTGCCTTTCTAAAACGATATTAATAAGGATTAGTGGAAGGACATTATTTTTAATTCTTTTATTGGTAACACAACCTGAAAGGTGAGAGCAATATATTAACCCAGGGAAGTCCTGAATCCATTCTAGGAGGCTTCCCAGGTTTTCTCAAGCTTAGGTCTTCAGTGAGGGAAATTTCTGCAAAGCCATGAGTTGCATGACACTACTGTACTTAAAAGAACTGGTACAATTATATTTAAAAATAATGTTGCTTTAAAAGTTGCTTTAAGAGGTATGCTTGGTCAGGACTCTGCATATTGGTGGAGCCTGGGAGAGGGCAGGACAAGAGGTCACTGGCTCCCTCCCTCCTTCCCTCCTTCTCCCATTCTTTAGCTGGCAGTGAGCAACCCCAGTTTAGCATTTTTTTCCCCCCCAGGATGGATCCAGAAAATATTTTAAGCTCATTTGGGCAGTTAATAAATAGTACTTTATGTCAATTTAAGCTTCAGAAAAAGAGGTTGAATTTTGGAGCTCGAATCTAAATTTCCTGACTGTAGCTTCTAACTTCCTAGAAACATTTAGGTTTATCTAAAAAAAAAAATTAAAAAAAAAAAAATTCCACCTTTAAATTTCCACTTTTTTCTGGAAAGTTCTACAGGAAAACAAAAGAGTTGTTGGGTGTCACTGTCTAGGGGTGTAACCTCCTCATAGGCATAATTCCAGCTTCCATAAATGTCATGGCTTAGAGTAAGTTCTAAAGTGAGGCTGGTCAGGATATGGAAACTAGACCTCAGATTTGGGTCTCTGACAGCACCTCTCCTCTTTCTCTGCTTTCGATCCCTAACTAGAGACCCGTACTATCTGGTCCCTCTACCTGAACTCTGAGGGATGGTCGGAGCGAATTGGAAGGTGCTCCTTTAATGGCTACTGAGGCAAGGATCTGGCCTTGCCTTTATAGTCGTGTGACTATAAGTCTTCAATTTGCTCAT
Organism: Pteropus vampyrus; assembly: GCF_000151845.1. NCBI lineage: Eukaryota > Metazoa > Chordata > Mammalia > Chiroptera > Pteropodidae > Pteropus > Pteropus vampyrus. The sequence goes on from NW_011888830.1 coordinate 374,042, forward strand.
GTGGTAAATGAGAGTATGAAATAAGAAACATTTATATTATGTTAGTCTCTGTCCCTGGTTCCTGGCACAAAGCTCCTTTGTAAACAAGGGTGCTAGGAGAATCTTCATTCTAACATTTGGTCTTCGGCCCCAGTTCTTGACACAGAGCTCTTAAACATTTGTAATTTCCTAAGTGATAGGAGCGTCTGACACAGGGCTCCTAAATGTCTTGGAATTTCCTGATTGCTAGGAGTGCCTTTTATTCTGATGAGGCGATGCTGAGTGGGCTTCTGGATGGGGGCTGGTCACCAGAAAGACCAAATCACCATTAGAAGCTTGGACATTTAAGACCCTCCTCCCCATTCTCCAGAGAAGGAAGAGGAGCTGGGAATGGAGTTAATAATTGCTCATGCCCAGGTGAGGAAGCCAACATAAAGTCCTAAAAAGATGGGTTTTGGAAAGCTTCTGGGTTGGTGAATACGTCTCCACACCCCAGATTCAGGGAGACAGAAGCTCCTGTGCTCGGGACCCTTCCAGACCTCAACTCATTTACCTCTTCATCTGGCTGTTCATGTATCTTTAAAAATATCCTTTGTAATAAATTAGCAATAGTAGCTAATAGTAGCTAGTTCCTGGGTTCTGGGAGACACTCTAGCAAATCATCAAAATGAAGGACGGGATCGTGGGAACCTCCAGTATGTAGCCACATTGGATAGAAGTTATAGCTATCCTGGGGACCTGCTGCTTGTGACTGGCATCTGAGGTGGGGACAGTCTCGTGGAACTGGGCCCTTAACTCACGGGACCATGACTGACTCAGGTTAGTGTCAGAATTGAATTGAGTCGTGGAGACTTGACTGGTGGTGTGGAATTGTTCTGTGTGGGAGAAAACCCCACAGGTCTGGTGTCAGAAGTGTTGCAAGTGTGAGTGGAGGAAAACTGCATTTTCTAAGGTAGAAGGACACCTGTTCTGGCCACCATACAGAGTTATCGAAGGACAGCACTTTTCAAATTGAGGTACTAAATAGAGATGAGGTATTACTACTTCGTGAACTAATATGAAGACAATGAAAACTGGTGTCCAAATTTCCAACAAAAGCTCTCATTCACAATGTGTATGAAATCCTTTTAGCACATTCTTTCTCAAACTTGCACTGTTTTCCAGGGATATTTGGCCGTCTGCCCTGCAGTGCTTGAAGGCACGTGATATGCATGCATAGCTTCCTGAAGCTTCAGTTTTATGAAAAAAAAAAAAAAAAGAAAAATTGGAGGAGAAAATTTTTTCTTTAAAACGAGTTATTTTCATTTCACAGTTTTCATAGAGTACCTGTGGATTAAAAGTCATTGGCAGCCAAGGAGCCATGATTCTCTCTCACTGGTCGTTCTGGCTGCTCTAACTATCATAGCCTGGGTGGGTTAAGCAAACGTCATTTATTTCTCACAGTCTAGAGGTTAGGAAGTCCAAGATCAAGGCGCTGGCAGATTTGGTGTCTGTTGGGAACCCACTTCTTGCTTCATAGACAGCCATCTTCTTGCTATGTCCTCCCGGTGGAAGGGGCAGGGGGCCTCTCTGGGGCCTCTCTTACAAGGGCACGAACCCCATTCACGAGGGCTCTGCCCTCATGACCTAATCACTTCCGAAAGCCCCACCTCCTAATTCTATCACCTTGGATATTAGTATTTTTTCAACATGAGAATTTTGGAGGGACACACGTTCAGACCATAGCCATCATAGGCAACCAGTCTGACCCTTTCTATTCCCCAGAAGTTGGAGAGTTTATTTCAATCCACATATTTTTGCAGTCATTTTGTAACTCTAAACTTAGGACCAGCATGTCGAATTATAGCCGTAAAGATTGTGTCAAACTTTCCTATGCTCTTGGTTCTGCAATTTCCACCATGTGAGAAATGTTGTTTTGCTCTGTGGGTTTTTTTTTTTTTTTGGCCCAGGGCTCTCTAAATGTCGAAACACACAATGGTCTGCCTTTGAAATGGCCTTTCCTAATTCTGAGGGGCGATCACTCATTCCTCCGTGAAACCGTACAGTCTATGTTCTTCTTTACCCAGAGTCTTCTTCAGTTAGTCCTTCCACTAAATATAGCTATTTAATAGCTAGCTGTTCTTTCCACTTGAGATTATATTTTCTATAAATAACACCGGCAAGGAGCAAACACGAAGGAAGGCAGCATGGTTGGCTGTGAGGGCAGGCGCTCTGACCCAGGCAGATGCTGTGACTCTTGCCCCACTTAAAGGCATGCATGCTTAGACAAAATCCTCACCCCTTCAGGGCCCCCTCTGTATAATGGGGACACAAATCTCAAAAGCTTTTTCAGTCTTTTCCACAGGAGTACTCCCTGTCCAGGACTCCATGTCCAAACTTCCTTGCCATTCCATAGTCATCCTAAACATTTAGGTCAGTTCTGTATACCTTTCCTCAATGTACTCAAATTTGTTTTAATATACAAATCGCATCTTTCCTCTCATATCTTCGAGTGAAATTCATGTTCCAGAGAGGCTTTGCATACCTCTAGCATATTCCAGGATACCTCCAGGAGGTACCTATACTTTACAAGTGTGGTTGTTAAAATGACACTCGGGTTGAAAATATTCAGCAGGTATGTGTAAATAAGAATGTAATGGCTGTTAAAATATTAAAACACCTTTCTATCAACTGGTAAGTAACTGCTTCCAAGCCTTTGAGTGGCGTCCATTTCTCACATTACCTCTCTCCCCAGATCCTTGAACTGCATGGTCCAGGAACTAAAGGGACCTTCAGGACCCTCCCTATTCTGATTAGCTGGTGGCCTGCACCATCCATCCTGTTAAATATTTTGAATATCATCCCACATTACATGTAACATATATGAAGGTCCTGGCACATACTCGGCACTAAATAAGCAGTAGGCATTTTTAGTCCTGTGGCTTTGGGAATATATATTTTGAACAGCACTGTGGCCAGCATCCCTCCCTCCCCCGCTCGGGACCCGGTATTCCCTCCCTATCTCCCGAGGTTCCGGTGAGGCTTCCAATCGCAGCACTCCTCCCTCCAGTAGCTCTTGAGATGGGTGATGATGTAGGTCTGGAAAATCCCAGTCCCTGTTTCCTGGTAGGCATGTGCCTGTGACTAGGAGTAAGTACTTCACCCAGGATGGACCATTCAGAGTCCACCCCTAGACTTCTGGGTATAAATGCAGGGACTGAGAAGTTTCTTGTCCTGCCTTGAAAGGAGCTGTTCTGTGTACTGGGGTCCAGAGACACTTCTCTGGAGTCTGAATGAACTGGAAGGATGTGGTCAGAGCTTCTAGTGGCCCTGACCATGTAATGAAGGAAGAGCCTGAGAAGTGACACACAGACAGAAATGGGTGAATGGAGGCAATGAGAAAAAGAGAAGCCCTGATGATATTGTCTGGGGACCAGACCCAATTTCCATCCTGGTCAACAGTGATTCTCAAACCTGGGTGTGTATCGGCAACACTGGGAGAGCCAATGAGGAATCCCGAGGCCCAGGCTCGTCCACGTGCGACAGAGCTGAGTCCTCTGTATTTCTGCCGTCTTCCAGGTGATTTGGATGCACATCCAAGGTCGAGAACTGCAGCCTTACAAGCACGTGATCTCATGCATCTCTTCTGTTGCCGTAGTTACTTAGGTTTCCTATAGGCAGAGATAAAGAAAAGCAGTTAGCCCTCTGGGGCACCAGGCAAACAATGAATGAAATGAGCCTCTGGTCAGCCCCAGTCTCCCTGATGTTGGGTAGCTTAGTGAATTGTGGTTTTTGCTCATGATGAATATATTCTCCATGGACTCAGTGTTGGCCAGAGTGAGGGGATGAAGTGGCTAAGACAGGAGTGACACCTTCCATCTTCTTGGGCTCCCCTGCACTACAATTACCTGACGGGATTTCCCTGCCTTGCCTTACCCTCTGAAACCCCAGCAGTAGCCTTGGTGCTCCCGGCTTCCGTTCCTGACCACCCCGTGCCTTTCTCGTGTGGCCCTGTGAGGCGTGCCACACCTCCTTGTCTAGGACCTGGGGGTGCAATAAACTTTATTTTCTCCCTTCCCTATCTTCTCTTGTAAAGTATACAAAACACCTTGGGATTAGTCCTCAGAGGAAACAGATGAAAAGCCCAATTGTTTGCCACATTTTAATAGCACCTCAGTGCATCGTCCCTGTCACATTCCACTTAATTATATTGTGCAGTACATCATAGCATGTGAGGTACAGAAGTCAATAATCAACACACCCCACTCCCGGCTTCCCAGAGCCAAGGTATCAACTGGGACTCATTCTGTTACAAGCGACAGACAACTTGATACATAGAAATGGTTTTGATTTTAAAAAATCAATGTAGCTTTTAAAAAAATAAAAAGGAATGTAATTGCTGAAAAGTCCATGGTTGAGCTCGCCTCAGGCATGGCTGGATTTGGTTCAAGTGATAATATGAGGACTTGCTATCAGTCCATCTCTTGGCTCTGCCTTCTTTTATGGGGCCTCTGTCGCAGCTGCATGTGATAGCAGTAGCTCCATCCCTCACAGTTGTGTCAGGCTCCAGGATCAATGGGTAAGAATAGAAATCATAGTCCAGAGAAAAATTTCTCATTAGCCCTGGCTGGGTCATATGATCACTCTAAACTAATTGCAGGGAAATGCAGTGGACTGATAGGCCCTGGATCACATGACCACTTTGAACCAAGCTCAGGAAAAATTGCATCACTCTGGGTCACATGACCACACTATACCAATCACTGGGAATGCACTGGATTAATGGTCTAGCCCTGGGTCACATGACCACCCTTGGAGTAGGGGCCTAGGGTCCTATGCAGGGCATGCAGTTGGTTTTATAGGAATTACAATTCATTAAGAGTGGGAAAGGATGACTTTAAAGAGGAAATTAGGACACACTTACTAGACAGAGTGAGTGAATGCCAGGCAGTAAAATCAACAGATGTCTACTACAGTTGGACTGTTGTCATTTTATTTTAGCTCCATTGGGAAAAGGCCAGTAAGAACAAATTCAGCAAGTCACAGACTTCCACTGAGGAGAAGAAACATAAGAATCTAAGGAGCTCAGCCTTTTTTCTCTAAATAGAACCGAGTTTATGCTATCGAAGACAGATGCTTGTTTATTCTGTGCTGAGAGCTCTCCAGCCTAAAGTATTCCAAATATCCTTCCATCTGCAGATCATTCTAGGGCTTTGCAGTTTTTACTAGTTAATGAGAAAATTGGAGGAGGGGCGATTTAAAAAAAAGTAATAAATATGTTTGGAGGAAAGCTAAAGGGCTAAGTTATTTCACCATTCTGGAATTTAGAGCAATAAAAAAGTAAACAGTTTTATTGGCTCAAAGGAGAATCCTTTCATCTATGAAACAACTTTATTTGGGTTGTTTTGGCATCTTGAGAGACTTTCCTTGTGGCTCTATTATAAAATAGCTTCTCATGTTTTTATTATATAATGTCTTGTTGGGCCTCATGGCATGAGAAATTATTTGCTGCATTTAGTTGCTGTGTGATGGAGCTTTTCTATCATTTACATGTCCTTTGGTATACTATTAATTTACATCCTCTCCAGAAATGTAATTTTGAAAGCAATCTTTATTAAAATTTCTTATAACATAAATTTGAGATAATTGGATTGAAGGCGCGTTTACTCAAATTGCCCATGGCAATGCAATTTTATGGGTTTCAAAAGCAGGACAAATTTTTAGAACTAGTACCTGATGACGAACATTTGAAGATGACTTTTGCTCTCTGGGAAAACTTTTGTTCCCACAGAACAGGTGAAATCAATTCTCTGATAAGTTGATACTGATAATGATTTAATGAAACTAATCTTTATGAATTGAAAAGGACATTTTAAAAAATCTTTCTAACCAAGCTTGAGAGACTGGTGGATTTTCATCACCAGAGATGAGATGTTACCTAGAAACTGCAAACTTAGGACAAACTGGGGAGTGCTCTTGTGGTGAGTAATCCCAGTTTTTGAGTTTCATTCTTCCACTCTGTTTACGGAGTAGCTTCAGGTATCATTTATGGAGCACATATCCATATGATTTATTATGGTCTAGACTATCTTCTCTATGAGGCTAAATTCTTAGGAAGAACAAAGTATGCAAAGAAGTTTGCCTGCCTAGGAAGGAAGCTGAGTAGGCAGTTGCCCTCAATATAATTCAAAGAATGCTATAAGGGATCCTGTCTAGACGTTAAGGTTAAGGTCCCGGTATTCAACCAGTATTGTTCAGTGAAGGAAAAAAATAAATAAAGGAATCAGCATAAATTCATCTTGCAGACGAAATTAGATAAGCACCTTGTACACGTTCTTCTCACTCCTAGCTGGGTCTGCTTTTATCAGTGCTACAGCAGCGACAGTTGTCATTAAAGAATATCATTCCAGAATCCAGAAAAGAATGTGTCCATCCAGAGATAAAATTAACTGTGAACTGTGATAGAGTTTTCAAGAGAACATGAAATCAGCTCTTTGAATTACGAAAAGCAAAAACATAATTCTCTTTTTGCATCATCCTGGCAGAATTTCTATCTTACTGAGAAACCCACCACCACTATGTCTAAGTAACTGACACCCCCAAACATACTAGTCACAGAGGGCCCATGGATTGTATTCCTCCAGGGGCAGCCTTTATAGACACCACCATGTGTATATGGCACCCTGCAGTTTGCAACCCAGCGCCCGCATAGCTATTCTATTCAACATCCATTGTTCATTTTTTACTTGTTGAAAGCCGAAATTTTTAAGAGGGCTTGATCTATTTTTTTCAGATCTCGATCTCATATTACTTAGTAGGTTTGCAAAAAAAGCGTTGCTGTGAATGAATGCCTTATTTTGACTTTCTCCCTTCTTTTTTTTTTTTTTCCTTTGGTTCGTGGGGCTGGAACTCAGGAAGAAGATGAATCCCAAGAAGAACCTAGATGCCTCCAGTTGGAACAGAGGACGACGTCAGGTAGGGTACATTCCGTGTGATGCCTCCTTTCCTGAGCTGCCGTTGCTGACAGCAGGGCTCACAGCATCCTTTGCAGACAGCAGCGGAAAGTCCGATGCTCCAAATGATCGGAAAGATGACTAGAAATGTCACTTATAACGTATTATTCCCAGCATGACATCTGGACAATCTGGTCATGATGCAGAAGATGGCCTTTTCTCTTCTTTTATTGATTACAATTCTTGATGAATCAATACTTGAAGTAGATGATGATAACGATGACGAAATTTCAAATTCTGTAATACTAAAATAAGAAGCATAGTTATTCACTGAAGTACTTATGATTACCTTCAAAATGTTATTTAGATACATATGCTGGTTTTTTTTTTTTTTTATTTGTGTATAGTTAAATATGCAGCTTTGTTTAGCTCTTTACTCCATAACAGGACTTCCTATGAGATAATAAAGAAAGAAACTAATGATGAGTGGGTTTATAACTTTGCTTCTGTATGATCAGTATGATCAGTAATGAAAATGAGATATAAAGGTCATAAAAATAAATATTACTTGAATTGACCTAATAAGAACGAAAGCTAAACCTTAATACTCTCGGCTTCTATTTTCCCATGGCTTTTCGCATAGTGCTTCATATGATTAGAGGTTGGAAGAGAGTTCCAGACGTGTCTGTTGCTGGTGGAGGCTCATAGTCTTGTGATTTAATGGAAATCAGGGAGCAGAACTAAGAAAATAGAAAGGGTAACAAAAAGAATATGCAAAGTGAGATGGGAAAGGTTGTACTCTGCTCTGATATAGATGGAAGAGAATTAGCAATTAACCAGCTCCTCCATCTCCCTCTGCACCCCTCCCGTGTCTGCCTCCACCTTCAACAAACATCGCTCTGGTTTAGTGCCCCTTTGTAGGACACTCTCCCCTTGCAGATCCTTGCGTGGCCAGCATCATCTCATCAATCAGTCCTCAGCTGAAATGTCTAGGCCCACAGGCCACCTTATCATTCCTCCAAATCACTCTTCATTCCATTGCCCGTTTTTATTTCTATTTTTTGTAACACTTACTATGAACCAAAATAATCTTTCTATTGATTGGTTTATTTACCGATTGTCCCCTAGAAAGTAAGGGGACCTTGCCCGTCTTCTTAGCACCTTGGACAGTACCTAGCACACAGTAGTCATTCAGTAAGCTCTTACTGAGTCCCTTGTGTCCACTGTATGCAAGACATTCTCTTTCTCTCTGCAATGGAGATGAGAGTGGGGTGGGCTTGATGTGAGCCGACTCCATGCCTATTTTGGATTTCTGGGATATAAAAGCGAATAAGACATGATGCTTGCCCTCAAGAAAACATATTACGTCTGAGAAACAGACAGGGCTAGAACATGAGAAATCATGTGAAAAGATGGGTGCAGTCAGAGCACGGCTAGAGCACCCACGAAGGGCCCGCTAAATCTGTGTGGCGGAAGCAGGCTGCGAGAAGTCTCCTGCGGTTGTGATTCTTGTGATGCATTTTGGAGTTTGAAAGTAGGCATCAGAGGCAGGGTTGGAACTTGCATATCATGCCCTGAAAATTGTCCCAAGTGCCACTTTTGCACACTTACTGTTGATTTTCAGTTCCACAGCTAGAGAAGGCTGGTAGGATGGCCATTGCTGGCTCAATGCAAATTTGGCCAACCAAGTGACTTTGGGTTTCCCCGTTGTGGTTATAGATGATATTATTCGCTCTCTTGGCATAGTATCTCCTATATTTTGAGTATATTCGTTCACATCGAAAGCCTCGATTAGGTCACATGTCGTAAAGGCACCATGACTCCCCAAGGCTTTTCTAAAACATGAGTTGACTTAGTGAACTCTACCATGACACCCTGGGATGAGAAATCAGACACTCCATTTTCAAACAGTCTGCTAAGGTTCCTAGAGCGTCTGGCCCTTGGAACATGTTATTAGAAATCTGGTATAGTGATAAAGACGCCCCTCAGCCAAGACATTTAGAGTCAGAGATCCCAATGGAACATAATGCCACAGAAAAGGAGGAACACGGTTTAGTTAGAAATCTGTACTTCCAATTTCCTTGTGATTGTGTTATGTGGTTTTAGATTTTGAATTGTGAATAAATGGCTTATTTCCTTGTTTTCTTCGAAAACACCTAACAACCCTATTCCCTAAGTAGAATTTAAAGCAGAAAATGGAGAGTTTCTCATTATTTCTAAAAAAATGCTTGGGTCTACTGACTTTAGGGTGCGCTGTAGAGTCCCTCTTCTTTACTCAGGATGCACTCCAAATGTACGTTTCTACATTGTGATTTTAGTATACTCGTGTCTCTAGTTTTAGTCCATTCAATTCAGATCTACTGTATTTATTAACCATTCTTCGAAATCCTGTTCTGCATAAGTTGTGTACTAGATTCTTTGAAAAGTATGAACATATAATACATTAACTTACAACATGTTCACTGAATGTCTAATACGTGCTAGTTGCTGTGCTAGGAATTATGTTTCATGTAGAATGGTAAATAAAAACAGACATGACTCCATGTTTCGTGGAGCTTGTGGGAAAATGACAAACATTGCCATTATACAAATGATAAGAAAATACAAATTATAGAGAAATTATAGCCTTTAAACAAGTAACGTAGACGTTATAGTCAAGGCGGAGTGCGGTGGGAGTCTTGCCTTCACAGAGCTTGTAGTAAAATAGAATCTGTGAAACATGGACACAAAAAGCTGAGACTAAAGATAGGATATGGTATGGCCTAAAACAGAGACAGGAGGAGGGAGGAATGGGAGTGCTAAAGAGGTGAGAGATTCAATTTGGGTGGTCCAGGAAGTTATTTAAGAGATCGTGGCATATGAGCTGGGTCCTGAAGGATGGACATGGAATCCATTTGTGAAGAAAGACACATTAGCCAGGGTGTTTATAAAGTGAAAGTGAAATACTGTAAGTTGAATCCAAAGTGATATCTCTTTGGAGTCCGGCCCATTTTTTGGCTGATGACCTAATCCTTAGGCATCAGTCACTTTATCTGAGGTCTGTAATTTACACTTGCAGGACCCACCCACACAAGGGATAATGACAGGTTGATTAGGAATGTGTTTAAACTTTACTACTGTCATTACCTATGCTTTGCTCTCTAATGGTTCAGCGTCTCTGTACATTTGAGTTTTTTTCTAGGATTTTTGTTGTTGTTTTGTTTTGTTTTGGTTTTTAGTAAGTGGCCTGCCTGTGATAGACAGAAGCCTAATGCCTACTCAGAATCAGGTGACATTTCCTCTTGACTTCATGGATATATTAGCTGAGGGGATAGGGTAGCCCACTTATAAGTCCTTTTTAATGTGATACAGTGTGGGGTGGCTGTCGGCTGGTGCTCCATTTCAGCAAGACCAGCGAGGGGCAGGTTCCTCAGATGGACAGTGTACCTTTGCCTCCTGCCTGTCCCCTCCACGCCTAGCTCCTCCTCAGTGGGGAGGAGCACATTGGCCTCCAGTTTCTCTGCCATCAGAAGGACATGCAGTCAGGCACATATACCTTGGTACATATCATATCCTGTGTTACCTCTTCTTCAGCCTATTGGCATTTTAAGCTGCAGATCTATCTGTGGAATGAAAAACATTTGGTGGCTCTTAAAGAGATTTGAAACATCAGCAAACCGGTAAAGAAGAGGGGACATTTCTAGCCGTAGTCACAATGCATGGTTAGCCACTTTCTTGACCCAAGCACAAGAAGGCCCGGAATCATGGGGACAGTCAGAGAAGACTCCACCAGACTATGTGTTCCTTAGAAGCTGTGTCCATTTACAAGTGATGTTGGATCCTTTATTGAAAGGTGCCGTTTTAAAGATGCAGTGCACCCTTTTGATATAACATCCAATGTGAAAATAAAGAAAAAGATACAAAACTGAACCTGGGCTATGCACAGGTAAAGGAAGAACGAGGTTATAGGCCCATGAGAAACGGCGATGGAAGTGGAAGTATCACGGAGGAAAGATGTCCATACTTCAGTGTTCCTTTGATGTGCTCGTGATGCTGTTCGTATAATAAAGAAATAAAAAACAGAGATGCTTTACTAATAGTTACGTGAAGAGGTTATAATTCCAAACAGAGATAACTGTATGTCTGCAAGAAGGTACAATTTGAAGCTTGACAACATAACCCTCTGAGGATAAGCCAATCTTTGGGCCTAGCCGAGGACAGGGGAAGGAATCAGTTCACATGTTCTCACCGGGTTTCTGCCTCATTTTTCAGCAACTGCTCTGTTGAAGTTGTGAGGCCCACCCCCTCTCAGGTCTTTCTTTCCGTGGGTAGTCATTCTTTCCTTTTCGCCTTCCCACAGAATCTGTTCCCTTCCCAGAGCCTTATATGGTTACTGTGACGTTCTTTTTTAGAGAAGTTTTATGATGAGACCTCACTTAATCTCTTTCTATTCCACTGAAAGGCCCTTCGAACAAGCCGAGTATCACACATACATACAACAGCCTGGAAGAGGCATCACTATTGAATAAGATTAAAGTTGAACATTACTTTTTTAGTACAGAGACTCAGGCTTATAGCTGACATAAAGAAACCACAGATCTTGCCCATACTAATCTTATTTGAAGCCAAAAAAAAAAAAAAAAAGATATAGTACCAGTTTTCTAGAGAGAAAGAGATGAGCAATCTTTCAGAGGTGGCACATCTTAGTTTAATTTATTCATTCATTCCCTTGTGGGCAAGGAACTGATGAATGGGTCAGCTATGTTTTCTGGAGAGAATTCTTTTAAAAAATGAATTGCATCCTTTCTGGTGGCTCTGTTTAAAAAAAAGTAAAATGTGTTTTTAAAATGTTGGCTCAGTCTTGCCATTTCTGTTGCTATGCATTGATTTAGAAGCAGGCCAAGTAGTTTTGAATGCTGAAATATCTTTAAATGTGTTTAAAATTCAAGAAGACTTTGTGTAATACTTATTAGCTTTTGGGCTGCACTCACCCTGTGCTGTCAGGACCCCAAAGTACAGCACTTTGATCAAAAGAGGGGAGAATCCTAAAAGTTGAAGCCATTTTATTACAGTGAAAGCTTTTCATCAGCACATCCTCTGCTTGCTAAATGTCACCTAGTGCTGAGTGGAGCCCAGCACACTCAGAGTTGGCTGTCTGCCTCATCTGCATTCAGTCACATTTTCATTTCCTGTAGTTTGTAGGTTTCTCAAGTGTGAAGTAACAAACCCCAAACGGTTAAAATTCTTCAACTAAAAATGGATGCAACGAGGGAAAAAAAAACATATGTATTTTTGTAACCTTTACAGGGAAGTGAGACCAGGGTTCCACCAGCAGCAGCTCAAGCAATGTGGGGTTACTGTGTTCAGGGGCCGGCCCCCTACAGAGGTCAGCTTTTCCGCCTCCAAGTCTTGAGAGGCGACAAAAGGAGACCCATTCTCTGATAATTCAAAGTACCTGCTTTTACTTTCTTGACATAGTTGAAAATTCAAAATGAGGTTTCTCCCCCAACCAACTATATATTGCAGTCACCACTCGCTTTGATTATGCAAAAAGTTATCTTCCTTACTGATTTTTCCAAGGCTATGGCCAAAAAATGAATAGAAAACTTCAGTTAGGGAAGTTAGAGAAACAGAAGAGTGTTGTACTTCCTTTTCCTGAATTTACTTTCTTTCCATCCCCTTAACCTTGGAACAGACAATCCGAGGGTTCTGGGAGGCATTTTATGAGGGACAGTGTTACTGGAGATGTAGATGACTTCCTGTGTTTGATGTTTGGTCTGCAAGGCTCATGTTCCCACCCACCGTTGGGTCTTTGTTCTCAGTGAGGCTTTTCCTGAACAACTCGAGCAGAACTGCAGCCTTACCTTCGTCTCTCACCTCCTTGCCCTGCCTTGCTTGTCTGAAAACCACTCACCACTCTCTGGCACCCTCGCTCCTTGACTTGCTCTTTGTGGGTCTCCCCCTGTAGAAGCTAAGGTCCACAAAGGCAGGGGTGTTTGAGCGTTTTTATCTGCTGCTGCATGCAGAATGAATGCTTAGAACAGAGCCTGACATATAGGGGTGCTCAGTATTTGTTTGTTGGTTGAAGAATGTATGTTTGGTCTTTACAACTCTTGCTAAAGCAATTAGATCAATCAGAAACTGAACACTGAGTGTCGTTTTCTATTTGTTTTCTTCCCCAGCTCCTAGCACAGTGCCTGAAATATGGAAGAACTCAAAATAAATGGTTGTTTGATTAAAGTGTACACGCACACATGGATGATTGAGTCTGGCTTACGACACGGCTTTTGGTATAAAAAGTGTTATTTGGTTGAGGATATAACAAACACAAAGCAGACCATGCTAATCCATGAGGCAGACACAGTCTCACCTTTGAGGAGCTAACTGAGCTGCCTTTTCGCTCCCTGAAAGCAGAGTGAAGGGTTTCCCTTCTTTCCATTCCCTTAACAGGAGGACAGGCGGTCTGAGGGCTCCTGGGAGGCCTTTCACTAGAGAAAAGGCTGGTGGGATTGTAGGTGACTTCCAGCAAAGTTCTGTTCCCTAAACTCCTTTATGGGACTTCACTATCTCACTTTTATTTTAGTTGAAGGAATCTCACTACTTCATCCCTACTTCAAATAACAATGATTGGAGGTTCCTGTCATATACATTCTTCCCAAGAAACGAAGGCAGCAACATGCTAGATGCAGGAGGTTTACCAGAGGAACACAGACCTGCGAAGGTGACATATTCTCTGTTCCAAGAACTAAGACACCACTGAATAGGAGGCCATGGGCTCTAATGCTCTACATACTCATAAAGAAGAAGATGTTTCTAGAACTTACTTACAGATCCTGCGTTACCAGTGTAAGTAGGAGAACAGTCTCTTTTTTGGGCCTATGTTGGACTTGCCCTAGAATCTGAGGAGCTGTTTCTCTGGTGACCGGGGTGGGAGGCTGTGGGAGGTGGCAGGGGAAGGCAGCAAGGCCATGCTTCCGGACGGAGGCGAAGGGACACTTCCTGGCCTGCCGTTAAAGATGCCCCAGTGTGCTCCCAGCTCACTGCCATTTTGCATTGAGAGGGTGTCAGACGAATGAAATCTGCTTTCCACGTCCAGCGCTTTCCTAGGCAAAGTCCCACCGTGTGACATTACCGCCC
>NW_011888830.1:388118-390170 GCF_000151845.1 Pteropus vampyrus
TAGAAGCTAAGGTCCACAAAGGCAGGGGTGTTTGAGCGTTTTTATCTGCTGCTGCATGCAGAATGAATGCTTAGAACAGAGCCTGACATATAGGGGTGCTCAGTATTTGTTTGTTGGTTGAAGAATGTATGTTTGGTCTTTACAACTCTTGCTAAAGCAATTAGATCAATCAGAAACTGAACACTGAGTGTCGTTTTCTATTTGTTTTCTTCTCCAGCTCCTAGCACAGTGCCTGAAATATGGAAGAACTCAAAACAAATGGTTGTTTGACTAAAGTGTACACGCACACATGGATGATTGAGTCTGGCTTACGACACGGCTTTTGGTATAAAAAGTGTTATTTGGTTGAGGATATAACAAACACAAAGCAGACCATGCTAATCCATGAGGCAGACACAGTCTCACCTTTGAGGAGCTAACTGAGCTGCCTTTTCGCTCCCTGAAAGCAGAGTGAAGGGTTTCCCTTCTTTCCATTCCCTTAACAGGAGGACAGGCGGTCTGAGGGCTCCTGGGAGGCCTTTCACTAGAGAAAAGGCTGGTGGGATTGTAGGTGACTTCCAGCAAAGTTCTGTTCCCTAAACTCCTTTATGGGACTTCACTATCTCACTTTTATTTTAGTTGAAGGAATCTCACTACTTCATCCCTACTTCAAATAACAATGATTGGAGGTTCCTGTCATATACATTCTTCCCAAGAAACGAAGGCAGCAACATGCTAGATGCAGGAGGTTTACCAGAGGAACACAGACCTGCGAAGGTGACATATTCTCTGTTCCAAGAACTAAGACACCACTGAATAGGAGGCCATGGGCTCTAATGCTCTACATACTCATAAAGAAGAAGATGTTTCTAGAACTTACTTACAGATCCTGCGTTACCAGTGTAAGTAGGAGAACAGTCTCTTTTGGGGGCCTATGTTGGACTTGCCCTAGAATCTGAGGAGCTGTTTCTCTGGTGACCGGGGTGGGAGGCTGTGGGAGGTGGCAGGGGAAGGCAGCAAGGCCATGCTTCCGGACGGAGGCGAAGGGACACTTCCTGGCCTGCCGTTAAAGATGCCCCAGTGTGCTCCCAGCTCACTGCCATTTTGCATTGAGAGGGTGTCAGACGAATGAAATCTGCTTTCCACGTCCAGCGCTTTCCTAGGCAAAGTCCCACCGTGTGACATTACCGCCCACGGCTCCAGTCCACGGCATCCGTTCTCCTCAGGGTCTCCAGAGCTCACTCTCTGCTGCTTCTCCTCTCTCCACGGCCAGAGAGCTAATTGTTTCCAGACTTTTTTTTATCTGGGAGATTCAACAGACCACTTATTGCTCATAAATGGGAAAACAGGAATAGAAATTAAAATGAGGGTTTGGTTTAGTCCACTGTGTTCGGGTTCACCTAATGGGTAGTTGATCAGCTGGGCACCTACGACTTGACGAGGAGACGAAATGCATCTGTGGAGCAAACGTCTCATTTTGATATTGTGTCCACGTGCCACCGTGAGACACCTACCGTGAGACACCTCGGTGACTTTATCGCCTGCTACTCTCCATCCAGTCCTGTGTCTCCGTAGCATAGTGAAAATGGAGCCATGGAGCTTTCCAGAAGTTTATCTCGGTCCTGAAGTGAATCGGTTACCAGGAATGAATTTTTCCGTGTGCTAATACTTGGAGCAGAATTGCCTAATTTTTGTGAGTGTGTGCCACAAGATAAACTTCTGTGCTATTTCACTTTCTTTCATTATTGTTTGTTTGTTTGTTTAAAGTTTGTTATTGGGCTTTCCCAAGAATCCGTCAGGGGAGAGAGAATGGCATGAATACACAAAGCAGCAGTGATCGAAGTAGCACGTGTATTAAATGACTCTAACTCTAAAGGACTGTCTTTAGCTGTTCCCATCCCCGGGGCGCCTCTCTGCCCACGTCCACGTCTCGCTTCCTTTCCCCACGCAGGAATAAGAAGTTGGAACTTGCGTGGCGTGCTGTGCATTTGGACATCGGAGTGTACCTTGCCTCCCTTCCTCGGGATCCGGAGAGTGAAAATCATCATCTAGAAATTCCAGCTGATTATTGTT
>NW_011888830.1:392885-394157 GCF_000151845.1 Pteropus vampyrus
CCTTACGTGTTCCTTGGGGAACATACAGTGATTAGTAGGAAGGAATGGGATTTCTCCCTCTTGAAGTTGACCACTGCAAGGCGTATTTGTCATATTCCAACTCAGTTTGAAGATGCTCTATTTGAGTTTACGAGTGGATTTGAATAATAGGAATAATTTATTCTCGACCCCCAAATGTGGGCCTGAATATTCAGCTTAATTTCTGACTGGATCTCTGTGAACTTGAATATTCATTTATCCTGCTTTGAGCTTGATTTTTAAAACAGTTTAGGAAAGAACACCTCAGGTTCCTTATCCTTCCTCACACAAGTGATGAAAGAGGCGATAAAATACAATAGTGAAATGTTGACGAAGACCGTTCTCTAACGAGTTATGGCCGAGGGCTTTTGTGCAGTGTACATTCCACACAGATATTCAGACACAGTGACTCATTCTGAAAACCTGAAAGGTACTCGTAACTGCTTATGACTAATGTTACAAACAAGGCAAATTCAGCATGTACCTGTGTTTTGTTTGGCCTGCAATCCTTAAATTTTTTAAAAAATCGGTTGCCAATGTTTAAAAACGGGAAAATGTTCTGCGAAAATCTCTTGAGACATTGTAAGAACTGCTAACCCAGGCCTGTGTTCCTAAGTGGTAGGAGAAAAAAAAAAATCAGCATGCGTTGTATCCTTGCAAGGCTCCCTCCCATCCTGCCTGTGGTCTGAGGAGCAGGTAAGATTGCGTGGGGGGCATTGCTATGGAAACAGGGCAGGAAACGCTAGCATCAAGCTGGGGAGCTCATACCTAGGCCAGTGATCTTTACACAATTCCCCAAAGCTCCTGCAGTTACCTTTTTTGTGTGTGTGTAAGAGGCTAATACTATACTATTCAGAGGCTTCTCATTATTTCAGTAATAGAGGATTACGCACATTTTGCAACTAGCAACAATACCACCAGGAAATGGCATCACTTAACAGATGGTTGTGGCTGAACAACTAGAAGAAAGGTTCCAGCCAGCACCTCGATGACTTAGGGTGTCGAAGCCTCTGAAAAAACTGCAGGGCCACGAGCTTCTTCTGTGGCCCTTCTCCTCTCACGAGAACTGAGAGGGCTATGGTGAAGGCCTACCGTTTCTGCTCTTGCTCAGCAAAACTGATCTTATTGCCTTCGTGAGCATTTCCTGTCTGGCTGTGTGCCTTCTAGATGGGTGTCGATCAAGCATGACCCCAGTCTGTATAATAATCATGGAAAATTTCAGCTTTCCTATCCAAGGAGAAACTGACAAAAGGG
>NW_011888830.1:394946-396362 GCF_000151845.1 Pteropus vampyrus
GATCTTAGATCTGGTGTCCTTGAGAAAGCCTAACCCCGCTGCCTTCTTCTAAGGGCAGAGTGCTGGGGTAGGGCGGCTTCTAGGTATTTGCCCAGTGTATAAAGTCATACTTTGATCAAATCGAAGATTTGGTGAAGTCAAGTTTCTGTTTTAAATCTGCTTTCATTCTATTAGAAATTATGTTTTAAATCTGGTGGAATCAAAAATAATAAACTTCCCCCAAACTTGGTTTTTCTTTCAACTGTACGATTTGTACAATTTTTGTTTACAGTGTCAACATCCATCCTGGCTTCGAGTTTCAAGGTCATGTTTGATTCCTTTCCATTTAATCTCCATATCATTCTCACTGAGTCTCTTTGCAGTATTTCTGATATCCGTTTCAACTTTTCTGGTCCTGCTGTCTCACTCCAGGTTAGGTCATTATTTCCTCATAGCCAAACTAAGTAGTCCTTGACCAACATGTGTTTGAACTGTGAAAGTCCATTTTTTTTTTTCAATTGATACTATAAGTGTATCTTCTCTTCCTTATGATTTTCTTAATAATATTTTATTTTCTCTGCCTTACCTTATTTTAAGAATACAGTACATAATACATAAACATACAAAACACATGTTGTTTATGTTATTGGTAAGGCTTCTGGTTAACAGTTGGCTATTTGTAGTTAAGTTTTGGGAGAGTCAAGTTATACACAGATTTTCAACTGCGTGGGAGGTTGGTGCCCCTAACCTCTGCATTGTTCAAGGGTCGACTGCATTTTAATGGTTTCCCAGCTGGTGTTTCTGCCCCCGGCTTTAGCTGCTGTTATCCATCCTGCGCACCACCTTCGGACTATTCAATTATTAACGTTGCATCTATGCTTAAAGGTCCAGGTAAAATTCTACAGTCTCGAAGTTTTGAAGTACACGTCAAGAAGTAATCTCTCCAATACCTCTCTTGTGGCCTATAATTTACAGTTACGTGTGGACATATCATATCCCTGCCAGTTGTTTATTTAGTATTCACAGTCTCTCCTTTGGCCACAGGAGCCTGATATTGTTGGGTACACCTACAAAGCTACATTTCCCAGCCGCTTTTATAGATAGAGCTGGCCGGTGATATCCAAAGTAAGTCATCAGGGGAAGTGTTAATTCATTTTCCCCAGAAGTAGATCCTGAGACCGGGTTCCAGCACAGCTGGTTTATTTTGGAGGAGGTCTCAGGAAGCGCAGGTAGTGGAGAGGGAAGTGAAACCACATGAGGCACGCAGCCATACAGAGGTTGGTTACGAAAACAGTCACTTTGGTAACCAGAGTTTCTTCCTGTTGGGAACTCTGAGATGCACCTCAGCTACTGACTGTTTCAAGTTGGGGCATTACACACTGAAGGGGTAAGAGCAAAGAAATATGGCTGGGTTTTGAATAGACTTTTTTTTTTTTT
>NW_011888830.1:398027-419280 GCF_000151845.1 Pteropus vampyrus
TCTCATTTGTGATACTGTCATTTGTAGCCAAACCTAATCCTCTCTTACATTTTTCTTACAAGAGTTGGAATCTTCTTGAGGCAAGGATTGTATCTGTGCATTTCTGTCTTGATCATAGCGCTCCACACAATATGCATAAAATCAAATCCTCAATAAATCTTTGGGAAATGAAGGAGATGAATTCATCAGACTTGGAGAACTAAGTGTAAAACACCGTGGTAAATGATTTGGGCATCCAAAGATGAATAAAACATTGTCTCTGCTCTGGGGGAACTGATAACAACACTGCGTGTATGTGTGCGCATATGTTGTCACTGTTTGCACCTACACCTGGGTGGACAAAGGAGCGAAGGGGTCAGCCCTTCGTCTGTCTGAATAAAAGCAAGATGCTTATTTTCTTCTTGTTCTCAGATCTCGGCATCCTTGGCTCTTCAGCGTCTGCTGGAAAAGCTGGGTCTTGCCTGGTCTGATCATGACGTCTGAGCTTTGAGAGCTGTTTCCTTTCCTCCTAAGCCTAAGAAAGATTATTCTAGTGATATCTGAATAGCTCGAGTTAGCTGTGTATGAGCACAGAGGAAGTGGTTCCCTAGCAACAGGAGCCTCTGAAAGCCTCTTAGCACTCAATGCTTCTCCCTGCTTTGTGTTTTCTCTGCTGCATGTTGGCTGTCAGCAAATGGCCAGAGACTGCACCTGCTCTGAATTAGGGCAGTCGGTTAAACTCCAGCAGTTAAGTTTTACTAAGTTGAAGGGCCCTGTTCCTCTTTTGGTTAAGCTTCCTCGTGAGGTCTGGCGCCTATTTTTTTTCCTGGTTAGACCATAATTACCTCAGATCATACTTCCTTTTTTGTTATTCAAATTTTGACCAGAAATGGAAAATACTGAGATACCTGAAGACAATTTTAACTGGTTTTTTTGAAAACAGTAGTTTTTGCACATTTTTTTTCAAAGAGCTAAATCTCTTAAGAAAAAGTTTAGTAGACTATTTTTTTCCCCCTGAAGAGTCCATTTTCACCCCATTCTCACTTTGTTTTTCCACAAAAGCCATACAAATTCTTCAATCCTTATTTTTGTTAGCATCTCAATACGCAGTTGAATACACAAGATGGTTGGGGAGCTACCTTCTTACAACATTGCCTCAGTCTAGCAAAAATAGGTTCTAGAGATGGTCATCCTTACAGGGTCATTGGTCCTGTCCCTGTTCAGAACCAGTACCCTGTTTTATAAATTTATACAGACCATAACACATAGCTGTAGCATGGGTTCAAAACTGCTGACTGGAAACGCCTTGTTTCATCTTCAAATAGTCTAGATGAGAACAATAACCTTAAAGGAGATGGTTGTACATTTTTACCTATCAATCTGATGGTAGCGGTGAATATCTGACCAAGGCTGCTGGTGGTGCGTGACAGCATGCAGCTAATTATAATTATGCAGAGCAGCCCCTAGAATTCTTATCTATACCTTTTAAAATATTTTCTTTCACTCATTCATCTAACCAACAAGTATGCGTAAGTGAGTGTGTCCGATGTGGAAAGCATCATGTTGCGTCTTGTGGGAAAAACATGAATGACATTGTAACTTTAGGAAGGTCTCAACTTAAAAAAGGAGGTAAGATATGTACCCACATAACTAGCAAGCAAGACCATAGCCTAAACAAAGATAACGGTGCAATTATACATGGTCTCTTTAACCAATTCTTTCTATGAAGGGCAGTGGTGGAGGGCAGGGTGAACCCTACTTTCTGAGTAATCCGCTAGAGCGAGTGTGAGCGCAGAGAGCTGAGGAGTTACATCTGTTCTGTAGCTAAACAGAAGGTCTTCAAGACTATTCATCCAGCCCTTTCTATTAATCTTACATTTATTAAAACAACAAAAGGAAACAGCAGGATCCCTTGCATCATCTTTTGTTTGCATCCAAATGGCTATTTTTAACCAATGTTAATAAGTGCTTGACATATGTCAGCCAAAGTGACATAAAACAGAAACCAGGAAGAGAATTTATCTGGGGTCAGAAAAAAATGAAAAATAAATCCTAGCTCAGGGGAAATTTGAATTGCCACTGTTTATCTTATTCCCCCGCCCAGGCATTATTTTCCACTAGTAAATGAGAAAGGAAGAAAAATGCATCTCAGGAGCCAAACTCTCTGGGAGCCAGGCTATCTCATTAATAGCCATGTTCCCCCACAAGCTCAGGAGTCTATCCAGGGTAGTACGCATTGTCACGATCACGGTCACGGTTAACCAGAAGAAATGAGTTATAAGTCAAGGAGATGTGGGGAAGAAAGCACCAATCAAAATCAGACAACCAACGATGTGTTCTTTCTGAGGCTGGCTGAGACTAAAGGGGGACAGAAATCTAAAAGCCATCCTTAGTGTATCCAGGTGACAAGCCTTTGGGGATCATTTCAGACTTACTGAAATAGCCACTGCCTTCTGTGGAGTTGACACCTGTTAAAGGTTGATGAAGTGGAGGATGTGAGACAGGCAATAAAGGAGGTTTTGTAGCCAAATAAGTGATGTACACACTAGGGCAGAAAGGACAGTGAGGTCCCAGCCATGAAAAAAAACTAAATTCCCCAAGAATATGTCCTAAATCGTGAGGCTGGGACTCTGATGCAACCAAGCAATTCCTAAGGCACAGTTAACTCCCTATCACACTCAGGATTTTCAGTTTTGAACCTAATTCTCACAAGAATATCATGACTGGTTATTATTTTAGGATGCTGCAAACAGGTCTCCCATGACACTTGATAAGCATGTACTAGGCTATATTAGTGAGGTTCTCCAGAGGACCAGTAGAAGATACATTAGATAGATATAGATATATTGCAAGGTATTTATTATAAAGAATCGGCTCATGTGATTATGGAAGTGGAAAAAAACCAAGATCTGCCAGGTAAGATGGCAGGCTGGAGATCCAGGAGAGCCGATGGTGTAATTCCAGTCCAAAGACCGGCAGGCTCAAGACCAGGAAGAGCTGATGTTTCAGTTTGAGTCCAAAGGCAGGAAATATTTTCTTTTACTCAGGGGAGAGTCAGCCTTTTTGTTCTAGTCAAGCCTTGAACTGAGTAGATGCAGCCCACACACAATAGGTAGGGCAATCTGCTTCACTCAGTCTGCCGATTTAAATGTTAATCTCAACCAAACACACCCTCCCGGAAACACCCAGAGTAACATTCGACCAAATATCTGGACACCCCATGACCCCGTCAAGTTGACACATTGCACAGGCATATGCCTCCTATGCCCATTCAAATAAAATAAGGAAATTAACATTTATTGAGCACTTGCTAGACTCTGTATGCCTATACTTATAAATAAGGGCTAATTTATTGCCTGCTTGCACAGCTGGGCATGAAGATGATGGGAGAGAGGGTATATAAAGAAAGACCTCTCCAGTCTGTCAAACATGAAGAAAGATTTCTGCATTTTGTAAACACAATCATACCAATGTCCATATTTATATAGCATTTCTCATAATGCACAATCATTTTATCGAATCAGCCATTGAAATACCTTGACATAGGAGGGACAAATAAAACTTTCACTCTACACGTATAGAAACTGAGTCACAGAGAAAGTAAATGACTTGCTTAAAATCACATGGCAAATTTGAAGCAAAACTAAGATGAGATTGTCACATTTTCCAGCTTCTAGTGTAGAGGAAACATCAGCCATTTTTGTAAGATTCACACCTGATGATGTATTTGGTGCTGAGGGGCCTTAGCAGGGGAAGGCAGCATAAGCAGGAGATCAGGAGGTTCCAAGACAGGCCGGTCAGCTGTGGATCCCGGCTCAAGCTCTGGTTTGTTCTTTGACTTTGGGAAATTTTCTTAGCTGTAAAATAGGATAACAAGACCCATCTCATCAGTTCCGTGTGAAGATCACATGACGTAATGTGTGGAATGCACGATACCGAGTACATGGCAATGGACTAAATAGTGCATTAAGTGAGAAGAGTGCCCGGAAACTAGTAAACATTCAGCAAGTGTTAGCCATCATCATTACTATTGTGTCAATGCTGCAGATTCCCAAATACATCGCCCTCTCCCCACACAGCTCCGCCATGTCACTGCAATAACCGGGTTAAGCAGACAGAGGGAGGCAGAATAGGAAGGCGCAGAGGGTGAGGAAGAACCCTTCCTCCTGACCCTTGATCTCTCTTCCTCGTTACTGGCACCACTAGGTCATTTTCAAATAAGTGATATTTAAAAAAAAAAAAAAAGTTTTTAAAACCTTACAATGGACAGCTGTTTTCTTATGTCTTTGCCCAAAGTGACTTTAAATTGCCCTCTGAAATTACTTCCTGGCTGCCTGCAATGGCTGCTGAGGTGCAGTTCCTGAGGATCAGTCATCTGAAACTGGCCTAATGTGGCTTTACACCTATTTGTCTAGCCAAGTCTAGTGCTCAGTGCAGCAACTTGTATTTTTCCAAACCAATGTTGGCTTGAATTATTCAGAAGTCTCATGTGGCAGAGGACCTCAGACTCCCAAAATGTGTTTTATCTGTTTAACTATCAAAATTGACAGTTATTATATATACATATATTGTATGCATAATATAATTGGGGCCATTACAAAGATTCAACTTGGTTATTTATCTACCTAGGAAGAAACTACAGAGCGTGTAGGACTTTGTTGATGATTAATTATATTATTTAAGCAAACACATTTGGTTAAAGCACATTTTCTCCTTCTGCTAAAGCTTCTGGTAAGGAAAGCAAAGTAGTCTCTTCATTTGTGAGACAAAAGAACATTCATCTAGTAGGATATAATAGAACCGGCTTAAATCCTTTGAACCTAAGCCCACTTGGAAATGGAAGCAAATTATGCAGGGTGAAATCATTGCAATTGGATTGTAACTCCTTTATACCAAGTCTTCTATTTTAAAAAAGAATTGGGAAAATGTCAGAATTGGGCGTTTCCTTTGGAGGGAAAGGACACGCCAATAAACTTTGAAGTATTTTGTCAACTCTGGCCCGGGTATCACTAACTAGATGTGTGGCCACGGGCAGTTTGATGACTTATCTCATCTGAACATCAGTCTCCCTGTCCTTAAATTAAGCGATTGGAATGCATTACCTCTAAGGCCCTTCCAGCTCTAAAATTCCATAATGCTAGCTAGCATTTATGCAAGGCGCCATCTTAGGAAATCCAGCAAGCAAAAAGAAAACTTACCGGTTTCGTTTCACTTGGAGGAAAGCACCCCTTTATCACCTAGCATCTGCCACCCAGCTAAGTCATATCAGGCTCACGGAAAAGCTCTGCTTTAGTTCCCAGAAATAGCCAAGAGAACTAAAGCAGGTGGTAATCTCCCTTGAGAGATGTGGATCCAAAGAGCGTTCACCTAGGATGTGCCAAAGTGAGCAGGGAAGGCACATGAAAAGGACAGATTTCCTCCTATAATTCTGGAGAAACCCTGCCTTCGTGCGCACATCCATTTAACCAGCACTTGTGGAGAGGCAGTATAGTATGTGGTTAATGGTTCAGGATCCAGAGTCAGATGCCCTGGGCTCCAATCCAGGTTCCACTACGTCCGTGCTTTGTGGCCTAGAGCAAGTTACCTGATTTCTCAGCTTCCTTATCCGTAGTCCTCATCTCAAAGACTTGTCACGGGGGATAAATGAGTTAATACATGTAAAAATATTGATAACAGTGCCCGGCACATAGAAGTCATTCAGTAAGTGCTGTGTGTTACTTGTCTAGCTCCATGTTAGATGCAGATGGGAACTCACAGACGTCACTCTGGACAAGATAGCAATAGTCATAACAACTGCTTTCTTATTATCTTTGCAAACAGTTCTTTGAGGAACAAAATTGCTCAGGTCCAGGCCAAAGGTTATTTTACCCTGTTTTAACTTTCCAAAGATTTGAGTGTCATCCACAGAGAGGTTATATTTGAACTTCAGAAGTAGTTAAATTTTCTATAGGAACAATATAAAAGAGCATGATGCTTCCAGTTTGACTGGAAACTTTTAACAAGTCCTTTCATTTCTAACTATACAGAGGACTTTATGACCTGAAAGCCATCCAATCTGAAAATAAACAAACATTAAAAAACAACCTAAATATGCTACATAAAAAATAATAAAAGATTTTTTTTTTTTTTTTGTAAATGCACAGCTAATTGTTAAAGAAATAATCAAATTCTTAGGGGCCAAAAACCAAAGAGGCAACTGAAAACCCACTGGTAGTCATGTAAATCAATGCCAGGCAGGCGGTCTTAGAAATCTCAGGGCTCGGATTTGATGCCCATATGAGTAAGGGGGATGTGTTAGTTATCTTTTGCTCTATAACTAATTACACAAATTTGACTAGAAACAACACAGATTTTTTTAATCTCACAGTTTCCGTGGGACAAGAGTCTGAGCTTAACTGAGTGTCTTCTCCAGTGGCCATGATCAAGGTGTCAGCTGGGCTGAGGTCTCCATCGGGGAAGGAGCTACACTCATTGGCAGAATTAAATTCTCTTTGGTTGTAGGACCGAGAGCTTCAGTTTTCTCCTCCTTGGTGGCCAGAGGCTGTCCTCAGTGCCATGCGGGCTTCCTAATACATGCAGCCCCGTCAGGGCGGCTTGTTGCTTCAAAGGGAGGGGGTGAGTCTAGGAGGGTGGTACTAGGGTCTTATATAAAATAATTGTGCTCTCACAGTGCATGCCAGCACCTGTGCCATAGTCCATTGGTTAGGAGCAGTCACAGGCCCTGCCCACACTCGAGGAGGGGATATCACACAGCGGGGTTGACCACCAGCAGACAGATCGTAGGGGAGCGTCCCAAGGATCTGACCGCACAGGGCTGGGCCTAGGCCCTCTGAGAGGCATGGCATTGGAAATGAGCCCCCTTAATCAAGCCAGGAGCTTGAAGAGCTACACCCTTGTTTAAAAGGGGATATCATGGAAACCTGTCTGTCTTGGCAAGGACTGTGGTGGGGAAAATACTGTCTCCTGAGAATTCATGATCACAGGCTACATGATGCATGGTTTTAAGATTCAAGCTCATTTCAGAGTCCTATGACTCTCCAAGTTGAAAAATGACCATATAAGACATCCTAGATCAGTAAATTCTCAGATACCTGGCAAAACAAATGGAAGCGTGTGTCCACATCCTTTGAAGGATATCCACAGTTAAAGCATCACTGATGATAAATAAAGTTCATAGTTCCAGACATGAAACTTGCAAGGAGCTAATTCATTATGAGTTAGAGGTAGCAAGCAGTCTCAAGCAGCAGGATTAGGTCTCCAGAATGTACAGAGAATGGTATGTGTTATGGGCTGAATTGTGTCCCCTCAAAATTCATATGTTGAAGCCCTAACCCCCAGTACCTCGAAATGTGACACATTTGGAGGTCGGGCCTATCAAGAGGTGACTAAGTTAAAATGAGGACTTTGGGGTAGGCAACAATCCAATCTGACAGAGTCCTTATAAGAAGACAAGACTGTAAGACACAGACACCCACAGAGGGAAGACCATGTGAGACACAGAGAGAAGGTGGCCGTCTGCAAGCCAGGGAGAGGCCTCAGAGGAAACCAACCCTGTCAGCACCTTGATCTTGGACATCTGGCCTCCAGAATGATGAGAAAATAAATTTCTGTTGTTTAAGCGGCCCAGTCTGTGATATTTTATTATGGCAGTCATAGCAAACTAATATAATACAGAAAAGGCTAAAAAATAAGAATGTTAAAAATTACTAAGAAGGAAGAAAAAGAATAAAAATATAAGAATTAGACACAATGTCTTAAAGGTATAATTCAACTATAGGAAAAACAAACCCAGTCCACTTTATAGTACTCAGGCTCCAGGCTCCTTCATTTCTGGGCGCGCGAGCTGAGACTCCGTCTTTACAATGCTCTTTGCCTCTTCCCTAAGTTTTATTTATGCCCCACAAAGTGGCATGAAGACTGACCAGAAATGTTTTAAATTTCTTGTGGGAAGTATAAGAAATATGAGGTTAATCCTGCAAATCAAATGTCTATTGAGTCAATACCTTCTCTGATTGCCCTGTGGAAAAAAAAAACAAAAACAAAAAAACTTGTCAGGTTTTCAATTGAAAAATAATAATTCTCAGATCTGGAAGTTTATAAGGGATTTGTCTGCATTTATCCATCTATTCATTTGCTCAACAAATATTTGTTATGCCCTATTATTATGTTATTTAACATAGTTTGTTTAATGAAAAGTAATTTAGTATTTTGTGGATTAGGGATTAGCTGGTCTGTTCACACTTTCATTCATCAATAAGTTAATTTATTTCATGCATTTAATTTAGTTAATTTGTGAAGGAATCAACAAAATAATTTCAGTCGTCAATGAATTCTTCGTGTTTATTCCAAGGCACTGCAAGGTACTGAAGTGCCTTTTGAACTTTCAGATTGATTAAGATTTGCTCAAGATAGTTTTAGCGTCAATTATAGCTTCTTGCGTTATTATTTGAAAACCAAGAGTCCAAGTGTAGTATATGTCCAGATTCTCTTAAAGTATTGTGTGAAGATTCTCTTTTTTATTCACCACAATGAAAGGCCTATATAAATTACTCATGATCTCTTGAAGGGGGTCTTCATTCAATGAGGTGCTTTTGACTAGCTGTGTGATTTTAAATATGTTATTTATGCCTAAATGGGCCTCCAGCTAATCTGTGAACCCCTCTCCTCTCTGGCACTTCTTGTCCTGCACCCATTCTTCTCTGTCCTCTGCTGGTCAGCCATTCAGTCCCTCTGCCACATCTTGCATTTCTCTGTCCCTGTCTCACACCCTACCTAACTTCTCTTTCCCAGCCTTTCCCTAAGGAGCATTGCCTTTTGGATTTCCTTTACGTAATAATTTTTATATGCGGATTTCTGAGTCCTCTTGGAGGAGATTCTGATCCAGGAATCTGCACTTTTTTTCCTGGATTTACAACCTGTGCAACCCTACAGGGACCTGAGCTTACAAGGGCCCTGCCCTGGGCTTAATGCTTTGTTGTGACAATTTTGAGTGCTTAATCAACTTTTCTAACAAGGGGCCACAGATTTTTATTTTACACTGGACCCCACAGGCTATATAGCCAGTCCTGCATTAGAGAGGGTGCTTAGTGAGTCAAGAATTGTGCAATTCACAAGGAAAAGGACCTATCAGGGCTGTTAACGACATCACCGAAATAGGGGCCCAGGAAGTTGGGGTGGGGATGGGATCGCCTTTCAGCAGTGCTGTTTTCCCCTGGGAATTTCCTTAAATTAGGTTGAAGGGCTCAGTGGCCGTCTTCTCGTAAATCAATCAGGAATGCGTTCAAATGATCCTAGTCAATTCTAACCTACTCACGAGGAATCTCTACCAAATTCTAGAAAAAGAATCTGTCTCTAAAAATGGATTGAGTCTAAAAATTGTGCATGGGATTTTCACACTGGCTCATCCATATAGGTAACCTGATATAAAAGACAGACAAGTCAATCCCAGGAAAGCCACGAGCAAAAACTCGTCCTGTAGAAATAAAAAGTGGCATTTAGGTATTTTCTATGGACATTGGCTGGAAGGAGGTGTCATGACGGCAGTTCAGGAAAGAGGACCTGGGTGGAGAACCTGGAAGAGGGGGCCTGTTGGAGAGGTGCCAGGATGGTGTCCAGGCAGAGCATGGGGACACACATCGAGATTCGTACGTGAGAAAAAACAAAGGAAAACAGGCGAGATAATTGCACACTGCCCGGGAAAAGAATTGTCTGTGTTGATTTAAATAGAAAGCTCTTTGTTACAATCTAGACAGTAGAAACAGGCAGAGTTGAGGTTGCCAAGTGCTACCTTTCTGTTTGTTTTGTGTTCATTGTTTTGTTGACTCTCAATAAATGTAAAATAGTAATAAGATGCTGTTAGGTAAACCATTTCAGACAGACTAGATTCCATTATAATTCATGGAATTCCAAGCAATTGCACTCGAAGGCTCTTTGTTGAAGCTCTTTTAATACACAGAACTGACTGCTCTTGAAGACAGTTCATTTCAAAACATGATTTTGAAAATGAGAGCTGAGTAAAATATAAATGTAAAATTCAGCTCTGCCCAAGTGCATTGTTTTGTCTCTTATGTGTTGGGTTTCTTTGGGAGCAGTGGGCATTTATTTGTAGGCAGTCATAAATGTGGCTAATGATTACTATGGTCAATCATGCAATTCAGATAGATTTCTGCAAGTGTATTTCCATTGTGTCTTTAAACCTGAGGGTAATGTGATGGCGTGTTGAACTCAACAACCAAGTTTTACATTGCGTATGGGGCGCAATGTAAAATGATGAAATGAGCAAAAGAAATACATTTTGCATGTTTTTTTGAAAGACTTAATTATTGCACTGAGCTCGAGGTAGAGAGAACAGGAAATTCTACAGCCAAGGAAACCCCCATCCATACACAACATCCTGTGGAAGGAGATAAAACCCCATCAAAGAGATTTATATGGTACATATCGCTCATTTATTGTGTAACCGCAGGAACATATATATATATTTTCATGTAGCTTAGATCGAAAGGTTGTTTGCACTTCTTGACTTGCATTTTTTAATATTAATACTTTAAAAAGTAAATTTGTTTTTTAAGAGGGCTAATATTTGCTTTTTTTTAATTTGAAGCTTGCATATTGGTAGTTTATTTAAGTTTTAGACAAAAACTCAGTGCCTTCAGTGGCCAGGCAGGTAACAGAAACTATGAAGCAGCTATTTTTGTATGAATATTAAGTGGTGGAAACTGGCTTAGTGGAAGTCCTACCCAAGGCATTCAGTCTGTTTTGTTTTTTTTTAAAAGCAAATTTAAAAGTCATGATTTTTCCTTAATTTGTAAATCTTATTTTTTATATATATAATGCCAATGCATTTCTAAAAATCACTTTTAAAGCTCTTCAATTAATCTTTGGTTGGTCCCAATTAAATCCTAAACTCCTTTAAACATTTTAAATACATTTACATTTATGCAGTTTATACATTTAGCTTTATTTCTAAGTCCTTCAGTTGTCTCTCTAACATCAAAATCTCCCCACACCTTACTTAATATAAATATATAATATGATAATGTATAAGTTATACATATTGACATATTTAATCTGAAGTTCTCCTAAATTTTTAAATACTGTTTACAAAATGGGTTTTACTTTGTCGACTTGAAAATCATGAATCTACATCAATGATTCATGCCAATTATTAATTTAGACAATACGAACATTTCAAATACAAGGCACACACAATTTAACACAAAAATATGAATATTACAGATGGCATTTACTTAATCATCTTTAGACTTAGTTTTAATCTGACCTTGAGTTAAAATAAACATACCCACCACAGAACCAATTACAGTATCCCCTGTTTATTTCATTTTTCTTTCCACGTATTTTTTCCTTCCATGTATTTTTTCCAGGCATTTTTGGGAATACTATTCCGAGGAAGGGAATCTCCATCCAAGTACAGGGGACCTTATCAGAGACCGAGCTGCACGTACATGGAGAGACAGGGTGTGAAATGGAGAGCCACAGGCAGCCAGCATAATTTTTTCCTCACCAATAGATTGCCTTATTAAGCCTCTAAAAAAATTGGGGTGAAGTTAATGGAACATAAAATTAAGCATTTTAAAATAAAAAAGTACAGTGGCATTTAGCACATCGACAGCGTTGGGCAGCCACACCCTTTATTTAGTTCTAAAATATTTCCATTACTCCAAAGTAAAGCCCTGTACAAACGAAGCAGTTACTCCCTATGACTCACTACCTAGCCCCAGGTAACCACCAATCTGCTTTTCTATTTCTATGGGTTTATTTATTCCGGATATTTCACATAAATGGAGTCATGTGATGTGTGGCCTTTGTGTCTGGCTTCTTTCTCCTAGAATGTTTTTGAGGTTCATCTGCTGTCACATGCATCAGTACTTGATTCTTTTTATGGCTGAATAGTATTCCATGGTATGCATATACCAGAATTTGTGTAGCAGTTCATTCATTGGTAGATATTTGTGTTGTTTCTACCTTTTGACTATTGTAAATATTGCTGCTATGAACATGCCTGCCACGTGAAGTTGTGTGAATTTTTGTTTTCAATTATTTTGGGCCTATCCCAGTGGGTGAAATTGCTGGTCATATAGTAATTCTACATTTAGCTTTTTGAGGAACTGAAAAACTGTTTTCCACTGCAGCTGAACGATTTTACATTTCTACCAGCAATGTATGAGGGTTCCAATTTCTGGACATCCTCACCAATACTTGTTATTTTCCATTTAAAAAATTATAGCCATTTTAGTGTGTGTGAGGTGGTATCTCATTGTGGGTTTGATTTGCATTTCCTTAATGACTAATAATGTTTGAGATTTTCTTATTGACGGCTTATGCCAACGGGGGACTCCAAGTCGATGTTCTCCATCCTGGGTCATGCTTATTTTTTTCTAATTACTCTCAACTGTGTCCTCTGATTAGGGCAAATGATACCATGTGACCTCCCTCCAAACCCCGATTCCATTCCCCCTCTTTGCTCCACGACCTCATTGGATTTGACCCGTCTGTTTCATGCTTACCTTTGCTTTGAATTCTTTTAACATGCTATCTGGCAGAGCTGCTGCTTTAAACAGATATCTGGATGACATCCTTCAGATTCGGCATGTCTCTCCCGTCTGTTTAGTGGCATGGTCACTTTCTAGTCATTCTAACTATAATATTCTAAAAGTAATATTGAACATATTGGGAGGTGGGAAATATTGGACTGTGATAGAAGTATGTTTTAGTAGAATCAGATTGCAATACTTTAAGAATTAATAACCATTTATTTAGGAAAATTTTCCTTTTTAATCATATGGCCACAATTTAGACTACACTGTTTAAGCAATGGCAATTTACCTAAATTGCCGGGGTGGTAACTGGTGCCGAGAGGAAGCAGGCCCACTGGCGCCTCCCTTATAAAGAGCCTGTCTGAAGCCCACCTTCAGGCCATGATCATATCTAATTAGGAGCGTCCTGTGAGCAGAGAGATGTTGATCAGAACAGGGAACATAGCCAGTTGGTACAGAAGAAAATCCGGATAATAAATAACGGTTTATAATGTGATGGCCCAGAGCTGGAGTGAGGTACAAATGGTTCATATGGGAGTAGGTCAGAAATGAATTCAGGGGCCAACGATCATGTCCTCAGTGGTACTTTTTGTGTGTGGCTCAAAGAGCTTTGCTGAGATACACGGAGACTTACAAGATACCTAAAGCTATAAAACCATCCATCTCAAATGCTACAGTCTGTTTCCATGAAAGTCAGTCAGGTCCTGTGTGATAACTATGACCCCAAATGAAAACCTGAAAAGCAGACGTCTTGGGGGTGAAAATGCTTTTTAGCATTTAAAATCCAGGATCTCCAGCTCTTAGACAATCGTATGGTACAATGGAAAATTCTAAATTTCCCAAATATAAACAGCATTGTTATTATCGCTCCTCTTATGAATTATGTATTGGAGACAGAAGAGAGAGGAAGGGAATCTCCATTAATTCATGCTACAAGAAGAGTCTTGTGCAAATCCATGGCCAGCAGTGACCAACCCTTAGAAAACTAATTAAAATCATCGCCATAACAGGAGATGGCTTTTCTCTTCTCTTCTGCTTTGGTGGCTTCAAAACAACCACTGTCTTAAAAGAGTCTCAAGTGTACTTTGGGGGGACCTAGTGTCCCCAGCCTCCCCTTGGCCCTAATGAGGGAGGAGGATGTGCTTGGCTTTGATGTACAGCTGTAGGTTTTCTAATGAGCTAGGCAAGAGATCAGATTCCATTAGGACGTCTCCTTTTAAGCCTTGATTATTCAGCAGCCCTGTTGAAATTAGCTGTTCATTTATCCATGAGCAGCTGCATGCAGGGTTGGATGGTTTTGCTTGTAGTATCAAACTGAATGGATCTGGGGTAAAGCACTCCTGAATATTTATTTAACTCAATTATTCCTCTGTGCTGATTTTTTCTTATTCTAAGCAATAGCCCTGGATTCTGAAACTACTCGAAT
Source organism: Pteropus vampyrus (assembly GCF_000151845.1). Taxonomy (NCBI): domain Eukaryota; kingdom Metazoa; phylum Chordata; class Mammalia; order Chiroptera; family Pteropodidae; genus Pteropus; species Pteropus vampyrus. The sequence continues at coordinate 411,990 of NW_011888830.1, forward strand.
TTCACCCTAAAAATTACCAAGAAATGTGATCTGGATTGTAAACGGCAGCTCAGTTCTAACACGAGGCAAATCCTTTCTGTCCCTTACGCCTGTTTCTCTTCCAGCAACATTAATGCCTATTTTGGCACATCATGTCACAGCTGCAAAGCAGGGCTGGTCCCTCCTGTTTGCCTGTTCTTATGAGCTCCCTGCGGAGCTGCCAGAACAGTCACATTCACGACCGTCAGGCCCCGGCAGGGGCAGTTACAAAGTCCTTCATTCAGAGCAGGGATCAAGCTCTGCTCACTGTCCTCAGGAGGTACGTGGGTTTAGATGAGGCTTTGTCAGAGGGTCAAAGAGGAAGGAATGAAGGATGACCCTGAGACAGAGTGCCAAGTTGGAAAATTGGTAGGGATGGAAGGGATCTTCTCTCTTTCTCTCTCCCGCCCCCGCCAACACACCCACACACACACACACACACACACACACACACACACACACACACACACACACACACACGATGTGACGTTCTTATCAATGGAATTATTGTCACGCATGGCCGTCAGTGGGCCACCAGGAGTACAAGTGTTTCTTCTTACTGATTCAGATAAATAAACTTCGTTATGTATGTGCTTTTGGTTTGTAAGATCTCTGTGTTATGGATTTAACAGTCTCACTGCCTACATTCCCCCCACATTCGTCAGATGCTTGAGTTATTTTACTACATTTGTCCTTAGTGGTGGCCAAGTATGGAAAGCTAGCTACTCAGGGACCGTCAGGCTCCTTGGGAACTGTCCCCAAAGTTCTTTTTACTTCGAGATAAATCGGGCTAAGCAAAACCATGGCCCCATGGGAACGGGCTCTGCCGTTTCTTCTCCAGCCTTTTCAACCAGCGTTGGAATATCTTCCACACTCCTCACGCCTCCTGATGGGTTCCATGGCTGCATTTATTGTTTGCATAATCACCAGGTTGTTCGTATTGTTAATAGGCATCATTCAGAGCTTCCAGGGTTTTTTTTTTTTTTTTTAATGATCTTCCATGTGTTTTCTGAATTGGGCACCAACCTTACCTGCTTCTATGTTGTTTTCTATTTGCTAGGAACTGTTTGGGGCCGTGTACCATAGAAGTTCACGACTCAGACAACTGATAGTTTACAATGCCCCATTATTCAGAAGAATGCCTTGTAACTGATGTTGGCAAGTTCATTAAAATGTGGTGCCTTCAGCAATGTTTAGAGTTCATGTTGAGAAAGATGAGTTTGACATCTTTGTTAAACAATAGGAAAATTAAGGAAAATGGACTGTTTTGTTTGCCTTTAACGTGCAAAGCCCAGCTGCGAGATATTTAGTTTGAAGTCTGAATTTATCATCACTCTCCATACAAATATTTGTTCTGCGTTTGTGCCCATCTCCTTATCTCTGTGCTGTTCACTCTCCTTCAAATATCTGTGCCTTTTCCCTAATAGATGTCCTTTTAGCAAATCTGTACTTAGCCACCTGGATTAACTGTCACTCTAAATCTCCCTGTGAGATGTACAGGGTGAGTCCCAGACACGCTGGACTCTAGCAGCTGAAAGGCTGTTCTCTATACACTTCTGCTTCTACTGATTCTATTTTTTTTTTTTGATTGCTTAAAATAAAATGTGTTTGCTTCGAACGTATTCATTCCAGTTTTTATTGTAATACTGTGATGTAGTTCAACATTAAATAAGTTCACAAAATAGGAGTGCCAAAAGGAAGAGGATTGTTACCATGAAAATCAAATCAAATGCTCAGAAAGAAATGAAGATGGGCTGCGTAAGACAAACGCTGTCAAATTAGGTGTGGGCAAGAGGGTTCTATAAGACACGTACTAAATATCAACAAAGATTCTCTGCTCAGATTGCTTTACAATTCCCTCCACACTCTGGCTCCCATTTAAAGAAACAAACTGGAAATTGTGTGCTTAATGCACTGTGGGTGTGATTTGTACAGGAAAGAAAACAAAGGAACTCCAATTAGAAGGCTTATGCTTAAAAGGAAACCTTGACCCTAACATCAACTAAATTGGTGAACAAATGCCCAATATATGTTTAGGTAAAATTAAGTGTTGAAGGCATCTATTATTTTAATATAACTTACCTCTCTACCTGCCCATCTGCCTGAACCAACAGCTAATAAGAGGCTCTCTGCTGCACAGACCCTTTATTATAATACTTAAGTGCAGCCTCCTCCAGGAAGCTTTCTCTGACTTCCAGTCTGTGTTAAGAATTCTTCATCCTGGCTCCCAGCTGTTTGTCCGTCACAGCATCTTATGACGTCATAACTTTGCTTGGCTGTCTGTCTCCTCCACTGGTCTGTGAGTTTGCGGAGGGCAGTGAACTCATTTTTACTCTCCATATTCTTAGGTCCTAAAACATTGACTGGCCCCAGTGTGGAGGCACAAATGCTCATTGAATGAATTTCGAAAGACAGACTTCGTTAAAGTGTTGATGGAATAACCAAGGTAAAAACAAAAAACAAAACACATGTATTACTTTACGGAAAGATGTGGAAAAACTCTGTTGGTTTAAGGGCGTCTTTTCTCTGATATTTAAGATGTGTTACGTAGTGAGCTTAAAGAGAAACTAGCTGGGGATCACAGAGCACCCCGAATATATATTTTATTGTTAGTGTGCATCGTGTCGACACATCTCCTAATGGCAAGATATTTTTTAGCCTTTTCCACCCACCCTGAAAAATTTTCCCTCTGCTTTCTTTTAACTCCCCATGTGCTATGTTCTGTTTCCAGCAGCTAACGAGCAAGCTGTAGAACAGGGCTGGTGCCACCCCACGTTGGCTGGGACGGCCTCGAAGAATCTGAATCCTCGTGCTTCAGATCTTGTTTATTCTTCCTCTCCTCCCCAGCCTCAAATCCACATATGCTGCAGGTCTGGGAATCTAGGGGAGTTCTCAAGGCCATGTATCCTGTTTCCTTTAATAGACTTCCAGCCTAACTAAGCTAAGCATTCACTTCCTTTTTGTCCTTTACATGCTTTAATTCCTGGGTCTTAACTCTTTAATCAAATGTCTTGCTTTAATTTCCCCTTGCCCTGTGGCATTTGGCTTAAGTCTAGCCACAAAAGGTCCCGTTTTGTATACGTTTTAAAAAGTGGCCCACGAGAAACGTTCACCCAAAGTGAACGTTATAGTTTGAACACTCAAGAGCTTAGAACCAAATAGTCTGCAGAAGGAGTCAGACACAGAACACAAATGGCACAGGCACAGTTTAACAGAAAAATTTAAAAATGAATCATTTCATGTAAGCAGCAGTTTAATGGCGGCTTTGTAAGCATATACATATGGAGCTCAGCCGCCTTCTTCTCATTTGCTATGAGAAGAAGCCTCTTTTCCTGGAGGGCCCTGAAAGGAATGCCACATTTTCGAAAGAGAAGCTAAGAAATAAAACTCTCTTTTTTGCAGATGACATGATTAGCTACATTAAGAATGGGGTTCTCAAAATACTACCAGAATTAACATGAGAGTTTACAAAATCCATAGGCTATAAGGTCAATATAGAAATCAATTATATTTTTTATATACTAACAATAAATAATTGGAAATCAAAAATTTAAAAATATATTTATAATAGCATGAACACCATGAAATATGTAGGGATAACTTTAACAGAGTATTTGCAAGATTTGTATGTCAAAAAATACATAATTTTGTTTTTTTTTTTATTTAAAATTTTCATTTTATTATTTTTTAAAATTTTTATTATGGTGACATTGGCTAACAAAATCCAGTAAGTTTCAGGTGTACAATTCAACAGTAAGGCTTACATATACATTGCATCGTGTGCTCACCACTCATAGTTAGCTTTCTTTCTGTCACTGCATATTTGACCCTTTCTGCTCCATAAGTCTCTGCTTGTTTGTCCTATTTACTTGTTGCTTTTAGGTTTATATCCTAAAAGCATGATCATGTGCTTTTCAACTTTTTCTGTCTGGCTTATTTTGCTTAGCATAACTATCTCGAGGTCCATCCATGTTGTCGCAAATGGTAGTATTTCATCTCTTCTTATGGCTGAGTAATATTCCATTGTATATATGTACCACAGCTTCTTTAGCCAATCATCTATATATTGTAGGACATTTCGGTTGCTTTCATGTCCTGGCCTCTGTGAATAATGCTGCTGTGAACATCGGCATGCAAATATCTTTTTGGATATGAGTTTTCAAGCCTTTGGGGTAAATACCCAGCAGAGAGATTGCTGGTTTGTATGGTAGATCAATTCTTAGTTTTTTGAGGAAACTCCATACTGTTTTCCATAGTGACTGTATCAATTCGCAGTCCCACCAGCAGTCTATGAGGGTTCCTTTTTCTCCTCACCTTCTCCAACACTTGTTATTTATTACTTGTCCTGTTAGAATAACAGCTATTCTAACAGGTGTGAGATGGTATCTCATTGTGGTTTTGATTTGCATTTCCCTAATAGCTAGTGATGTCAAGCATCTTTTCTTATGTTTGTTGGCCATTTGTATGTCTTGGGAGAAGTGTCTGTTTAGGTCCTCTACTCATTTTTTAATTGGATTGTTTAGGGTTTTTTTTTTTGGTGTTATTGAGTTGTATGAGTTCTTTGTATATTTTGGATATTAGGCCCTTATCAGAGGTGTTGCTTGCAAATATATTTTCCCATTCGGATGATTGTCTCTTTACCTTGTTGACAGTTTCTTTTGCTGTGCAGAAGCTTTTTAGTTTGATGTAGTCCCATTCATTTATTTTAGCTTTTACTTCTCTTGCCTCTGAGGTCAAATTCATAAAATCCTCTTTAAGTCCAAGGTCCACGAATTTACTTTCTATGTTTTCTTATATGCAATTTATTGTTTCAAGTCTTATATTCAAGTCCTTAATTAATTTTGCGTTAATTATGGTGTATGGTGATAGACAACAGTCTAGTTTCATTCTTTTGCTGGTGCAAAAAGTACAGAACTTTGATAAGAGAAATCTAAAAAAACCGAATAAATGGAAAGATGTAGAATACTAATGGATTAGAAGACTAAGTATTAAGATGTCAGTTCTCCCCAAATTGATCTATAGATTTAATATAATCTCAATTAAAATCCCAGCAGGTTTTCTTTTTGGGAAAAAAAATTGACATGTTGATTCTAAAATGTATGTGGAAAAGCAAAGAACCTGGCATAACCAAAATAATTTTGAAGAACAAAGTTGAATGCTCCACAGTGCCTGATTTTAAGACTTTAACAGTAGTCCCCCCTAAAGTTTCACTTTCTACAGTTTCAGTCACCTGTGGTCAACTGCAGTCTAAAGATATTATATGGAAAATTCCAGAAATAAATTCATAAGTTTTGAAGTGCGAGCTGTTCTGAGTAGCATGCTGACCTCTCATGCTGTCATTTTCCCTCCTGTTTGGGACGCAAATCACCCCTTTGTCCAGCGTGTCCATGCCGCCGATGCTCCCCACTTGTTAGTCACGTTGGTTCAGATGGACTGTTGTGTTATTTATTGCAGTGCTCGTGTTCAAGCCACCCTTATTTTGCCTAATCATGGCCCCAAAGCACAAGACAGCGAGGCTGGCAACTTGGATATGACAAAAGGAAGCTGTAAAGTGCGTCCTTTAAGTGAAAAGTTGTGGCAGTTTAAGAAAATACACAGTATATATAGGGTTTGGTACTATTCTTGGGTTCAGGCCACTGGGGGTCTTGGAACCCATCCCCCACAGACAAGGGGGACTCATGTACTATAGGGCAAGACAAATAATACAGTGTGGTATTGATGAAAGGATAAATAGACACATGAAAATTAATAGAACATTCAGAAATAGACCCACACTTATTGACAGCAATTTTTGGCATTCCTTGGCTTATAGATGCATCACTCAAATCTCTGCCTCCATTGTCACATGGCCATATTCTTGTATTCTCTGTTTCTGTGTCTGTTACCTTTGTCTTTTAAGGACACGAGTTAGATTAGATTAATGGCCTGACCTACTCCAGTATGACCTTAATTAATTACATCTCCAATGACTTTATTTCCTAATAAGGTCACATTCTGAGATACTGGAGAGTTAGGACTCCAACGTATCTTTTTTGGGGACACAATTTAACTCATAACACCATAAAACCCAACGATCTCATTCCTAGGTATTTAGCCAGGAGACGTGAATACATATGTCCTCATGAAGACCTGTATGAGATGTTTATAGCAGCTTTACTCATGGTCCCCCTAAACTGGAAACAATTCAAACATTCGTCAACCATAAATGAATAAATTATGGCATATCCATACAATGGAATACCACTTGGCAATAAAAGGACCAAGTGCTAATACATCCAAGAGCTTGTGTGAATCACAAAACATCATCTTAAGTGAAAGGAGCCATACAGAAAAGACTAGACTGTATAACACCATTTATTCAACATTCTGGAAAAGGCGAAACTATGGGGCAAGAATCAGAGGGGCCGTCGAGACTAAAGGTGGGAAAAGAGTACTGATCACAAAGGGGCAGGAGGCAACTTTTTCAAGTGATGAAAATATTCTCTATCATAATCGTGATTATACAACCATATACATTTATCAAAATTCCTAGAACAATTCATGACAAAGAGTAAATTTTACCACATCAATTATACTTCAAGAAAACTGACTTTCACAAAAATTCAAAAGTACTTAACAAAATAGGACCCCAGAATTTTTGAGTTTGCTGTAGGCAATTTGTGTAGTAGACTCTTGAACAATGGGGAGCTGGGGGCTCCGACCCCCCGAGTTGTCAATCCTCATATAACTTTTAATTCCCCAATAACCTTATTGTCCCTTGGTATCCACAGGGGATTTGTCCCAGCACCGCAAAAACATTGGATGCTTAAGTCCCCTATATAAAATGGCATAGATCAATACCCTCCCCATCCAAGGGCTCCCAACCATGGATTAAAAACAGTACAGGTATTTATTGAAACAAATCTACATATAAGTGGACCTGCGACGTTCAAACCCATTTTGTTCAAGGGTTAGCGATATATAAACTATAGCTAACTGAAGGTTTCTAACAAAGATTGTTAGACATGGTCAGGTTAACTGAAATTAGCGAATGTCAGCATGGCTTCCCCTGGCTGGAAGTCAGGAGAGGAATTCTCTAAAGAGTCAGGGTCTGTACTTTGGCGGGGAGTGTTCCTCTGATAATTACAGGGAGCAGCCCTTAAGACAGTCTGAGACTTAGAAAACTTAAAATGATGAGCAGCCGTGAGGCCCACACCCGACTCCTGAGGGTGCCTCAGGCTATTTCTTTGGCATCTACCAGAATGTCCCCTGTTTCTCACGTCTGGACTCCTGA
>NW_011888830.1:419330-424677 GCF_000151845.1 Pteropus vampyrus
GGGGCTCCGACCCCCCGAGTTGTCAATCCTCATATAACTTTTAATTCCCCAATAACCTTATTGTCCCTTGGTATCCACAGGGGATTTGTCCCAGCACCGCAAAAACATTGGATGCTTAAGTCCCCTATATAAAATGGCATAGATCAATACCCTCCCCATCCAAGGACTCCCAACCATGGATTAAAAACAGTACAGGTATTTATTGAAACAAATCTACATATAAGTGGACCTGCGACGTTCAAACCCATTTTGTTCAAGGGTTAGCGATATATAAACTATAGCTAACTGAAGGTTTCTAAGAAAGATTGTTAGACATGGTCAGGTTAACTGAAATTAGCGAATGTCAGCATGGCTTCCCCTGGCTGGAAGTCAGGAGAGGAATTCTCTAAAGAGTCAGGGTCTGTACTTTGGCGGGGAGTGTTCCTCTGATAATTACAGGGAGCAGCCCTTAAGACAGTCTGAGACTTAGAAAACTTAAAATGATGAGCAGCCGTGAGGCCCACACCCGACTCCTGAGGGTGCCTCAGGCTATTTCTTTGGCATCTACCAGAATGTCCCCTGTTTCTCACGTCTGGACTCCTGACGGCCCCCCGCCCACCCCCACAACCCCAGCTGGGGCTGCGTTCTGCCCTCCCCGCCAGCACAACTTATTCTCGGTTTTCATCCGTCTTGGCTTTAGGCTTGTTTTCTACATGTCTAAACGCAAATATAGACAGCTACTTCCATGTTTCCTCAATTCAAAAAAGCCATCAAATTGTGACATTATGATATATTAAGCTTCAAATGCCGGAATGCACAATTTTATACGGAAACATATTGACATATACCTTTTTAATTTTCAGACTGTGTCTCCTGAATGATTTGGCTCCTTCTTGAGCAAGACCAGGGCTCTCTCTCACTTCCTGTTTCAAGTTTAAGAGACATGTATCTTCCCCAGGAAAAGGGCCCCAGCCTTCAGGTGCAACCCCCTTCTCTTTGCAGATATTCTTATCTTAATACGCAACAGGCACTTACAAGGACCGTAACAAGAACCGCACGCATGCAACAGGAAGCTTTGTTTCCTGAATCTTTAATTCACAGCGAAAACCAGGGCGTGACCTTCGAAAAAAAATTTTAAAATATCCCACGTCTCTTTCTCCCTGCTAATTTCCTTTTCCTTCCCAGACTCTTTATTTCCTCTGCTTCCCTTCCACCCCCATCCTGTCCCCCGCCAGTTCTTCCTCTCCATCTGCCTCCTTCTCTCTCCTCTTTCTCTTATTGTTCCCTCTCTCCTTCCTTGTCTTCCTCCTGCTGCTCTCATCGGCTCATCTTATTTTCACTTTATTTTTCCTACTTTCCCCATGTTCCTTAACTATTGATTCAAATGTATCTTTCATTATTGCAGTTTTTATTTAATAAAGTTTTGTGTTCTCTAATAAACCTAGGAGAAAATCTGCTACAAATTTGCCAACAATAGCCTCACCGGGTCCATCCACTTTTTTATACCAAGCGGGGTCTAGGAGAGGAACAATACCTTTTATCAGCTTCTTGATGTGATTCCAGCTCATGCATATTCATATTTCCTACCTCATTAGTAGTCCCCCAGGCTTACTCTGTGTCATGAGAGACATCTCAGTTAAGACGATACCCCTTGTCTTTTTATTTGCCTCGCTATTTTTTGAAGCACAAATTTTTGATCACTCCACAGAACGGCTAATCAGATTCTTTTCCTACATATAAAACTGAGTCTTAAGAACAGTTATTCCAGCAAATGTGCAATGTGCCCTAGTCTCAGCTTGATCAAAATTCCCAATAATGATACCCAGTTCTGTCTTCCACAGGAGATCAAAGTCGTTTTTAAAATATCGTCTCTGAGGACCTTTATATAATATAGCAGGGAAATCTTTTAGGATTTAAAATAACTGTTATAAAAATGTTTGAAGGAATAAACTGTTAAACTAAGGTCCTGGAGGGTCATTATTTCATATAATCGGAAAGTAATATTTTAAATAATTCTGTCATACTGAATGGCTCTCTCATTGTGCTAACCACTGAAAGAATGAAATTGTTGACTCTGGCCTGCCTTTAAGATTTACAAGGTAATTAGGAGAAAAAGATGTCTACAGAAATCATAAGGCACAACAGAGAACAAGTTTGTTAGCTTCTCGAGTGTAGATACTGTGCTTTTTAAATTTAACTTATTCATCTCCCAAATCTAGCTCACTTCTTTGCACACTGAGATACTTCACAAGTGTTTTAGACATATTAAAAGCGTATTATCGAAGTAAAATAGAGGAAGCAGTGAATCTAGATTACCAAAGTTAGGAAAGGCCTCCTGGCGGAAGGAGAACTTGAGCTGAAACTTAACACATGGGTAGAATTTGGATCCGTTGATAAGAGGGGGAATAGCATCCTGCCAGAGGGAACAGCATGAACAGGCTTCAGGGGTGGGAGCAAGTGTGTTTATGCCAAAGTGAGAAAAATCGACTGGAACAGAGTGTTCACTTTAGCCAGGTCAGAGTTTAATGATTAAAAGGCCAATAAGGGTAATCATTAATTTTCTCCATACAGGATCATTCCTATCAGTTTACAAAGAACATGACAAGAATACACACAGACCTCAGCATGCCATTGATTTCTTCCGTTTTAAAAAGAAAACCAAACAATTAAACAGAACCTTTCTTGGCTCTACATTCTCCTTTATCCACTGCCCGAGAAAAAGTTGCCTACACCCGCTGCCTCCAATTCCTCTCCTTGCATTCATTCTTGCAGCCCTCCCCAAACCCCTACCTGCCACTCCTCAGCCAGGTCGCCATCCCTACTGCTCCACCAGCGACAGACACTGAGGTGGGCCAATCCGACAGTCAGCTCTCAGTCCCCACTTACCGGACCTGCGAGCCAAGTTTGAGACAGCCAGCCACTCTCTCCTTGAACTGCTGGCCTCACCTGGCTTCCAAGACCCACATGCCTGGTTTTCCTTCTTGTCACTGGCCATCCCTTCTCAGTCTCATTTGCTGGTTTCTGCTCATCTCCCTGCCTCCCAATGTTGGTGTGGCCCAGAGCCCAGACCTCAATCACTTCATTGGGGATACATGCAGTCCTCTGGAATTCAGTGTCATATACCCACTGATGACTCCTAAATTTATAACTCCAGCTGGGTCCTCTCCTCTTAGCTCTAAACTCATAGCCAGCTACTTATTTGGTATCTTCGGTTGAGTCACAAAGGGCATCTCAGACTCAACATACCCCAAACTGAACTGATGTTTTCTCCAAAAACCGTGCCTCTCAGAGCCGCCTCCTTCTCAGAAAAATGGAATCCATCCTTCTCGTCCTCAGGCCCAAAACTTTTGACTCGCCCTTGACTCTTTTTCCTCCCATTCCATATCTAATCCAATTGCAGATCCTGTCGGCTTTACCTTCAAAATATCCACAGTGAGAATGTTTCTTATCACTGTGGTTCAAAGCACCACCTTCTCTCTCCTGGATCAATGTAACAGCCTTCTAGCTGTTTTCTCCTTCTACCTTTGTTTCTGTAGCGTGGAGTCTGTTTTTAACTAAGCAGCCAGGCAATCCCTTTAAAATGTGCAGCAGACCAGGTCTCTGCTCTTCCCAAATCCCTGCAGTGCCTTCCTCACTTGCGCAGAGTAAAAGCCAGACTCCCTACAGTAGCTGCATGGCCTGATGTGATCTGTACCCCCACCCCCACCCCCATGACCTCTCAGACCCCAGCGTCTATCACCTCTCCTGCTCATGCTTCCCTATGGCTTCTCGCTGTGCCTTGAATTTGCTCTGTGTGTGTGTGTGTGTGTGTGTGTGTGTGTGTGTGCGTGCATGCGCGTGCATGCGCACCAGCCTCCAAAACTCTGCACTTGCTATTCTAGCTGCCAGGAGAGCTTGTCCTTTAGATGTCTGCACAAAGAACTCCCTCATGTCCTTCAGGTGTTTGCTCCAATGTCACGTTCTCAGAGAAACCTTCCCTTGCCACCCTATTTAAAATTACACATTTCTGCCACTACTCTCTATCCCCTGTATTATTCTCAGCTTTATTATTTTTTTTCTAAAGCATAGTAATAATGAAGGCTATCTGACATACTGTAAGCTTTTCTATTTTACTTTTCTCTTTCCTTCGTTCCTTCCTTCGTTCGTTCGTTCCTTCCTTCCTTCCTTCCTTCCTTCCTTCCTTCCTTCCTTCCTCTTTTCTTTTTTTTCCTGTTTGATTCCCTCTTCTAAAATATACATCCTATAATAGCAGGGATTCTTTTCTGTTTGTTCACTGTTGCATTCTCAGGGACTAGAACAGTGCCTGAAACAAAGAATGTGCTAGAGAAATACTTGTTAAATAAATAAATGAAGAAATCCCCATTTTACTGATGAGAAAACTGAGTCTTAGAGAAGCTGAATAATTTAGCTAAGGTCACTCAGCTTGTAAGCAGGGGATATTAGGAAACGAACTCACATCAGTTGGACTGTGGACCGAATCGCTGTGTATCACTCGGCCCTTCTGGTTGGCAAAGCAAGCCATCTTTATCTTACACAAGGCATGGCGCTGTTCTCCAAGGCATTTTTTGTTATATTATTTGATGAATTCTCTATAACATGAGAAATTTGATTTTCCCCATTATTGGGAGTCATAACTTGCTCAAAAATAAAGAAAAATGATAAAAGAACATTAATTGCAGATCAACATGTCACTTTATAGATTACTAAAGGCTTCATTTGTATTTTGAGAAGACATGAAAAATCAGAAATCGAATTAAATGTATTCTACAAAGTAGTACAGTAGATTAAAAAGTTCATGGAAGAAATATTCAGAGTCCTTCATAACTTGGCTTATCTATTTTCATCCTAAACATACAAAGAAAATAGCTAATTAGGAAACAATTATCTAGACATATATTTTGATATTATTCATAAATAATAACATTTAAGAGTCAACTCTTTCTAAATCCTTAAAAGTCTACTATTTCTGAAGATACGTAATGTGCTTCCTTCAGGTTATAATTCTGATCAGCAATTACAGTTCATTTGGAAATGCATTATTCTATAAATTCCCTCTGCCTCTATATATTCAGCTAGGTTTAATTCATTAGCATTGGCTCCTTAGGACAACTGTTTAGGGGGGAAAGAAAACCATTCCTTTTTGAAAAAAAATTTAAAAATGCTTATATTTAAAGCATATAATATGCTGATTTTACATATACATAGTGAAATCATTACTACAGCCAAGCTAATTAACATATCATCTTCTGACATAGTTACTGTTTTTTTTCTGTCTGGTGAGAGCACCTTAAATCTACTCTCTTAGCAAATTTCTAATATTCAGTGCAGCATGATTAACTATAGTCCCTGTACTGTCCATTAGATCTCC
>NW_011888830.1:426667-429103 GCF_000151845.1 Pteropus vampyrus
AGCTGCAGTTTGGACTTTCCTTATAAAGTCAAAATGGTTGGAGCAGGCCCCCTTTCCAGCCAGGCCTGACAGCGACAGAAACACCTTTGGTGCCGTAATTTTCATATAGATGTGCCTTAGTGTTTATGCATGTATATATACATATATATGTATACTAGAGTGATGTAATTTTTATACAGAAGATTGTGTCTATATCCAAATTCACATCCATATCTGTATCTATATCTACATCTTGCTACAGAGTCATTAACGGTTAAATCCAGAGGAAACAGCCTACAGTGAGTTAAAGATCTTGTCGGAAGTCACAGGCCCAGGTGGTAGCAGAGCCAGGATCTCTTCTGGCCTGGCCTAGTCTTCCTTCCACTACCACATGCACTTATTTCATTGCATTGTTTAAAGGGTAGGTAAGTATGTATAAATGGCATTCAACTAGTTATTACCAATGTAAGCGTTTTTAAGGGATACTTCCTGCTAATAGAATTGTGTGTATCTGGAATGTATATCAGAAAGAAGAAAAAAAAAGTTGGAGCAAAATATAGAAAGTTCTCAATGAGTTGGTCATTTGTTTTATATATTAGTTATTTGAATTAGGAAACATAGGAATTACTTTTATTATCCTTAAATGCAGAGATGGTTTGTTTACTCATTAATATCTATTATTAAGATCTCTTATTATTTTTGACAGGATGAAGGTTTGAGTGTTTTCCACTCTCTCTTTGCTTTTTAAGACTTCGGTTTTAATCTACAGGAAGACTCTCAGGAAATCCTTTTTTTCTGGTTTTTGATTTATGTAAAGAAAAAAGACGTAAAACTCAGGTCTTTGCATCATTCAGTAGTTGTTTATGTGACTAACAGCTGTTTCTCTTGATTCTCAGGTGATATTTAGTTACAAATTTGGATCACCATTTTATGGAGTACCTTTGATTTTAAAATTATGAATAACACAGAGCAAGTGTTTTGTAAAAACTAAATTAAGCATTTTAGGCAACACATATATTAAAGGTTTTGAAACTAAGACTCCTAAACTTTAAACTCTAGAAATGGCAGTGTTCAGTTACATGATGAACTCCAGCTCTGGTGGTGAGTTTGCAAAACATCTTGTAGCTGATAACTATTAGAGGGGAGAATATTCATTTTTATTATTGGTGCTATTAGCATATTTGATGAGATTATTCCATTCTTTTGCCCACAAATGCTCATGCCAAGAGGCTATTTTAAAGTAACAATTCAAAATCTTGCTTATAGCACAGTCTTTTAAAAATTTTTTATTAGTTTTAAGTATACAATACATTGGTTAGATATACGGTTTGTAAAGTAATCCTCTTTTTGATTTGAGTATATCATTTTGATCCTTTCTAAGTACTACTAATTTTAAAAGGTACATACATGCTGTATTTGTTTGGCAAGTCATACATCTTTTCACAAAAATTTTCCAAAAATGAATTCTATAAGTCTCTATATTGAAAAGCATTATCTTCATGGGTTAAAGAACATTGCATTAATATTATGCAACTACAGTGCAAACTAGTTAAGCAAAATAAAGAAAATGCTATTATATTATGCTATTTAAGTGATAAAATTAGTGTGCCATATTAAATTTGTCTTTCTCTGTTTTTTAAATATTCAGGTCATCAGGATTTAATGAAAACTTACTACCCATTGAGCTGCATGGGAGCCAGGATATTACCTAATCAGAATTCCTTTTTGGCCTGGCTTCTTCTGATTTACCTAAGTAACTGATGAGCTTGTATGTGATACCTCCCCAAGGCTCCCATTTTCTGTCTGCTCTCACGTTATATGTTTCATACTAAGGAACATCTGTCTGTCTGTCTGCTTTTGGTCTGTCTATCTATATTCCTGATAGTGTGGTGGGCAGAATTCTAAGATAGGCCCCAAGATTTCTATCCTTTGGTATAAACACACCTCGCAATCGTTTAATCATACAATAATCTAGGTACTGCTGTGGATGGATTTTGCAGATGTAAAGAAGGTCTCAAATCAGTTGACTGTGAGATAGAGGTTCTGAGTGGGCTTGACCTAATCACACGAACACTTTAAATCTGGATGTAGAGGCAGAGATGGAGGGAGGCAGAGATTGGAAGCACCAGAAGGATTTAATGTGCCATTGCTGGCCTGATGATGGAGAGGGCCACGTGGTAAAGTATGTGGACAGCCTTTAGGAGCTGAGAGTGGCTCCCAGTTGATAATAAGTCCTATAACCACAAAGAACTAAATTCAGCCAACAGGACCTCGAGCTCTAGATGAGACAAGTCATGAGTCCTGCCAGAATCTTGATTTTCAATTTGGGGGCCTTGAGCAGAACACCCAGCCAGGGGAGTGCCTGGAATAAAGCAAGGATGAGCTAATATATGGGTCTTATCTTAAGTCGCTAAGTCTATGTAATTTGTTATGTAGCAACAAATAACTAATACATCG
>NW_011888830.1:429153-431447 GCF_000151845.1 Pteropus vampyrus
TAAATTAACCATTTTAGGCAACACATATATTAAAGGTTTTGAAACTAAGACTCCTAAACTTTAAACTCTAGAAATGGCAGTGTTCAGTTACATGATGAACTCCAGCTCAGGTGGTGAGTTTGCAAAACATCTTGTAGCTGATAACTATTAGAGGGGAGAATATTCATTTTTATTATTGGTGCTATTAGCATATTTGATGAGATTATTCCATTCTTTTGCCCACAAATGCTCATGCCAAGAGGCTATTTTAAAGTAACAATTCAAAATCTTGCTTATAGCACAGTCTTTTAAAAATTTTTTATTAGTTTTAAGTATACAATACATTGGTTAGATATACGGTTTGTAAAGTAATCCTCTTTTTGATTTGAGTATATCATTTTGATCCTTTCTAAGTACTACTAATTTTAAAAGGTACATACATGCTGTATTTGTTTGGCAAGTCATACATCTTTTCACAAAAATTTTCCAAAAATGAATTCTATAAGTCTCTATATTGAAAAGCATTATCTTCATGGGTTAAAGAACATTGCATTAATATTATGCAACTACAGTGCAAACTAGTTAAGCAAAATAAAGAAAATGCTATTATATTATGCTATTTAAGTGATAAAATTAGTGTGCCATATTAAATTTGTCTTTCTCTGTTTTTTAAATATTCAGGTCATCAGGATTTAATGAAAACTTACTACCCATTGAGCTGCATGGGAGCCAGGATATTACCTAATCAGAATTCCTTTTTGGCCTGGCTTCTTCTGATTTACCTAAGTAACTGATGAGCTTGTATGTGATACCTCCCCAAGGCTCCCATTTTCTGTCTGCTCTCACGTTATATGTTTCATACTAAGGAACATCTGTCTGTCTGTCTGCTTTTGGTCTGTCTATCTATATTCCTGATAGTGTGGTGGGCAGAATTCTAAGATAGGCCCCAAGATTTCTATCCTTTGGTATAAACACACCTCGCAATCGTTTAATCATACAATAATCTAGGTACTGCTGTGGATGGATTTTGCAGATGTAAAGAAGGTCTCAAATCAGTTGACTGTGAGATAGAGGTTCTGAGTGGGCTTGACCTAATCACATGAACACTTTAAATCTGGATGTAGAGGCAGAGATGGAGGGAGGCAGAGATTGGAAGCACCAGAAGGATTTAATGTGCCATTGCTGGCCTGATGATGGAGAGGGCCACGTGGTAAAGTATGTGGACAGCCTTTAGGAGCTGAGAGTGGCTCCCAGTTGATAATAAGTCCTATAACCACAAAGAACTAAATTCAGCCAACAGGACCTCGAGCTCTAGATGAGACAAGTCATGAGTCCTGCCAGAATCTTGATTTTCAATTTGGGGGCCTTGAGCAGAACACCCAGCCAGGGGAGTGCCTGGAATAAAGCAAGGATGAGCTAATATATGGGTCTTATCTTAAGTCGCTAAGTCTATGTAATTTGTTATGTAGCAACAAATAACTAATACATCGATTTAGAACCTGGCCAACCTAAGCTTCTTGAGTCCTAAAGCCTTTGTTGTTCCTTTTTTTTTTGTCCTCCTCTCATTCTTATTTGAAACCAAAGCGGGGTGGTGGAGGGCGGGGGCGGGGGGGTGTAGAAACCAAGTATTTATTTTGCTCTGTCAATTTAGGACATGAGGCCGGAACCAATTTGTTGAATCTGTTGTGGGTTTTAGGTTCACTCGCAAAGGGCTTTGGGCTTGTTTATAATCAATGATTTCCCCTGAGACTACCATTATCACCTGTCCTGGTCACCCTCCGCTTTGTAGTTCCACAGCTCAGATTCAAGGGAAGATTATTTGCAAAGATGGCCACAATAATTCCTCCAATCTTAGCACTTTGTAATGTGACTACCCCGTCTACCATCAAGGGGTAGAGTCCATTTCCCCAAACCTCGGATTTGGGCTGCCTCTCTGATATTTTCAATGATAGAATGCAGCAGAGCGACCTTAAGGCTAGAATCATGAGGGGGCTTACAGCTTCCTCTTTCACTCTCTTGGGCCTAACTGCCCTGTGAAGAAGTCCCAGTGAGTCTGCCGAGAGCCATGTGAAGGGCAACCGAAGCACACAAGCAGACGGCTCCAGTCAACATCTGGACTTTGAGGCCACCTGGGACAAGCTGGTCCCTGGCCGACCTCCCAACTGACTGCAAATGCAAGGCAGAGCCTAGCTAAGACCAAATGGAGCAGAAGTGAGCTGCCCCAGCTGAGCCTTATCCGAATTGCCAACCCACGGCATTATGAGCAGATCACTCGTTCCTATTTCAAGCATTATGTTTTGATGCGATTTGTTATA
>NW_011888830.1:431497-435239 GCF_000151845.1 Pteropus vampyrus
CTGCCCTGTGAAGAAGTCCCAGTGAGTCTGCCGAGAGCCATGTGAAGGGCAACCGAAGCACACAAGCAGACGGCTCCAGTCAACATCTGGACTTTGAGGCCACCTGGGACAAGCTGGTCCCTGGCCGACCTCCCAACTGACTGCAAATGCAAGGCAGAGCCTAGCTAAGACCAAATGGAGCAGAAGTGAGCTGCCCCAGCTGAGCCTTATCCGAATTGCCAACCCACGGCATTATGAGCAGATCACTCGTTCCTATTTCAAGCATTATGTTTTGATGCGATTTGTTATACAGTAATAACTGATATAGATATTTAAAAACAGGACTTTAAAAGTATGATTTTAAAATGAAAACTTTCTTTTTCAATAGGTTATCTATTCAAGTGTCCATGTACACTGTGTGAAATTTAAGATACAAAAGAGTATACACGTGAAAATAAATCTGCCTTCTCTAAGGCTTCGTTAAGTTTTTCCTGTCTCTTTGGAGCACTTCGGGATGTTGGTTAGGGCATAAAGCAACAATTTCAAGATTATGCATAGGGAAAATGACCAAAGTAGGAGATAAAAACAACATAACTTGTTCCAAATTGATTTGCTGTGCTTTATTTATGTCTCCAAATATTTACCTCTGCTTTCTTCAGTTTTCTGTAGGAATGAATTAAAAAGGCCCCCAAAATCCAAAATTAAGGATGAGGTTAAAGCTGAGTCTGTGAGTGACCTCGTGGGTAAGTAAGTGTTATAGGCTAGAAAATTATTATGTATGTTTTCCACTAATGTGAGATTAGAGAATTTACTACCAATAATGGGTAAAGTGACTCAAAGGATCATTCAGAGGAGTATTTTTTTTTTTTTTGTCTTGTATTTGGAGAAAGCAAGTCAGCAAAGGCCCTCTGTGCTCCTAATAAACCATGTCAGCCCAGGAGCAGAAACCCAGGTACTAGGTACCTGGGCCACTGGTTCACCTGACCTTTCCTGGAGTTCTGTCCACAATCAGAATTTGGAATCTACAGGACATCAGACTTGGGCTGAGAATTTGGTGTCACTTGGCATAGCCCTGGGGAGTCTAGCTGCGCCCTGACAATCCAGGCTTATTCATTTGACAAACATCTATCATGCACCCACTATGTTCCAAGCACTTTTGGTAGATGGTATGGATACAAACATAAATATCTCTGTAGTCCATAATCTTAAAGTTCTTATTTCTGAGATCTACCCACAGAGACCCTAGGAGCCCCAAAGCAAATTGGATACTTGATCCTACATAGATCGAAATCTCCCCAAGTTTCCTGAAGAATGTGAAATATTTAGCCCCCAAAACAGTGGACTTAATAAACGGGTGTTGGCGTCCTGTCTCTTAATGAAGCTTTGACTCAAGAAGTTCAAAGTGATGTTTGATCTCTTATTGTTTTTGGTTTAAAAGAAATTGTGGTTCCTGATAAAAAGGGAAGGGCCATGGCTGAAAGCCTGTAGGCATTTATACCCTAGACTATGGACTAAGCTGCATGTTTATATTTCTCTCAGAAGGCAAGGAAAAGGCTTCGTGGTCATTTATCACATCCAGACACTCTGCCCACTGTCCTGGAATCATAGAAGTTTGTCTAGGCTGCTTTGGGAGGACATTGCAGGCTCACTTGTGGGTTAGTGCTTCTCCAAGGTTAGAATCTTGAGTTTAATGCATGCTTCTTGTGTTAGTCTGCTTGGGCTGCCATAACAGTGGCTTAAACAACAGACATTTATGTTCTTACAGTTCTGGAGGCTAGAAGTCCAAGATGAAGGTGCCAACATGTTGGTTTCTGGGGAGACCTCTTCTTGCCGATGGCTGCTTTCTAGCTGGGTCCTCACATGGCCTCTTCTCTGTATGTGTAGATAGAGAGGGAGGGAAGGAGGGAGGGAAGGGGAGAGAGAGAGAGATAGAGAAAGAGAGAGAGATCTCTGGTATCTCTTTCTCTTCTTATAAAGCCACCAATCCTACTGGATTAGGTCCCCAATCTTATCATCTCATTTAACCTTAAATACCTCTTTAAAGGCCCTATCTATAAATAGTCACATTGAGGGTTAGGGTTTCTGCATATGAATTTGCAGGGGACACGATTCACTCCCTGACACTTCTTATATGACCTTATATGACAGACTGTGAACATATGTAAAGCACAAGGATATAAAGATATCGAATTCTGCTCCAGGAGGGCACATACTTACAATACAGCACAATAGTTATAAGACTGCACGAGGAGTGGGAGAGACAGAAAAGGTCCATTCAGTTTGAGCAGGAGAGGGAAGTGTGAGCCCCAGGTTCCTCTGAGAGGAGAGGTGTTTCTCGTGGGGGTGCGGGGGTTAAAGTATGCTAGGCAGAAGGGAGGCTGGGGAAGAGCATAACAGGCAGTCTTCATATTCACAGAGCAAGGCCATTTAGCAGACATCACTGTGGACAACTGAAGCCCTAGGTGTTCTGGGGATGTAGGAAGAGCTCACGGAAGTGGTCAAGGTGATATCAAGAAGTATGTTGCCCTTCAGGGTACTGTACTAAGGAGCTTAGACTTGATCATGTGGTACTGTACTAAGGAGCTTAGACTTGATCATGTGGTAGGAATTGGGCACCTCCTTAAAGAGGTTTAGGCAGAGGAAGAACCCCGGCAATCTGCATTTGGAAAGTTCACTGGAGAAGCAGATTGGAGGAAGAGTGTGTGAGAACAGTGCCATGTGTAGTGACAACCTCAAAGGTCAACCCCGGCTGTGTCAGTGGCATGGGGATGGGGGCTATCTAGGCATTCTATGGAATGCACAGGACTTGCAATTGACTCCTGTGTGAGGAGTGAGGGGAAAATCTAGGCAGGATCCCGGATTTGAATTGATGACTGGAGAACCCATTGTCAAGACTAGAAACAGCACAGTGCACGGATGGAGAAGTCAGGCAGGCTGGTGGGAAATCCATGGATGAGGTTCACACAGGACAGTTTCTTGGGCTGGGAAGGAACTTCTCTAAATGCTGTGGCTGGTGATTCCACCCCTCAGTGGGCCTCAGGGGCTTAGGGGTGGCTGGCTCTTAAAGGGCTGTGGCTTTAGAGCTTCTTCGGAGTAAGTAATTTGTTTATTGAAATCCATAATTGATATGACTTTTGCGTGAGCATGACCTAAGCCGTTTTTAGTCAGAAAAGCGTCCCGATAAATAAACCCTTATTATCTGTTTCCAAGAAATTTAAAATGCTTTTCATCTAAAATCCATCAACCTGCTGACCAGAGAGAAGAGAGAAGAGAGAGTCAGAGAGAGAAAAAGAAGTTTAATAAATCCGTTCCTTGCACGCAAATTAAAATCTTCAACTACCCTTTGATGAGCAAGGGAGAGGAGGAATATGAATAAATTCCCAGGTTACTGGGTTTCTTTAATCTCCTGCTTGAAATTTGTACAATTACAGCAAATCTGTTCTCTTTTCCTTCCCTGATTCCTTCTGAGTTTTCTTCCGTGACCTACTGGCAGGATTCCAATGGGAAGAGTCATCTCTGAGCGTCACAGACGTGGAGTGGAGATGGATGCCAGACCCCACTAGCCACCTTCGGTTTCCCCCATTTCTCTCTCTCATCTGGTGACTGAGGTTTTTTCTTCCAACATTCCTTCTCTTTCGAGAGTTTCAGAAGCCAACCACACTAAAGTTAACAGAAGGAAAACCTCCCGGAACCAAATTCCCGACTTTCCTCCGAGTTCCCGCGTCGCGGAGCGCAGTCCACGCAGGTCGCAGGGCCGGGAGCC
>NW_011888830.1:436279-438276 GCF_000151845.1 Pteropus vampyrus
TTCTCCGCTCCTTCTGCTCCAGTGAACCCAGTATCTTAGGTGGCTTCAGCACCCAAGAAGTCCTAAAAATTTGCTCCCCAGTTTTCCCCAAGCATCTTCAGGTCCCTCAGCGATGGCAAGGGCGCGGGTGGCTAAGTTTTAACATGCTGTATAGGGGATGGTAAAGCCCCTTCTAAAAGGTGAACAGGAATCCTCTTGAGAGGATAAACTGCACATCTTAATCTCTGCATCAAGGTACCTTTCCCTTCCTTCCCCCTGTAGTTAGTGCCAGTAGAGCAAACTTCCTTCTTGATTAGAATGAGTGATAGTCAAGGGAGGTACAGAAAAACAAGATGAAGCCTGTTAGACTTTCCATTCTTAAAACTTACGGCTTTCTCGCTAACAGATACATTGGTTTTCTCCTTTGACCATGTTCCCTCTCTTATCTCTTTGGAGATTTTAACTGCCCATGTTTTGAGTTGAAATAGTATCTGGGAAGCCTGTCTAGAAAAGATTTCTTAGTGCTAGTAGTTTCAGATTTAAAACTTTTAAGTATAAAATTATGTATATTTAATAAAACATTGAAAAAATATAGAAAGGAAGAGTCACTCATGCACTCAACTACCCAAACATACCCTGAGGATGAAGGCATCTTTGCTTGATTTGTGGCTTGGCAACCCTACTGTGTGTGTGTGCGCGCGTGTGTATATGAATAAATGAGGGAGTTACTGATTCTTCATCTTTACCAGTCACATCAGACTAAAATATACCCAATAATCATAGTTTGACAGTAGTGGTTTGCTACTTTCGCACAGATTAATGCCAACAAGTTGTTTGAAATGTAGTTTCTTATATCCTTGAAAATGACCACTTTAACAGAAGGGGAAGGGAAGAAAGGAAAAACAATGCAGGTTCCACTTAATTGGGAAGAATAGACTGACAGACATTTTATGGACTATATTTGGATTTCAGCAGTACTTTGGGATTGACTGTTTTTAAATAAAAGTCAATCTTTTAGCTTTTAAAATATTTAAAAAGTAATATTCTGAGATTCATAAGAAAATGTTAGAAAGACACCCTTTTTGTGGAACAAGGAATAGCAGTGATTTTATAGCTGGGTGCATGCTTCTGTTCAACTTTGCATTGAGAAAGAAAATAAGAGGCATTTCTGTGAGTCGTGAGTAGTTTTGATGGTGTGTGTTTTGTGGGGGGAAAAACCAAACCCCCAAAAACCCATTGTTCAACCACAGATTTAGCCACTGAATGCTTTTGTCGTCACATATTTTTATGTTACGCTTGTAAAATTTTCGGACCTTTCACTTCTCCAGTATGCCAAGTAGAAAGACGTTTTGGAGACAACTGTTTAGAAGTAGATACATCGTTAGGATGATGCAATACTTTTTGAAGTTAGAAGAAATCAAGGGAGGAAGTGGTGGTTACGTACTGTCAGGTGCAATCTTTGTTCCCGGCCCTAACTTGGGGCTTCTTAACCTGCGTGCACACTTGGGGTGCTTTTACAATGCAGTGGTGACCTGTAAGCAGCTGTGTGAAGTGTGTAGTCTGCTGTAGTGATCAGCATTCCTTCCGAAATAATGGTATGTTTCTACATACAAAAGTCAAAAGAAACTCAAAGAGGAAATACCGGAATTGGAATGTCTGAATCTTATTTTTCTACCCTCCTATGTATGGCCTCGGGCAGTGTAAGCTGCACAGCCAAACTGGACCTGAGGTCAGAGTCCAGTAGCTTTACTCTTCTTTTTCTGTAATGTTGTCTCTCAGAGAGGAGAGAAAGTTTGGTCATTGTCCAGTGCGATGGCCTTCTTATGGCTGTTTGTGATGGCCAGCCTCCTGTCCCTTGGACTGGAGATTCCATTCCAGTTTATGCTTGAGAGAAGCATTGTTAGGAATGTTCCTCAACTGTAGTGGTATGGTTACTGCCCTTTCTCCCTCCTCCCCTCCTTGCCTCCCTTCCTTCGATTTCTTAATTGTTTAAAATATCACAAGGAAAGGTGGAAGAG
>NW_011888830.1:438326-442250 GCF_000151845.1 Pteropus vampyrus
TAACCTGCGTGCACACTTGGGGTGCTTTTACAATGCAGTGGTGACCTGTAAGCAGCTGTGTGAAGTGTGTAGTCTGCTGTAGTGATCAGCATTCCTTCCGAAATAATGGTATGTTTCTACATACAAAAGTCAAAAGAAACTCAAAGAGGAAATACCGGAATTGGAATGTCTGAATCTTATTTTTCTACCCTCCTATGTATGGCCTCGGGCAGTGTAAGCTGCACAGCCAAACTGGACCTGAGGTCAGAGTCCAGTAGCTTTACTCTTCTTTTTCTGTAATGTTGTCTCTCAGAGAGGAGAGAAAGTTTGGTCATTGTCCAGTGCGATGGCCTTCTTATGGCTGTTTGTGATGGCCAGCCTCCTGTCCCTTGGACTGGAGATTCCATTCCAGTTTATGCTTGAGAGAAGCATTGTTAGAAATGTTCCTCAACTGTAGTGGTATGGTTACTGCCCTTTCTCCCTCCTCCCCTCCTTGCCTCCCTTCCTTCGATTTCTTAATTGTTTAAAATATCACAAGGAAAGGTGGAAGAGAGTTTTACTGATTAACTTTGGAGGTGGTCAAAGGGTGGAAGACTTTTCTGCAACAAGGGGGAACGTGATAGGTTATTAATACGGCTTCTTGTTAGTGTTCTCTCCAGAATTCTCTGTAAGTGTTTTGAGAAAGTGGGTCAGGAAGTTTGGTTAATTGCAATCTAGATTCCAGGGTTTGTGGATGTCCCCAGATATCTTGGGTGAGTCGACACCCCTCTTTAAGTCTGGAGAAAGTAGCTGGGGCACCGACCTACTTGGCATCTCACTTTGGGCACGCGTCGTGTGGGGAAGGCTGCCCTGCCAGTGAGCAGGCTGTGGGCAGCACAGGGCCGTGTCGTGCTGGGGTGACCCTCTGAGACTTCTCTGCATTTGTGTGATTTCTTTATCTAATCTAGACCTGTTTTTGCTTTTCCTTCTTGAAGCAAAACATTTTTCTCCCCTTTTGCTTTCTAGCACAGAAGGTGCTGGGCCTTATCCATCCCAACTTTTCCTTACGCTAAGTACTCAAAAACTCAGCCAAAAGGCATCCATGCTTGCACGCATTCAATATTATTGATTCCAGTACCCTGTCGGTCAATGGCTTAGGTTGCCATTTAGTCCTGGTAAATCGGCAAGGGGCTGGTTCTCGGCCGATTGGGGAAGCTTTGCTTTTCATTCACGCCTTCACTTAATATTTACTGAGAGCCACTTATGTGCCAGCATTAGCCTGGCAATGGGTATACTGCATTCGACGAGACCGATGGAGTCCTCATCCTCATGGCAAGACAGGCGAGGGAGATATTTAAAGAACTGCAGGAAATTACACAGAAATTGTTTAATGATAGTTCTGTTAAGAGCTGTGAGGGGAAAATAGCACTTTGTGGATTAAGACATCTTGGACAGGATGATGTAAATCAGAGCTAAGGCAGCAGATTCGGTTTCCGACTGTGAGGTGAAGGCCAGGTGGGAGGAGGTGTGGGGAAAGGAGCAGGTTTGCCCAGGGCCTGTCAGTAAGAGCGAGGTGGTGGGACCTTGCTGACCAGGTGTTGTCTAGAGGAGGGACCGGGGAACTACGATTTGTTTCACTGCTCTCGCTGAACGTAAACCTCGAGTCCTGAGCTGGTCTGAGGGATCCCCAGAAGCTGAGGGCCAGTGTTAGGCAGCAGGGGACTAACTACCTCTGTGCCCACCGGAGGTTCTGCTGCAAATGAGAAGGTTTGACACAGGTTTGTGGGGAAATTGTGGGAAGGCATCTTGAAGAATATATTTCAAACTCGGGTGAGCTGCAAGAGGGAAACCGGGACAGAGGCAGAAAAACCGAGCGAAAGTTTAACCCTAAGTGAGCTTGTCTGTCATATAGGGTGCAGCTGGCGCAGAGTGGTCTCCATCGTCTGTGCTCCAGCGTCGTCTGTGCATGGGGCAGCGGGACAGAGGCATGGTTTGGTGACAGCAATGTTCTGTACACACAGCGAGACCTTGGGGCCCCGGGGTGTGAAGAAAAGCCCCCCTTTACAGGCCGCGAAATGGCAGGAGCCTCTGGGCTATCTGCAGTGCTGTTCCTGGTTGTGCTCCTGAGTCACACATCCTTAGCAGCCTGGGATGTCTTAAGGGGGCAATGCTGAGGCTCGGCAGCCTTCTGGGTTGAGTATGTGTTGGAACGTCTCCAAAAATAAGATAGAAAAAATGCAGGTAGACCAGCCGTCCGCATCCTGGCCGGTTATAGGTGTGTATAGTCTGGAGGATCTTGTCACCTCATCCTCTGTTGTCCTTTTTGTAGTCAGTGCTGACTTATGTCACACTGGAACGTCTCCGGGGTACAGCCCTGCTCTAGAGAGGTGGGAATGGGGCACATTTCTTAATGTGGCATAGGGACACGATTTGGAACTTTGAAGCCAGACACGTCCGAGTTAGAGTCCAGGCGCCAGCACTGTGACTTTGAGCGAGTCACAGAACCCGTGGCAGTGCTCGTGCTCTCGTCTGTGAGCTGAACTTCGTGAGATCTGCCTCCTACAGCATCGTGAGGGCAAATGCAAGGTCACAAAGCCCCGGGCACACAGTCCCCGACACAGCCAGCCATGGCATTTAGTTAAGCCATTGCCCATGGCTTTTAACTCAAACTTTTAGTAACCTAGTAGCAGTGGTGCCAAGATGCTGATGAGGGACACGTGGGGAGCTGGGGACTCCCTCTCTTCTCTCCTCAGCCGGCGTCGTAAAGGTGTCCTGGCTTTGATATTGGAAATGGCGTGTTTTATTCTATTCTAGGACACAAGTTTTGTCACAATAGAGAGTATAGGAGAGAGGGCTATGACACTGCGCTGTAAACTTCTCTGTGTTGTTATTAATACATGAAACAGCACACTGTGAGAGGTAAAGTCAAAACTCGCATTTTATCCAGGATTTTCGGGCCTCTGGGCCTGATGCATGCTAATGAGATTATAAAAACTGTACAATCATAAACTCCTGCCGTATACATAATCAGAAGTTATTTCTGAATGTCTAATGTAGACATTAAAATTCCTATGTCCTAGGGGAAGTTAAGAATGTCATTGTGGATATGGATGTGTAGAGGGATTTCCTTTATAATATTCTTTTCCCTTGTAATTTATTGTCATTTATAATAGGCAAAGCTGTGGTCAGGATACTTTTTTTCCTTTTCTTTTTTTTTTAAATTATTTTTATTTTTTATTTTTCCCTTTCCTTTTTAAATGGATGGCCAGAGTAGTATGGTGAGTTGGAAAGAGAGAGGCCTAGTCTTTTTACATTTTCAGAATCCTAGGCCCAAGCTCACCATTAATTAGTATGTCATTTTTGAGCAGAGTATTTGTTTCTCTGTTTCTTCATCTGTAAAAAGGAGATGATCACACTTGCCTACCTCTTAGAGTGTCTTGAGGGTGAGATGAAAGCTTGCATCCTTTATAACCAGTGGAATTGTCATGCGCGGGATTGCCCCAGGATTTAATGGCATGCAGGCCACCCCTGTAGGATAGGGGTGATTCTTTGAAGGTGACAGGAGGCAGGGCGCAGAGCGGTAAGGAGAATTGGCCACGTCACCCATTAGGTTCCTGCTGTGGTGGGAACATAAGTTATTCTGTGCTCATGGAATGGACATGTCTTAGGGACTCGGGATTCTGGCTGGGTTAGTCAGTTAACCTAGAAGGACTTCCATATTCTCGTCTGGGAAATATAATAATAAATGTAATAGTATTATTTTTATTATTATCAACTAACAGTTCTTGAGCTCTTCCTGCCAGGCCCATGCTGCGCTCAGTGCCTTATGAGATTCCTTCCTTCATTCGGCCAAGTAGTTAGTGAACTTTCCTACATGCCGGGCACTGTGCCAGACGGGCGTGTGGATGGGGCGGTAGGTGGGACTGGCAGAAGCCCTGCCGACGTGGAGTTTACATTCATGGGAGG
>NW_011888830.1:442300-444829 GCF_000151845.1 Pteropus vampyrus
GTTATTCTGTGCTCATGGAATGGACATGTCTTAGGGACTCGGGATTCTGGCTGGGTTAGTCAGTTAACCTAGAAGGACTTCCATATTCTCGTCTGGGAGATATAATAATAAATGTAATAGTATTATTTTTATTATTATCAACTAACAGTTCTTGAGCTCTTCCTGCCAGGCCCATGCTGCACTCAGTGCCTTATGAGATTCCTTCCTTCATTCGGCCAAGTAGTTAGTGAACTTTCCTACATGCCGGGCACTGTGCCAGACGGGCGTGTGGATGGGGCGGTAGGTGGGACTGGCAGAAGCCCTGCCGACGTGGAGTTTACATTCATGGGAGGGCAGTGTAAATAAATCCATAGGTAATATGACTCCAGGTGGTGTCTGTGCTGTAAGAGCCATAAATCAGGCCACGTGGCGTCTAGCGGGAGAGGAGGCGATGTTATAATGGAGCGAGGCCCTTCCGAAGAGGAGAATTTGCTCTCTGAATGCAGCAGGGGCTGAGCCTCGCTCCCATCTCTGTCTGTGCAGAGGCAAGTGCAAAATAGCGGCCTGGGGTGGGAGGCTCTATCTCGAAGGAGGGTCAAGAGGGCCTGTGAGGATGGAGCTGGGGTGCAGGCTAGGGTGTCCGAATGGGTGCCGGGTCACGTGGGGCCTGTCGCCCATGATCTGGACTCAGCCCGTGGGGAAACCGTGGGGGGCGGGGGTTCTGAGTAGGCGCTGGTAGAGATCAGACGGGACTTGTGGTTTGTCCATACCCCTCTGGCCTGGCTGGCAGCTGGAACTGCGTACGGGGCCAGAATGGAAGCTGGGCGACCTGTGGGGGGCTTTTGTGAGTCCCTGGGGATGTTGCCATGACTAGGATGGCGCTGGTGAGAAGCGACTGGATGCCTGGTACATTTGGAAGCCGGGACCTTCTTCAGTCTCCTGGTGGAGCTAACATGTGAGAGGGAACGGAGTCGGGAGTGACGCTTACATCTTTTGCCGCAGCATCTGGGTGAAGGTGGTGCTGCTTGTTGACATGGGAACCCCGGGGCGGGGGGTGTAATGCTCAAGGCAGCCTCTGATGTTCGTGCTGTTTCCCATTCCACAGATGTGGAAACTGGGGGCAGGGCAGGGGGAGGTAAAGAGCCTGCCCCAGGGAGAAGCCGGGTCAGGGTTAGGGCCAGGTCCGGTCCTTGTCCACGCCCGGTGTTCTCAACCGTTTTTGCTATACTCTGGAAAAGATCTGAACCAGCTCTCATAACAGATTGGGCTGAAAATACCTGTGCAGACACTTTCGAAACACGTCTCTCTGTTTTCAGTGCAGCCGTCCTGAGGTGTAATTTACATCTCGTACAGCCCACCCATTCCAAGTGTACAGTTTCGTTATTGTCAGTGAATTCGTGCAGTTGAACAGCCATCACCCCAGTCCAGTCTTAGACTCTGCGGTCAGCTCCTCTTCCCATCCCTAGTTTGGGGCAACTGCTAATCTTTCTTCCGGGCTCTTGAGTTTTACCCTTTCTAGAAATTTCACATACAACATGAGAGAATCATACAGTCTGTGGCCTTTCGTGTCCGGCTTTGTTCATTTCGCAGAATGTTTTCGAGGTTCATCCATTGTTGCACTTTCAAGGAACATTCCCTTTGCCTTTGTCAGAAAGCGGTACTCTGGGCTGAACGCAAAAACTCCCACCGAGACGGGCTTTAGATGCTGGTGAAAACAACAGCATTTACTGAGCACTTACTGATATGTCCGGCATTGTTTCATTCATATCTTCTGTGGCCTTCCAAGCGATTCTGTGACACCATTACCAGCGTGGAGAGGCTAAAAAGCTCGCTCCAGGTTATAGAGCCAGGATCAGACTTGGGCCTTCTCTCTGTGTTCCCGTAACTCTGTGTATAAAACTTGCTCTTTTTGTCTTCGGGAAGGGCTTGGAATCCCAGTTGGAATAATCCGTTTGCCAGGTAAACCTATAATTGTTGTTCGAAGGAGAATATTTGTATTGCATTTTTATTTTGGCATTACTCTGTGGAAATTTTAGTGTCTTAAAGTGATCCATTTGTGAAATAGTTTTCTCAGGCATAGTGTGAGCGTGGTGCCAAATAAAAAACACACAACTATGTCATTTTGTGCGCCGGAGTTGTATTTTAAACATTATATTTACCAGAAATGCCATTTTTTTGGTATGAAGTGTCCCAAGGCTATTGCCTTATTAATGGATGGAATTTAATTATGCATCATGCATTTTTCATGATGTTTATATATTTTATACGAACGTATTTTCTCCTCTAATAATTCTGTATTTAAAAAGTATTTTTCCCTGTTCCCATGTAATCCATACCAGAAGATTTCATTTTTCCTGTTGCGGAAGAATACTTTGTTTAGCATAAATATCTGAACATTCTGAAAAGATTTTAAACACCTGCAGATCTTCCAGTCTATATTTTAAAAAGATTATCAAGTAATTTGGTAAAAGCGAGTTATATAATTTTAGCCTCTTTGGAATAAGGGCTGATTTCACTCCAGGATTTCACTCTCGGTCTCTGGTCAGGCAC
>NW_011888830.1:444879-448792 GCF_000151845.1 Pteropus vampyrus
CACAGATGTGGAAACTGGGGGCAGGGCAGGGGGAGGTAAAGAGCCTGCCCCAGGGAGAAGCCGGGTCAGGGTTAGGGCCAGGTCCGGTCCTTGTCCACGCCCGGTGTTCTCAACCGTTTTTGCTATACTCTGGAAAAGATCTGAACCAGCTCTCATAACAGATTGGGCTGAAAATACCTGTGCAGACACTTTCGAAACACGTCTCTCTGTTTTCAGTGCAGCCGTCCTGAGGTGTAATTTACATCTCGTACAGCCCACCCATTCCAAGTGTACAGTTTCGTTATTGTCAGTGAATTCGTGCAGTTGAACAGCCATCACCCCAGTCCAGTCTTAGACTCTGCGGTCAGCTCCTCTTCCCATCCCTAGTTTGGGGCAACTGCTAATCTTTCTTCCGGGCTCTTGAGTTTTACCCTTTCTAGAAATTTCACATACAACATGAGAGAATCATACAGTCTGTGGCCTTTCGTGTCCGGCTTTGTTCATTTCGCAGAATGTTTTCGAGGTTCATCCATTGTTGCACTTTCAAGGAACATTCCCTTTGCCTTTGTCAGAAAGCGGTACTCTGGGCTGAACGCAAAAACTCCCACCGAGACGGGCTTTAGATGCTGGTGAAAACAACAGCATTTACTGAGCACTTACTGATATGTCCGGCATTGTTTCATTCATATCTTCTGTGGCCTTCCAAGCGATTCTGTGACACCATTACCAGCGTGGAGAGGCTAAAAAGCTCGCTCCAGGTTATAGAGCCAGGATCAGACTTGGGCCTTCTCTCTGTGTTCCCGTAACTCTGTGTATAAAACTTGCTCTTTTTGTCTTCGGGAAGGGCTTGGAATCCCAGTTGGAATAATCCGTTTGCCAGGTAAACCTATAATTGTTGTTCGAAGGAGAATATTTGTATTGCATTTTTATTTTGGCATTACTCTGTGGAAATTTTAGTGTCTTAAAGTGATCCATTTGTGAAATAGTTTTCTCAGGCATAGTGTGAGCGTGGTGCCAAATAAAAAACACACAACTATGTCATTTTGTGCGCCGGAGTTGTATTTTAAACATTATATTTACCAGAAATGCCATTTTTTTGGTATGAAGTGTCCCAAGGCTATTGCCTTATTAATGGATGGAATTTAATTATGCATCATGCATTTTTCATGATGTTTATATATTTTATACGAACGTATTTTCTCCTCTAATAATTCTGTATTTAAAAAGTATTTTTCCCTGTTCCCATGTAATCCATACCAGAAGATTTCATTTTTCCTGTTGCGGAAGAATACTTTGTTTAGCATAAATATCTGAACATTCTGAAAAGATTTTAAACACCTGCAGATCTTCCAGTCTATATTTTAAAAAGATTATCAAGTAATTTGGTAAAAGCGAGTTATATAATTTTAGCCTCTTTGGAATAAGGGCTGATTTCACTCCAGGATTTCACTCTCGGTCTCTGGTCAGGCACCTTTTACTGGTATCACAGCTTTCTAACTCTAAAATAGAATTATGGCATCATTAAACTAACTCTTAGAGGTGTAGCACATCTTTCGTTTTTAGAGATTTTTAATTATAGTCCCAGTTTCTTAGTTCAAAATAGCAAATAAAAAAGAAAGTGGCTTTTTATTTTAGAATAGCTGATTTTAAGAGTAAAAAATTAACAGTATTAAATTTTGACCTAAAAAGATTTCCTTCGAATCTTTGTTAATCTCTTTATATGGTTAGAACCACAGGGCAGTCTGCTATGTTTTAAAAGATTAACTAGTGACATCTCAGGCCTTTGAAATTGGTGCAAGGGGACAGCCATTGTTCCAAGCCCATTGGACAGTTCCTGGAGCAGCAAGTTAAAAACCCTACGACCTGACCTAGCAGCTTTGAGAAGGTAGGAACTGGGGGCAGAGGCAGAGACTTCAGAAGTACACTGCAGAAGCCGTATCTTGAGTTGCCATCGGACTCTGCTTAATTTTACTCTTTGTGGCCCGGCTGGACAGCTGGGCAGGCCACCAGCATGTAGGGCCCAGAAGTTGGGGGCAGGTCTGACGTGTTTCTCTTTGCATTCCCGGCCTGCTCGTGACTGGCACTAGCCTTGAGGACAGGGGATGCTATACTGGAAAGCCAAACCAAATGAAATTGTCATTGCAGGAGGTAAAAATTAATGGAGCTGTGTATGTAAGATGTGTGCCCTTTAGGTTACGCCTCAATTGTATGTAAAAATAAAAGATAGACAAAAAACTAAGCAAGATGAAACGCCCCAGGGAGTCCAGGCGCTGGGCTGGAGCAGCACTCAGGAATGCAAAATCTACATTGCACTTCGCATCGTCGATCTCTTTTTCTTCTCTCCCATTTACTAGGTACCCTGCACGCTCAAGTGCTCATTCACCTGCTCGGAGCAGTGGTTTTTATGCTTTTTTACATGAATGGATTTCAGATGAAGCTCCGGGCTACTAGAAACCTATTGGCAAAAATTGCCGAGAGAGGAACCTGTAAAGTTCCTCTAGATAGACCCCAAACGGCCTCTTGTTCTGCCAACCGCGGTTCCTCTGACTCTTCTCAGCTGAGAGCCTCCCCTTCCTGTGCAGGGGCGCGACCCAGTTTCCGCCGATGGGCGCTGCCTTTTCTCCTGGGGAGCGGCCGAACGCGCAGGTCCAGAACCGCGGATGTCAGGGCTGCGGGAAACCCGGATATCTGTAGAACGCCCCATTTCCCCCGCGTTGACTTCACCTCCCTTAGCTTACGGATGTCTTGTTACAGTTGGTTTTTTCAGACCAGGGTCTGAGCAAGGCCCACACAGGGCGTTTGATTGCTGCAGCCCTGGAAGCTTCTTGACTCCTGGTGGTCTCTCCCTTCCTCACACCTTTCTTCCCGTGCTATTGATTTGTTGGAGAATCAGGTCAGTTGTCTTGTAGAATGTCCCCCATTCTGGACTCGGTTGATAGTTTTCTCTTTAAACCTGTTCCACCAGTCTCTGCATTTCTGTAAACAGGAAGTTAGCACTAAAGCTTGATTAGATTCCGGTCCAGCTTTTTGGGCAAGATTAGTTAGGGGTGGTATTGTGTACTTCATGCTGCATCATCTCTGGGAAATGTCTGGTTGTCCCCCTTGTAGTGGTGTTGAGGTTGATCTTTGGGTTCATGGGGAGGCAGCTTGCTCCTTCCGTTGTGAATTTCCTCGCCCACATTTCTCCCAGTGTCTGCCAGCATTCATTGAGGACTATTGCCCGAAGTAATTATTTCATTAGAAGTTGTGGATTCGTCTCTCTTAATGAGCATGTTGGTAGAGTTGAGATGAGATTTAAACTGGCCAAGGTGTCAGAGAAACTGTCAACGTTGATGTGACTTCCCCAAGTTACATCTAGGGCAGAGGTCCCGAACTCCTGGGTCGTGGATGGTACTGGTCCGTGGCCTGTTAGGAACCAGGCCACACAGCTGGAGGTGAGCGGCGGGCGAGCGAGTGGAAGCTCCCCACTCCCCAGCACCAGCATCACCGCCTCGGCTCCACCTCAGATCATCAGGCATTAGATTCTCATAGGAGCACTGGTCCCTGGTGCCAACAAGGTTGGGGACCGCTGCTCTAGAGAATTAATAGAGAAGCGACAATTGGCCTGGTTTTCTACAGGCATTGAGACTACTTCCTATCATTAGAGCTAAATACCATTTGCACAGTCTTTGACGAATATTATCTGTGTTAGGTTACTTTTATTGCAAGTCTCGTTTAGCAGCAACGTTAACTTCTGTCTCTTTATGCTTATTCCATTGCTTACATAACTTGGGTGGCTGGCCCCCACCTAAATTAAGAGATGATTAGGACATGGGTTTATGAGGTGGATGGAATTCCACGCGATGCTGCAGACCACAACAGGTTATCTCTTTCAGTAATTATTTAACATTTCCTGGCATATAAGGACATTTATACACCTTCTTTCCTTATAAAA
>NW_011888830.1:449662-463598 GCF_000151845.1 Pteropus vampyrus
CACACAGCTGGAGGTGAGCGGCGGGCGAGCGAGTGGAAGCTCCCCACTCCCCAGCACTAGCATCACCGCCTCGGCTCCACCTCAGATCATCAGGCATTAGATTCTCGTAGGAGCACTGGTCCCTGGTGCCAACAAGGTTGGGGACCGCTGCTCTAGAGAATTAATAGAGAAGCGACAATTGGCCTGGTTTTATACAGGCATTGAGACTACTTCCTATCATTAGAGCTAAATACCATTTGCACAGTCTTTGACGAATATTATCTGTGTTCGGTTACTTTTATTGCAAGTCTCGTTTAGCAGCAACGTTAACTTCTGTCTCTTTATGCTTATTCCATTGCTTACGTAACTTGGGTGGCTGGCCCCCACCTAAATTAAGAGATGATTAGGACATGGGTTTATGAGGTGGATAGAATTCCATGCGATGCTGCAGACCACAACAGGTTATCTCTTTCAGTAATTATTTAACATTTCCTGGCATATAAGGACATTTATACACCTTCTTTCCTTATAAAAGGAAAAAAATAAGTCATCGATGAGTGTAGAAATACAGGCAAAGAATGGTAAATCTAAAATAGTTTGGTTTCTGTTCCCCCAAGAGGAGAGAAGTGGACCTCTGGCGGCGACTCTGCCTTCATTGTTAAGATTGGAAAGGGTAGATTATTGAGTGTTTCCAGCAGGAAGTAATCGAGAGTTCCTTTTCAAGGAGGGTGGTGATAGCAAATGAATTTAATTTATATAGGCGGCTCTCGGAAGTACTACACCAGCCATCCAATCTGGGGACAGCTTTAGCATGTGGGGACCACCGAAATGGAGATAAATTGACTCTTCTTTTTTTTATCATAAGCAGGCCTTCCTTTTGCCCAATGTGTTCCTGGAAGCCACACTGTGAAAAGGATCGTCATAAAGCAGCTTCTAGGATTCCTGCAGGCAGTATTAGCAGTTGTGCATGCAACCACGCACTTACATCAGAGAAGCCGTGGCCATGATCAATAAGTCATAAAAAAGGTCTGAAAACCAGGAATCAAAAAGAATTAAAAATTATAAACTACATCGCATTGTCACAGAGGGTTTGCGCTTAGAGAAGCCATAGAGACCACCTAACGTAGATTCCTCGTTTTTTGGTAAATAAGCCAACACTCAGATGCGGTAACTAGCTTACCCAAGACCACACAGCCGATTGTGAGTAGAGTTGGAACTAAAACTCATTCCAGAATTGCAGTCACCAGTACTTGAGTGTGTCTTACGCACAGGCTAAATGCTTTACGTGCATCGTTTTTCTCATTCTCACCTTGTGACGTAGGACCGTAACTGACTTTATTTTACTGAGGAGGACGCTGAGGCATAGGGACTTATCCAGGATCACACAGAATCCAGATACACTCACTACGAACAGTGTGCGCTTAGCCACTCTACGCCACTGCCTTTCTCTTCACCCCTTCTTTCCCTCCTTCCTTTTTATTACTATTATTTTTAAAACCTTTATTATTCCTTATTAAAAGAATGCCCGACTCCTAACAGTCCACAAACATTGCCTCTCCAGGGCCTTCCGTATCCTTTAAAGATCTGTATTAAACTCGTTAGCTCGAATTTCTTGTAAATAAGTGCTTTACTGGAAAGTGACACACTGGGTATGATAAATATTTAAATAATTAGTCATTTTGTTTGGCTTCTTGGCATTTAAAAGGGATTTCGGGTGATAGACGGTTCAGGACTCTTGAAAGATGTCTAGCTAGATTCGAACTGATAGCTTCTTTTCTTTCCATAAGTACACTGTGCCAACCTAAAGCTTAAAAAAAGTAATTCCTTCGGTCTTTCTTTAAAAAAAAAAAAATCCATGCCGATCCTTTAAATGTTGAAAGCATCTCCAAGGAACTGACCCGTGGTCTGGAAAGCAAAAGTTTCATACACGGGATCCTCATTTTCTTCTCCTCTCCCCGCTTCTCAGTCTCATCCAGGCAGTGTGCTGTGGCAGAGGTTTCATGAGGCTGTTTTGGGGAGCAGGTACGCGAAGGGTGATGGGCGGGGAGCCGTGGACGTGAGAAGTCAGCCCTCTGAAAGCAGAAGGCGTCTGGTGTTGGTTTTCTGAGCAGTCAGCCTCTCGTTCCTATGACTGGTGGCTTCACCTTTTTCTCTGCCCACACAGAGCCTGATGCGCGTCCCACAGAGGTGGTTATTAGACTCTGTGATCTGTGTCAGGTTAGTACACAGAGAGAGAGGGGGAAATGTGGGGAACCTGGTCAGGACCCAGGGAATGTCCACTTGGACGTCTCCTGTACCCTGGTCCACTGGTGACTTCAAACGACTTGCAATAAAACACAGTTGGCTTTGCAGCTGTCCATGCATATGCCCCAAGTAGGTTTTTTGTTTGTTTTAAATGCTTTTAAATTGCAGTTCTTCATGAGCTTCCTGTTTCATACTTACAGCTGAAATCGTAATGACTGGATGTACCAAGACTCTTTTTCTCCCCCTCCCCATTTGTGTCAGAAATAAAACAGCTTGCACACGCAGTCTGGGACATGTTGCATACATGTGCTTCATAGCTGACTAATTTCAAATAGTGCCTATTTATAGCCTCTTCAGAATAATTGTAAGGCGTTCTCTCTACAAACATCCTGTAGTATAACATGACTTTTTAAATGGAGATAAATTATTTTTTTTTTTTTACAGACAGATGATTCATTTGCTAGCCCTCTTTAAATACACACCCCACTGTTTCGCTGGTGGGTCGCTCTAGCCATCAGACCGTGCCGTTGTGTTCACGGCACTCGTAAGATTGAGTGGGGGCTGAAGCCTCATCCAACACGGAGCTCTCGGATTTCACAGGGGAAGCTGGAGCTCAGGGAGGCTGATGAAACCAGCTCTTACAAAGCTCTTCGCGGCACATCTAGAGCTAGAAGTCTCTTCTGATTTCTAATTCGGTTCAGTTTCCTTTGCTCCCCTGCTTTGGCTCACCCTGCCTCCCCTATGTGCTGGCACGTGCCCCCGCAAAAGGATAAAAACAAAATCCAAAAATTCCTAGGTACTGGGATGATGGTGATGATTTTAATGCAGAAAAATAATAGTGATTAAAAAAAAAAAATCTGTCATCTTAAAAAACTGTCTCTTTTTTTTGTTGTTGTATGTTCTTAATTCTTGTTCTGGGACATGTTAAAAACATTAGTTATTCATACCATAAACAAAAGCCTAGGTATTTATTTAAAGGTATGAGAACTATCTCTGCTGACCATAGTCTGTTCACATTTTGCTATGATTTCTTTCTAAATAAGTAAATATATGAGCATATATTTCTCTAAATAAATATAAGTTCTTTCCATGATTGTGGAAGGATGCTTCTCACATTACCATGCCCCGCAAAGCCTTTTCCAGTGTTTCTTGTCGTTTATTAGTTCGAACATTGGCATGCTGGAAAGAACACGAAGCTTATTTTAGATGGACCTGGTGGTGTGTGGTAGGCTCTTTTACCTCTCGGAGTTCAAGTTTTCTCATCTCTGCGATATGAATTTAGGCAAGTAATACAGGCGAAGCGCCTAGCCCAGTGCCCGCACATAACTTAACGAAGCTGGTGTCCCCACTGTGTGTGCTGCCCCCGTGACAGGTGTCTGGGTCAGATGTCAGACGTGACCGATTTCACGCGCCCGGTGGAACAAAACTGCTCTGTTCCGTGAGGGCTCGGGTGAGAGGCTGTCCTAGTTGGGACGAGTGCCCGCTTCGCCTGCACCAGCCTTGGGCCTCCGCTGCCGAAGTGCTGAGCCTGTCCCACAGGCAGAGATGGAACAGGGGGCCGGATAGGAAGCGGAAGGCGACGGGCCAGAGCTGGAGCTCCGGGGCCTGATTGGAGAGGTGGGGAGAGACCGCTGCGCTCAAAGGAACGGATGGCCGTCGTGGTCAGCTCGGGTGCTGTAACAAACACCGTAGCGTGGGTGGCTGAAAGAACAAGCGTTTGTTTCTCACAGTTCTGGAAGTCGGAAGGTCCAAGGTCAGCTTGTTCATGGATTTGGTGTCTGACGAGGACCCAGTTCCTGATTTGCAGGTGGCCGTCACATGGCAGAGAGAGACCATCTTCTGTCTCTGCTCATAAGGGCACGAATCCATTCACAAGGGCTCCACCCTCATGACCTCATCACCCCATTAGCCCCTCCTCCACGTTGGGGATTAGGGCTTCAACATATGCGTTTGGGGGAGATATAAACATCTGTCCCATAGCAATGGCCAAGGCGAACGCAGGCTCAGCATCTGTGGGCAGGCGGGGTTCTTGGAAACAGAACATGTTCCGTGGAGAAGGTACATGTTCGGCGGCCAGGATGGAAGCGAGAGAAGACGGGTGTGATTAGAAGTGGGAGTGAAGCTGTGGGTCAGGAATCTGAGCCAGCGGAGGAGAAAATCAGGTCAGTAGGTCACCAGTGACCAGGAATCCACAGTGAGGCCAAGTACAGGTTCTTCTGCCCAGTTCATTAGTTGGTCCGTGGCCTCCTGGAAACACGGGAGCTGGTCGCTGGGTGAGGGCACCCCGCACCCCGCCAGGATCAGCGGTGGATGGCAGGAGAGTGGCCTACCTGGTCCTCACAGGGCGGCTCACCTCCTGTTTGGTCTAGGTGTCTCTCTTGTCCAGGAGTTATTAGAAGGAGAGCCTTCACCCACGCTGCATCCAACCAGAGCTGGTCTGGTTGATAACCAAGACAGCCATCCTACGTCCACGTCCTTGCCTACAGATAGGCGTTGGTCGTATGTCTGAATGAAGATATTAGTAAAAGGTTTGACCAAGCTGAGGTTCCGTGGTGAGCCCAAGGCTTACCCGCCTAGTCAGGGGAGCTTGGCTGCCCCCTCTTTGAAGAACATTCCGCATTACGGTTGTTAGTGTGTTTTCCTCTCTCGGCGGACGTTTTCGGAGACTGTTTTGCAGGGATCCGCTAGTGCCGTGAGCTTCATTGTCGTCGCCCCAGCAGCATCTGTAATTGCATCTCTGTCTCCTGGGGTTCTCAGGAGACAGCTCCTCGCCTGGGGCTCCCCGGGGTGCCATAGCTGCTCCCCGGGGTGCCGTAGCGTAGCCCCACCTAATTAGCACCTCGGTGGCAGGGACCGGTGGGGGGGGGATGGGAGACAGGAGGGAGAGGACACTTCGCTTCCTTACTGGTTAGCCTGATTAGAAGGGTTTGGGGAAGTCTCATTTGAGTTCCTGGAAATCGGGGTGTGAGAGAGGGGAAGTAGGTGGGGTGGGGTCACCATCCTGGTGGGGCCGGTAACGCACCCACACGTGTTGTGACTTGTTCCTTCCGGCGCGGGTTCCCTGTCCCTCCTGGTAAGAGCTCCCTTCGCCGCCGGAAGCTGATGGTCTTCCGTGACCGTCTCGATTGGGGTACCCGCATCGCATGGACTCTGTCGTGCACTGAGACTGCTTCGTCGTGCTGAAATGGAGTGAAAGACTCGGAGAGCTTAGGGGCCCTGCGATGAAGGGGCAGGACGCATCGGCGCCCCCGGAATGTGCTTCCCCACCGCGGATTGCTCTGTGGTCACTTGATCATGGACAGCGTTTTTCCACCTCTGCTTGGAAACTGAGGGTGGTGGGGACAAGTGTCGTCTCAGTCCCGTCCTACGGAGAGTCAGTGCTTCTTCCTGAGTCCCCGCTGCTGTTCTGGGTGGGACACTGACGGACTGGATTTGGACCCTGAGAGTTGCTGTCTGTTTAGATGGGGCTGGGCTGGCTTCAGTCATAAAGTCACAAAGCACATAAAGAGGGCTTGGCCTCTTCAGACTTCGTTTCATACTCAGTGTCAGCATCTGAGACGTGCAGGAGTAGCTGGGAGGTCCTTTTAGAAGGCATCGTTGACTTCCGTTTTTGTATCGTTTTAGTCCCATGTTTCCTGAGCTTAAAACTCTCCTCAAGAACTTGTCTTGAAACACACACACACACAATAACAACCGATCCTTTTAGGGGAAAGCATTGTCTTATGTTTTGTGTTGTGTCCCCAGACCCTGGATCCTTGTGATACGCGGCAGAGTCCCGGCCACGTCCAAACACAGAAGAGCCTCCAGCGAGTGGAGGGTCTTGTGCGTTTGCATTTTCCTTTCTTCTTGTTGCTGCCTTTCAGTGTGACCCTTTGCCCTCTCTTCGTGGCGGCTGATGTTGGCAAGTAGACGTGCGGGTCGGTTGGGCTGAGCTTTTTCTTCCTCCTCCATCCCCACCCACCCTATCTTTCGATTTGGGTGGGGTGGGGTGTCAGGTCACAACTTCCATGACCCCGTTTTTTTTTTTTTTTAAATAAAGCAAATGGAGCACTAAGCAACAAGGTCATGACCACAGGTGAAGGAATGTCAGAGAAGGGTGGCCGGTGGGTGGGGGCAGGGGGGATCGCATGCCCGGGAAAGTGGGCCTGCATCCTGTTTTCAGAGTTCTGTGGTCCATACTGTGGTTCTGCATTTCATGTCACTTGTCACGGAGCAGCAGTAGATTCCTCCCCTGTGGTATATTTCATTCTGGGTTACATGTGTCTTCCTGGAGTCCCGTCCCCGGGTCTTAAATAATACACTGTCTTATTAGCTGCATGGCAAAGGCCACGTCCTCTGCTTTGTCTCTGAGTAACTTCTGTCAAGTGAGTGACTTTCCCCCGCCCAGTTTCTTTGAGTAGAGAAGTGGGGTGACTTGGTAGCCTCTGGAGTCAGACTGCTCGAGCCCACCTTCTGGGTCTGCAGTTGATTAGTTTTATCCTAAAATGGGCATAATAATGGTACACACTTCATAGAGTTCTCCAGGAACACAGCTAGTGCCTTAGCAACGTGCCTGCATAGAGTAAGCACTCGATAAAATGTTAAAAATGTGGGTCTGTTGTTGATGAAAACATGTACCTCAACACTCTGGTACTGTTTTCAGAAGAATGTTATCTGTCTCCTGAAGGCGTGGTCATTGTCTGATCTCTAATCACGACCAGAGTGAGCCCTTTGAGAACGAGGCTCGCATTTCTGGGCAGGGCAAGGAGTAACATCTGAAAGTGTCCCAGAAAACCTGGATCCCTTTGGTACCTGCGGCGAGGAGATGGTGTTTAATGTTAAGCTCTACGGTTGAGGACAGTTTCAGTCTCACATGCTCTAACTTGGCGTTTTAACTACTCTCATAAAGAATGTGTCAGCAGTATGCCCAGACTGAAACTGTTGCCCTGGGCGAGCATCCTACACAATCTGACACAACCCTCAACTCCCTGCGGCGTGTCTTCTTACCATCACCGGGCGTCGATTTTAGAACCGGGAGTGTGGACACCTGCAGGTGAAGCCAAAGTTAGCCGTCCCCTGAGACTCACCCGATGGCTTTATAAGGCTGAGCAGGGGATTTGCTCTAAGCATCTTGCAGGCCAGTTGATGTCTGCTAGGTAAGCGTAGAGCTCTGAGGCCCACATCAACCGTGTTTTCAAGAGTTGAGTGAATCGGAAGCCAGTCTCGCCCCGCCACCTCCCTGACCTAGTTTCCAACCACTTTCCTCTTTCTCTGGCTCCAGCCACTTTGGCCTCTGTTCTCTTTTTCCTAAACAAGCCAAGCTCACACTTGCCCAGGGCCTGTGGGGCTCTCCAGATCTGCTCATCCCAGATATTCGGAGGCCTGGCCGGCATGCCCTTGGCCTGCTGCACCCTAACACCTGCTGTTTGTCCTCCTGACACCTGAGCAGATCCACTGCCAATATCGTGTGTGCTCCTTTGTTTCCTGCCTGTCTTCCTGCTTCCCAGCCTCGCAAAACCAGGGACTATGCTTTGTTCTTTGAGTGGCTGCTGTAACCCCAGGTGTCCTGCCGTCAGGTGAGATGGCTTCTCATCCTGTACTTCCAAAGCAGCGCGGGAAAGCCTTCTTCGGTCTTCAATCTCCGAGGATAATAGGTGAAGCTGTCTTCTTGATAATGAAGGAAATATTTGGGGAGGGAATCCTGCAGAATACATTATTTTAAGTTCCATCTTGGTATGAAGCCATGTTTGGGAGGCCAAATGTGAGGATCAAGTTAGCATTTTCTTTGAGTGAATTAAAATGAATTAAAGGTCAATGAGTTAAAGGCCAGGCAGAATCCTATGCCTTTGTCCTTCAACTTTTTTTTTTTTTTTTAATAGAAAATAGCCGTGTGTTTTATGTACTTTTATTTGTGGGTAGATGAATAAAGGGTATTGTCCACAATGTTTGGTCATTGTTTCTTATGTAAGGTCCCAAGCAGGGAACTTCTTTTAGACCCTCGGGCCATGTGCCATGATATTTTTTCTTTCTCTTGAGAAGGAAAATGGGATGCTGTTTTTTTTTCTGATAATGAAAAGTGTATAACTTTTTTTTTTTTTTTTGTCCTATCCACTAGGAAGTTCAAAACCACATTTAATACTGAGATCTGGGGAATATATTAGTCTGACCATGTCACATTTTTGCTGTTTCATTTGTAGTATCCTAATTTAATTCTGTTTATCTAGTTGTAAACGACTTATTTTGAGGCACCCCACATCTTCTCTGGAAAGAACTGGAGAATGACAAATCCTCCCTCTCATCTCTTAATGAGAGGTATTGAGTGGCCAACTTTGTTTTGAAATTCAGTGTGTTTTTACTTTGGTAATGCTACTGAGAGAAATATCTGTGTTTGCTTCAGTAGAATTTCCATTTCTTTGGCTGATAAGCCTGGGGAAGCAGTTTTAGATCAATTGCCAGCATGGGTAGGGAAGCGGGCACTTATAAATAATCATGGTACAGTTTTGAGGTAAATATCTCACTGGCTTTATCTGGTTTATTCCAGTTGCAAGATTTTGGTTACTTTGTAGTTGAAGGCTTTAAA
Organism: Pteropus vampyrus; assembly: GCF_000151845.1. Taxonomy (NCBI): domain Eukaryota; kingdom Metazoa; phylum Chordata; class Mammalia; order Chiroptera; family Pteropodidae; genus Pteropus; species Pteropus vampyrus. The sequence goes on from NW_011888830.1 coordinate 458,445, forward strand.
ATAAGTGTGTATTGTCATATGAAAATCAGATAACTGGCTTCTGACTATTAAAATACAGTTTCTTAAGCATCGCTATTTCCAAAGGATTTGGGGTTTTTCGTTCAGTAGCTTAGTGCCTCCCCGCGTTGGGAGATTTACAGTAGTTGCTATGGATGTTTACAGGGGAAGCTTAAATAGCTGAATCTGCTTTTGAGAAGCTTACGTTCTAATAAATTAGTTTCCAGAATTGGTGTGTCCGATTGGTGACTTATTTCATAAGTAATTAAGGAAATATCTTTCTCCTTAGATAGTCTGTTTACTGAATTGAGCTTCATGCTTAATCTAGTGAGTGGGTCTTTTCTAGGTGTCTGTTACTGGAGTTTTCTTGAGGGACCTGTAGAAATTAATAGAAAACCTCTTCTGAAATAGTCGTGTTTTTATTTTGTTCAACAAGCATTTCTAAGTGATAATTCTTTCTGGTGGTGGAGGGTGCGTGTTGTGTTTTCTTGCCTTATCCATGGTTCCTGTGGGGTACTGATCCTAAACGAAGAATGCTATTACTTATTTTATAACCAGGACCCAAAAGTGAACCATTTGACAAGGAATCTCCTGGCAAGTCTGAGGTGGATTTTTTTTCTCCCCAGTAAGGACATCTGAAGGAAATGTATATCCATGATAGGGAAGGGACTTATTTATTCTAGATTTTTCTTTACTGTAATTCTGACATTGAGAAAATTACCCAACAAGGTTTGGCAAAGTGAAGATAAATGAAATGGATTGAGTTTATGGACTGTATTAATTCCACTGATACTTTTTAAACTCCCGCTGAAAGACCCAGCATCCTGGGCACAGATGAGTCTGCAGGATATTTCTCCTCAAGGGGTTTACATCTGATTAGGGCGGTTAGATGCACGCTCCAAGTTAACAGATATGTTAGACCAGGTTGTGGCTCACTCTGTTCGAGGTGACGTCGGTCCCATTTTGCTTAGTGACTTTTCCTGATTCAAAGAAAGCATTGTGCTTCCATGTACTAGATCTGGGCCTAGGGTCTGAGAACCCCATGAAGCCTGATATAAACACAAAAATAGGTGTGAGCTTTAGGGCTGAGTTCAGTTGGGAAAGCATTCCTAGGTGGGCTTAGTGATAGTACCTTTAATAAAACTCAGTTTAACTCATTGTATTTCCTACCCTGCTGCAGCCACAGAAATATTTATTTCCTGGAAATGTTTATTTGGAGGAAAAAAGACTTAAATACTGCAGTGGTATGTGACTAGAAGACTGTGGATTGTAAGTAAATACTTTTACTCTCGTTTGTGGTGAAAACATTAGTCCTCCTTAACCAAAGTTCCCACTGTGGACGTGTGTTATCATAAATAATAGGTTTATAGATCTAAGTTTATAGGGCTTGGCACTTGGGGAAACCAGACTTGACATTAGGGTTAGAGAACAAGGCCCCTCCTAGCCTCCTGAGAGCTAAATTCCTCAGATCTCAACTTAAAAAGCAAGGGCAAATGCTGTGATAATAATCAGCATATCTTTGAAATAGGAGAAGTTTTTGAAAAGAAATAATTTTCGATCAAAAGAAGCCTTGAGTAGTTATACTTTTTGATCTGCTTGAAATCAGTGTTTAATTTCTTCTTTTTCCTAGTTTTCAATAGAAGTTACGCATTACTGATCTCAAAATACTTTGGGAAGATTTAACCTAATAAAATATCTTTTCTTTGTTAAGTGATCTGATCATTTCTATTCTTCTTAACACAATTTTCATAGTGTTCTCAATTTTTTCATCAACAAATATTTTTTAAATATTGCCGCTTTCTTTAATTTCGTAGTCAGCATCTTCATTTCTGCTTTACAGTTGGAAATAAACAAAGGTTTAGTAGCTAGTGTACTGTAACTTGAGTCCACTATTAGGATTCTAATTGTTTTAGGAAAAAACCACCCAGTCTTTCCTCCCGTCTCTCCTTTACTCCCTCAGCATTGAGACTTCTGACACCAAGGGCGTAAGACTTTTCCTTCACACCAGCTGGGAGTCCTACAATTTAACTCCATTCTGACACTATCTACCTGGAGACGGTGTCAGATCCCACAGGTTAAGGGCTCAGTCTCAAGAGACTGCCTCCCTCCCCTCCACCCTGCTTCAGATGCCAGTCATGGTTAATGGGTCCCCAGGTTACTCACAGCTTCTGTCTGACTTGGCTACGAATTGGAGGTTCCCATGACCCCGTCTTTGGGTTCGATTAATTTGCTAGAGCAGCTCACAGAACTCAGGGAAACACGTTTACGATGTTATTAAAGGACATGGTGAAAGATACAGATGTACAGCCGTAAGATGAGAGCTAGCAGGGTCCCGTGTGCAGGAACTTTCATCCCCGTGGATTTCGGGGTGCCTCACCCTCTCAGCACGTGAATGTGTTCTCCAGCCCAGAAGCTCTCTGACGCCTGTACATAGAGGACTTTCATGGAGGCTTCCTCACATAGGCAGGATCAGTTATTAACTCAGTCTTCAGCCCCTCTCCCCTCTGGAGAATGGGCAGGGGGCAGGGCTGACCAAGCTTCTTACCATGGCTTGGTCCTTCTGGCGACCAGCCCCCATGCAGGAGCCATGCAGGAGCCCACCCAGAGTCACCTCTTTAGAACACAAGATGCTCCTAGGGCTCTTATCACTGAGGAAATTACAAGGGTTTCAGGAGCTCTGTGCCAGGAACCGGGGTCAGGGACCAGTATGTGTTTTTTCTGTTATCTTGTACTAATGCTACAGAATGCTGCTATAAATATTTCTTCCTAGTGGTGCTGATTTCACTGATATCATGTAGTATAGAAAACCTTCCTTTGTAAGGGACATTTTCCAGTTGTTGACTGTTTTCTAACTCAATGTTTTGTTTTTGTTTTTTTTTCTTTATTGTGGTAAAATACACGTAACATAAAATTTACCATTGTAACCATTTTTAAGTGTATTATTCAGTGGCATTAAATGTGTTCAAATTGTAGTGCAGCCATCGCCACCGGCCATCTCCAGAACTTTGTCTTTCCAAAAGGAAACTATACCTATGAACACTTAACTCCCCATTCCCCTTCCCGCCCACCCCTGAGAACCACCATTCTACTTTCTGTCCCTGTGAACTTGACTACTCTTGGTGCCTTATATATGGGGAATCACACAGAATTCATTTTTCTGTGATTTGCTTATTTCACTTAGCATAAGGTCTTCAAGGTCCATCCATGTTGTAGCAAGTGTCAGAATTTCATTCTTTTTTAAGGCTGAGTAATATTCCATTATACGTCTATACCACATTTTGTTTATCCTTTCATCCTTCAGAGGCTCTAAGTGTTTCATACCGTGGGTCACAATCAGCATTTTAACACAAAATGCAATAGAAAATGGGCCCAAATTAGGAATCAGTACTGTTTTGTGAAATGTGTGTTTTTTACATTTTTTTTTATAGGCAGAGTAGAATTGAATTCTTAAGTATCTACCAGGTTTCATGACACTTCATGTTGAGAGCTACACAGTCTTTCCTGTGTGATGGGAGGGGCAGAGTGTGAATGAAGGAGCAGGAGGGACTGGTAACTCACGGCGCCTAGTTTTTATTTTTTAATATCACATGTCCACAATGATACACTTGGAAGGAATTCAAGTGAATCACATGTGAGCCTGACAGCATTGTTTATAAACAGCTTTCAGGGTTTTCCATGGAGCCTCTTTCTCCCACAGTGCCTTGAATGACACAGGGCTGCATCACTGGGAGAGGCCCGCATCTCCTGTGTGGAAGACTTGTGGCCAGAGTTCAAGTGTATTGTGGACCAGACCTGAAGTTAGCTCACTGAATCTATGTCTTGTGTATGCCTCTGCAGTTAAATTTCACACACTCTGCTTTGATTTAGGTTTGCTATTTCCTGTTAACTTAGTAACAACATCTAGAACTGGAAGGACGCTTTTGTGGTGGAAAGTGATGGGCCCTTCAGCCCAGAGGCACACGGTCGGACAGATTTGGGATAAGAGCCCCAGGCCCTTCTTCCCCTGATTGGCTTTTCCCCACTATATTAAACATTTACCCCCAAATAGAAAAATCTCAGCACATTTCATGAGTGGACTGTGATGTCATGAATTCTGAACCATGAGAATGCAGGTTTTAGTTGTCTTAAAGGCTGCACACTGGGTATATTATGGTGGTGGTGTAATGATTATATTAAAACTCAACCTCCTCTGGTTGGGGGAGGGTATTTGTAAGTGAGAAATGTGACTTGAGCAGGGTCAGGGTGTGTGAGTGTTGGGCTTGGGGCGATGCATACACAGGCCTGGGGAGTCCCACACAGTGCATTTGAGCTGTTTACGTATGTATATTGTCACAGTACTTGATGAGGGAGCTGATTCAGTGGGGGAAGTGTTTGCTTTCGATAATGGATTTCAACTAATGTGAATAGAGGAAATTTGCTTTCAGGCACATTATACTTGTGCTGCCAGAGACAGCATGTTCCATTGGTCTGGAAGGTCTGTAACTGGTACCAGAGTTGTAATAGTTTTTTGTTCTTCATTGTTTACTCTTGTTTCTATGCCTTATGAAGTTGCTACATCATGTTCCATTGGTCTGGAAGGTCTGTAACTGGTACCAGAGTTGTAACGGTTGTTTTTCATTGTTTGCTCTTGTTTCTATGCCTTATAAAGTTGCTACAGTGTCTCCTTTTGAACTTGAATTCTGATTTTTTCTTTTATTTCCAGAAAGTGAGCTTCTGGGTGGGGTCGGGTGGTGGTAAATTCTTGTTCTTAGGTGCTTTTCTTCACCACCAGAAGGAACCACTGCTGTTGGGAGGTGCATTCTTAATGTGATCTTTTTATTTGTTGCCTTTAACGAGGAGCCTGCAAATATTCATTCTCCGTAACCTTTTGTCCTTTCTGCCTTAAATAAGTGACAAGTGTGAGGCAATTTCCTCGGCAAATAATTTTTTATCTCAGGATGATTTTCCAAAACTTTGGTTATGATTAAAGCATAAACAAGAAAATGTGTATCTGAGGTAAGAATAAACCTTGAGATCCACCCATGGATCACTGAATAATATAGTCCCTCAAATGTGTGAACTTGAACTCGTGGGTTTAACAAAACAGCAGATCTATACAAGACTGAATCAGAAGTCACATTTTGTTATAGTTTTGGACATCATGTCTTTGCCAGGGAG
>NW_011888830.1:464983-471726 GCF_000151845.1 Pteropus vampyrus
TACCAAATAGCCATCTCAGTGTGTTAAATTATACCTATGTTTATGTCCCACGGATATCGTGGGACACCAGCTCCCCTGTAGTTGTCACTTAGTATGTCACCAGCCATCCACCCTACAAACCACAGGGGGTGTACCTTCCACTCCATTCCCACTCTCCCTGCATACTTCTGTGGGATCCCCCGCCCTAGAACTCCTGGGACTTTCCTCCTAGGACTGCTCTGCGCTTCCCCTTCTCACCCTAGACCTCCAGACTTTTCCACTGTGTGCTCTGACTCTGCTCCACGATCAGCCAACTTTTCCCCGTGAAGTCTTCCCCTCCTGGTCCTGGCCGAACCCGGCCTTCTGAATTCACTGCTGTCTCAGGCCCTGTGAGGGGAGCGCGTGCCCTTCCCACGCACGGGACGGGGCCCTGCCCCTCATGGCCACTTTCCGGTCCTTACTCCTCTGCTCCCTGCCCCTGGAAGTCTCATTTCAATCAGATTCTCTGTCTTCTACTCCTCAGTGCTGCCATTTACTGGTCATATCTCCTCCTCCATTGAAAACTTGGGCACCTGAATGGTGATCGTCTCCTCCAGGTATCCAGGTTTGTTAAACAGCAGCCAAAGATGGGTGACCAGCAGTCCCAGTTTGCCTGGGACTGGGTGGGGCTGGGGGTGTGTGTGTGGGATTTTCAGTTTTAAAACCTTCCCAGTTTGCCTGAAATTGGGCATTTCCCAGGACATGAGACTTCGAATGCTCAAGTCAGGATGAGTGGGTCACTCCACGGGGTCACTGTTCTAGATCTTATTTAATGCCAGGAACTGCGTCTGGTCTGAAATCCAGAGATTCCACCTGCTGGCCAGAACCGACTGTCCTTCCAGTTCATCCGACAGACTAGCCCACGTAGCGTCAGGTTTCCGCCCTTCCAGCCCCTTTTCCAGCCCCCTTGCCCCTACGGCCACCTGCACGCCAGCCCTGCCTCGCCTCTGCTGCTCCGATGCCGCGGCCAGCCTGTGCTCTTCTCCACACACCAGATTCCCTTCCGTCTGCCGTCATGGCACCTCCCAGCAGGGAGGATGGTGGCCCATCGTCCCCACTCCTGTTACTGGACGGCCACGTTCTGAACGCCGGGGAAAGTCACACAGGTGCCATTATATAATCCTGCTCCCCGATTTCACCAGGGCCTCAAGCTGCCCGGAACTTAAATGTTTTCCTCATTGGCATCCTCGCTCTCTGTAATGACTGTTTCTCACCTTGTCAGTACTTCTTAAGTCTCCAGTTTCATAGTCAGCCCATCCTTCCTACCTGTCCCTCGCTCTCAGCAGATAACCTTTCCACTACGAATAAAACAGCCACGAAGGCTATTTTCCCTTCTTCCCACAGCTTCTGCACATCTGCTTGCTCTTGGATCCTTTTCTCATTGTTCTGTCTGTGGTGCAAGAGGTACCTGCTTCACTTTCTAAAAACCACATTTCTCTGCAACCATCCTCTCCCACCTCCTGTTTCAATCTCTATCTTGGTGTTTCTCGTAAGAATTTACAGATGCTCAGGTCTCTCTGATCCGAAAACAAAAACAGAACACACGCTGTGAAACCCAGCCTTCCTTGGGCCCTCTTTCAGCTACTGCTTTCTCTTTCCTTCCCTTTCAACTTCTAGAGAGAATCGTCTACTTTCTGGCTTGTACTGGTTACCTACTGCTGCATGACACATAGTGGCTTAAACCTCACGGTCTCTGCGGGTCATAAACATAGTGGCTTAAACCTCACGGTCTCTGCGGGTCAGGGATCCAGGCCCAGCTTCTCTGGGTTCTGTGCTTCAGGCCCCGCGAGGCCGCAGTCCGCGGTCTCATCAGAGTCTCAGCCGGGGAAGAATCTACTTCTAAGCCCACTCAGGTCGTCGGCAGAATGCACTTCCTTGCAGCGGTAGGGCTTAGAGGTTCCTGGAGGTCTTTCGCATTTCTGTGCCATGTGGGATTTCACTTCGTGGCTGCTTGCATAGATGGCAAAGGAGGGAGGGAGAGAAAGATTTCAGCAAGGTCACAGGAGTGATACCCCGTCACCTTTGCCATATTCAGTTGGTTAGAAGCGAGTCACAGGTCCTGCTCACACTCACATGGAGATTACACTAGAGGCTAAACAGTGCGGGAGACGAGGATTCTGGGGCCACCTGAATGTCTGTCCACCACACACCCCGACTGGCTCATTTCTTCATTTACTTCTCAAACCACTATATTCTATTTTTTTTTTTTTTAATTACAACCACTCACTGAAACTGGTCTCAGAGGCAGAATTGGCTACACAGTGTGCAGAGCCACATGCCAGATGAATTCCTCATTCAGAAATTATTAAGAATTTCCAGTCAGCAACAGCAGAGCGTTAAACCACGTCCAGGACCCACCCGAGCATGGGGCCTGCAAAGGTCCCACGCTGTGAAGCCAGCTGCGGAGAGGTCATCCTCCCCGTTGCTGAATCCGGAAGGCGTTTCTCGTGCTCTTGCTCGACCCCTCGGCGGTTTGGTTGAGAACGTGACCGCTGCTGGGAATCGTCGTCCTTTCCGGGACGTGCGCCTCTCGCTCAGCTTCGGAGACCGTGCACTCCCCTGGTGGTCTGGATACCTCCCTTCAGTCTCCTTTGCAGGCTGCTCTTCTTTACCCACCCTTTTGTATTTAGGGGGACACCTTTACCACCCCACTGAGCACCAGCAGCTGTTTCCGTAGTTTCAGTTGCCTGTGGATTGTTGGCTCCCAGATCTATGTGTCTAGCCCACATCTGACCTCCAAGCTCAAGCACCTACGTCCAAGTCGTCCTTTACCTTATAGGTTCACTCCCACGTTTCATGGACATCCGCAGTGCGGAGTCTAAAACTGATCACTGTATTGTCTCTGATCCACCAAGCTCATTCGTTCTCAGTGCCTTCCATCTTGGCAAATGGCTTCACTATCACCCCGAGCAAGTTTGGATTTATGTGATTTATGTATTCCTGCTGTCGAGCTCCTTCTGATGAATCTAAAGCCTGAGCTACCACATGTCCATAAAAGGTCTCCCTGTATTTCATCCGGGTTATCGCCCCGGCCCTCTGCAGCCTCTTCTCGGCATCCTGGGCTTCCTCTACTCATTACTCTCCTTCGTAAATGTCTGCTTCCCCATTAGAATGTCAGCATCATGAGGACCGGGACTTTGTTTTGTTCACTCACTGCTTTATCCTCAGTGTTGAGAAGTGTGCATGACACCTGCTACATACTTAGAAAATAGTATTTCAGAGAAAGAGTTTTTTTTTTAAATTTTCAACCTGGTTTAAGTGTGATAGTTTTGTTCCTTCGTAGCAACTGGAAAAACAGGACAATGGCATGGTAGAATTCCTGTTCTTGAAATCTTAGGAATGTCTGTAGTGTTAATGTAGTTTTGGGCCTTTCGATTGCATTGTCGATTAGAAAGTAAAGTTAAATAGGAACCAAATGGGTGTTTTCTTGTTTCCATTGAGTTCTGGGTACTGGTAATTGGAAGCAAGCCTATGTCATTTGGCCTGCAGAGTTCACAGAATTGCTTGTGTAATTTTAGTAGGAAGAAGTAAAAACAGATGACTGTTAAGATAAGTGTGTGTCAGGTACCATCATCTGAATCATTCTGTTCTTACCCCTATATAGTTAGATAATTTTATTTTTTAAACCAACAAGTGAATGGATAGGTATAGTTAGAAATCTGCATATCTGATTTTCTGGGGTCCTTGTAATAACTGCTTTAAAAAGTGTTTGGTAATAGAATGCTGCAATATATTATTTGGGGACCTCATTATTTAGAGAGTAAACGTGGACTACAAGAGGAAGGATTCCCCTGAGGAGACACTGCAAATCTATAACGGTTTTGGGAACAGTCTCATTTTAAGCAGATGTCAGTTACAAGCAAACAAAATAATACATGGATTTATTTAATTTGTTAAAGAGATCTTTTTTTTTCTACGGCCTAGTGGTTCTCAAACTTTGTGATCTCAGGACTTGTTTACACTGTTTAAGGAGTATTTGAGGCCCCAAAGAATTATGTATTTATGTTGGTATATCTATTGATGTTTACTTTTTTAGGAATTAAAAACAGAAATTTAAAATACACTTAAAATGAACAAAAATAAAATAAATCCATTATACATTAATAAGACCATTTGTAATGAAAAAGAGTTTTTCCAAAACAAAAATGGTAGTGAGATGATGTTGTTTTACATTTGTGCAAGTCTCTTTAATGATTTTTTTAAATGCAAAATAACTGTTTTCCAAAAAAAAAAAAAAATCGTTTTAGTGAGAAGAGTGGCATTGCTTTACCTTTTTACAAATCTGTTTCATAACCAGCTTTAATAGAAAATGGCTGGGTTCTCATAGCTGCTTCTGCACGGTCTGTTGATAGGTTGTTTTGGTTGAAGTGTCTGCAGAAAACCCAGGCTCACACAGATTTGTAGTTGGGAAAGTCAGGAGCATTGCAATAACCTTTTCAGATAATTATGGATATTCTTGATTGATGCCACACCAAAATTTGACGACTGGTAATTTCTTAAAGGTTAGATACTGTGTGGATTTTGAAACCATAACAATGATGTGTTCCTACTCTGTTATATTAAAAGTCGTTAATTTAGCTCACATTTTGAATAGGGTCCAAGAGGGATAGTTGAGTCAGTTATAACACATTAATTTAATGGCATATTATGCAACCATATTTAAGAAGTATTTTCTCACAGATGAAATGCTTACAAATTTAATAAACAAATTGTCTACTCAATATGACCCCAATTTTGGTAAAAAATGAAAAGAGGTATGTGTGTTAATTGAAAAGAAAATATATTAAAATATCGATTATGTTAAGTGATACATTCATATTTTCTTTATACTTTTCTGTATTTTCCAAAATTTCTACAATCAGCATTTTGCTTCTAAAACCAAGTAAAATAAGTTTTAAAAAATACAGAAATAAGTGTTCCTTTTAAACCATTTCCTTCATCCATAGGCCAATTATTACAAGTAAAACCCCAGTATTTAAGTGGTGACAAAGATATGTTTTCTTCCTCCTAAAGTTTTTTTTTTTTAAATAGACAAATGTACCTTTTTTGTGGCTATTTTAAGCCCCAGAACTTTTCCTCTTTATTTTAACAGCAATCAGTTGATTTACTAGAGAAACTTTATTCAAGACTTATTCAAGAAAAGCTTAACTGCTCAACTTTATAGCAGAGGCACAATTTGTTTTTCCTCATTTCTGTTGCACCTCAGGCAAGCACTGACTCTTGTCTAAGCAAATGTCAAAAAACAGTGATCATAGAGCTCCTCTCCTAGTGTACAAGTATCTTGGAAATTAGCGAGTAGTTAACCTCTCCGTTACTGCCTCTGAGTTATTTTTCCAGTGATGTGAGTGTGGCCTGTTTCTCTTTACAATTTATGGCTGGAAGGTGAAGAGGCTTCAGAGAACTGCAAAGGGCAGCTCACATCTGGGCATCAGCTCCCTGCTTTTACCCCTGGATTTAAAAAGGATGTTTGCTCACCGTTATGTCGCTGACACAGTATTGTCCTAAAGTATTGTCGCTTCAAGGCTTTTGTCCTGTTTGTGGACAGGAATCCAAATCTGCTGATGGTCTGTTTTCCTGAACAATGGAGGACTTCATCCTGTTGGCATTTCTTTGTTTTATATTCCTTATGATATAACTAAGTGATTATTCAGAGGTCTACAGAAGCTACAGAGCATCCACAAAGCAGGAAATTGGCAGTTTCATACCCTCTCCTTATCATCTTAAGGATGAGAGGACATCACTTTGACATTTCCAGCTGAACAGCAGTTCTAGGGCTTTAGTTCATATGTTAGCCACGTGTTTGCAGTCTCTCCAAAGACCGTTTACCAAAAGGCACAAGTCACTTTGAAATGTAAATTGTGATGGCAAACGACTAAACTTCCCATTCTAATATTGTACACAAAAAGACCATTCTGTCCTCTGCTTAAACCACTTGAGAATATTCTACTTGGGGGCATCCCTAATGGTTAAAGTCATCATTAAATTTGGAGCTATTCTAATGTAACTTCCATCAGGTTTTATGAGTTGAACATTTTGGAAGGCTACGAAATGCACTCCAAATAAATCTAGTGGCCTCTCTTTATTATTGAAACTGCTCTTTGCATTTGCTTCTTTTACGTAATAAAAGGCTGGATGAGGAAGGGTGTGCAGAGTCCACGTAGGCAACGCAGAGCATTATTATTATCGTGTTACCATAACCGTACACCGCAGTGGTGTTTCACCCTCGCCTGCCTGCGACACGGCGAATAAAACCTGAAATCCTTGCCACAGTCTGGTTCCTGACCACTTTTCTCCCTCCCTACTGCTCCCTGTGCTGCAGCCCCGGGGTCTCGGGTCTGCCGGCCTCCTGCCTCCGCCCTCTGCACTTGCTGGTGGCTCTGCCTGGACTGGGACTCTTTCCCCACACAGCACACGGCCTGCTTCCTCCCTTCACTCAAATACCATTCAAGTGCCTGCCCACTCCTTGATGAAGTCTTCCCGGAATATCCACAACAGCACAGCCTGCCGCTCTGCGTATTTCCTTACGTGTTTTGTTTTGTTTTGTTTTCCCATAATCCTTATCAGTAGCTAACATTATATTTGTTTGCTTGCTTGTTATCTGCCTGCCCCCCAAGAATATAGGCTTCACAAGGGCAGGAACTTCGTTTCCTTTGCTGTCAATTCCACACTAGAACAGTGTCTGGCATTTAAGAGACACAGAATAAATACTTGAAGAGTGAACTCAA
>NW_011888830.1:472936-489125 GCF_000151845.1 Pteropus vampyrus
TTGGGTAGCGCCTGGCTGGCCAGATGAAACGAGAGAGGACAGGCAGGGGTTGTGGATTATAAACCTGGAGAGTGTGTGAAAAATTAACGGAAGTAAAATTTTTCAGTCTTGGACAGGGGACGCTGGTGTTTAAAGTAGTACAATTCTCTTCACGTTAGAGAAGGTTCTTAGCAGTTCCTTCAACCCAACGCAACACTTCTTTGATGGCCGAGTGAGAAGCTAAGGTATAAAAGGACTTAAGTTTAATAAGACTGATTGAAATTTCTTGGGGGAACTTTAAAAAGGTGCTAAAAGTTCCTTTTTCTTTTCTTTCTTTCTTTCTTTTTTTTTTTTTTTTTTAAGAATAGACTACCTTAATTTCCCTGGTGTGGTTTCCTCTAGAATGGGGGCTTCTTGGGGGCGGGTCTGCCAGGGTTGCCCTCCTCACGTCCCTGGTACTGAGGGCTGGCCCAGAGGCGCTCGGTGAAGGACGGGCGGCTGCTGTCTGGTTCATCTTCTTCTCCCTGGAGGAGGGAGAGGAGGCGGGTGGACCAGACGGCTCTTGCTGCCCCTGCCATTCTTCTCGCTTTATATACGTGGTTATGTTATGGCCGCGACTCTGTGGTGGGCGTGGCTGGTCACGATCGAGTCCCCTTTAGCGGCTCTCTCCTGAACCTGGACTCCAGTTCTGTTCTCAAAGTTCCAGAGGTGATTCTGATGTGTGGGCTGGGGTTGAAAACCACAGCTGTTGATTGCTTGAAAGAAAGTAAAGGTTAACTTTGGCCAGTGGGTTCACGTGTAAGTAAACAAAGTCAATGTGTCCTTTGGCAGGATGTGTTATTTTTCTGCTCTTTCGTTGGACCCGTATGACTCAGTAGTTACAGGAGTTTTCTTTCCCTGAATCTTCAGCTGCTACTTTGGGGTTCTTTTCACATTTAGCTTTTGGCAGCTAATAAGATTTAAGCTCTTTGGGCACATTTTTATTATGCTTGGCGGAACATATCATTAAGGTGTTGCGGTGATTCAAAAAGTTCAGCAACAGAGGGTAGGTGGTCTCCGGCTCCCAGCACTGGCTTTAGAATCTTCCTGCTCAACCTCCTACCCGCCTGGCAACGTTGCGGCCCACCCTGCGCTCGCCAGGGCACACTCATGAGCAGCTCAGACCCCGCATCCCAGTAAGGAGTACAGGGAAGCCGGGATGAGGTGGGCGGTTGCCGCTCGGCCTCTGTGTGTAATTATCTTCCTGACACTTCTTGAAATTTCCATCCAGTTTTGGTCACTTTCGGGCCGTGTAATCATTCAGACTCTACTTTGTACACAAGTTACCTTTTAAAAGTTATGCATTTTGGCATCTCTAGGAAGGTCAAGTTATTTATCTTTTACACGTCAGGGTGAGATCATTAGGGGACTTACTCCTGACTTCTAAAAGCTGGAGAGAGCAAACAGGAGTTTCAAAAATGCATACGGATGCGCACGAATTGACGCGCACGAATTGACGACACAGCATGAAGCGGAGAGGTAGGTGCCTCAGTGGGGGAGTTCAAGGAAGTGCAAGGCCCTGGGGGACAGGAACGACAATGGGAGGAGTCAAGAGGGAATTACCTGGACTGAGGGGTAGAGTGGGTCAAAAGATGAATGTAGACTTTTTTTCTAAAACTTAAAGAAAAAATGATTTGCCTGGCTCCGGAACAGAAAGACACAGCTCTCTCTCATTTCGCCCTCCTCCCGTGCTGTGGACTGCCTTTGGCGGGGACTCAGGTACAGTGCAGAGGTGAGAGCTCGGCCCTGGCAGCAGACCCACTGGGTGGAGTGCTGGCCCGCTCTTCTGGTTGTGTGACCTCGGGCAGGTCACCCCATTGCCTCCGCCGCTCCCCTATCAGTAGCAATCATAGTACCTCCTTCATAGAACCGTGCTAGAGGTGAAATACGCTGTGTTTAAAATGGTGCCTGGAACCGCTTTAATCAGTAGTAAGCACTGAATAAATGTTAACTAGCAGGAGGAGTAGAATGTCTGCGGGTTACCTGGGAACCAAACTATCCCTGATAATACAGTTTCTATGAACAAATTTTAAACAATTGAAAAAATCTCATTTTAAAAAAGAGATTGCAGTAGAGCACAGACCCAACCAAAGTGGGTATTTAGTAGAGAGAATTAGAAAGAGTAGAAATTAATTTTACCTAAGATCAATGAACAACTTTTTTTGTACCATGACCAGTTTTAGGACAAATGGAGATATTTCTGGGCTGTGTCTCTTCTTTGTGCCAAACTTATTGGGACATTGAATCGCTTTAGCAAACGCTGATTGAATATGGAGTAGCTTCTATACACCGGAATACCATGGCATACGAGAGAGAGATGGCCCTGGCCCTCAGCTACGTATCTAGAGGGGAGGTGACCAAGTAACGTGTACCCAGCCTTAAACGAACAGGACAGTTCCAGACCTTGAGAGTTGGGACACAAGCTTAGGACAGACAAAGACTGATGGTGGAGGGGCCCAAGTTAATGGGGTGGTCTGGGAAGGTGGCATTTAAGTAGAGATTGAAAGGGCGAGGACGAGCCAGTGGAGGGAGACTTGGGATGGGGAGGAGCTGGGAGAGGAGAATTGCGTGCGCAGAGACTCAGCCAGGTAAGAAGTGAGGGAAGGCCAGCATGGCGGGGGTGCGGGGAGCAAGGTCCGGGGAGAGACTGCACGAGGCGTGAGAAGGAGGCCCAGGTCACATCAGGTAAGGAGGGCGGGCTGTGTCAGGAGTCTGGAGAAGCTATTGGGGAGTGACCTGATCTAGTTTACATTTGAAGAGAATCCAATGGGAAGAAAGGCAATTCTTGGTGCAGGTTGCCTGCTTTGACATTTTTCTGTTCAATAACAAAAACAGTGGAACTGCCTTTTTGGCCAGAGAACTGTTGGTATCTGGGTGTATTTGAGAAGTGCAGTGCCAAGGTGGCCTTCTGAATTTTTATCCTAATTACATGGTAGCCGAACTGTGGAGCCTAGCGGGTGGCCAGTGGCCCAGGTCACACCATAGGGATTTCCCTCGAGAAGAGCACACAGTAGGTTGCTCATTGAGCCAGAGGGCCTCACAGCTCTGTTGTGTCAAGAGCAGAACTCTCGTTCATTTGGTCAGGGCTGTGGCAGATGAGAATATTGTGACCTTGCCAATATCTGGCATGTTGAGTGCTGACTGGATTTATTTCCTTTTCTAGTCACGGCATCCTGGCTGAGCCAGGAACAATCCAGAAACTCTGTGATCAGTACTTGTCGATCTTCTGTGCTTTGAGGAGGTGTAATCCTAGATTACTGTATTGTACATTTCTGATGTCGAATACTTTCAGATCAGTCGGTTCTGATGACAGGCAGGGCTCTTTGGAAGGCCATTTTAAAGTAATCGTCATTCATCAAACAGTGCTCTTTTCCATGTTGGCTGTTGAGAAGGGACTGTAATGCTCTGTTACCATAACGCTCTGTTACTGTTCTCTGCATTCTCACTCTGCGAGGGGCTGCCTTCAGACACAGGCTTTGATATGGAGTTCTTGTGGGTTGTAGATCTCTTAGGAGTCACTCTATTATTTTGTATTACAGCTCTAGACAGGTAAACAACAAATTTTGCAAGTTCCCTTTGTGGGGGGTGGGAGAACATGTGTGGCTTCAGAAGGCGGGTTCAGTAAAGCTTGACCGTGGTGCCTGGTGGGGAGGGAGGGATGGGGGTGGGGGAGGGAGGAATGGGAGTGGGGAACAGAGAGAGAGAGAGAGAGAGAGAGAGAGAGAGAGCGAGCAAGAACACAAGGGACAAATTCTGCAAGTTTATATCAGACTGTCCTGACTAATGAGAAAGAACTTCTGATCTGGGGCTGTTTTCTAACCAGGCATTAAATTATGTCAGTGGGAATGATGTTAATGATTTTAAATTTATAACATCATCACTACTTAATTCAATTCAAATAATAGATGTATTAGTAAATCTACTTTTGTTAGGTATTATTATTTAATCTGGTAATTAGTTCCATAATTAATTTTTTTTCCCCAAAGTGAAAAACAAACGTTGTATCTCTTCATACTATTAAATAGCTTTATAACAATGGCCTGTTTTGTGAACATTTACAAATTCGATTTATGGCATATGCGTGCTTTTTTCCAAGTCAAGCTTATAGGTTATATTCCCCTTCGGTTTGGAAAACTAGTGATTTCTCAATAGTCGGAAGGTAGTTTATATAATAATTAGTGATAGCCGTACAATGTAAAACAAGGAGCTACCATTCTGAGCAGACATGGTCTGCTGTTGCTATGACAACTACTAATTTAAGCCTAACATTTTTGCTTAACTTGTTCCACCTTAGGGGTACACATACACAGTTTAAAATTTTTTTTTTAAGTTTTTTTAAAAAAATTTTTATTTTTTTAAATGACCTGATTTAGTAGTTAGGGAATGGTATATTATCAGCATGTTTCTCACCAACTTGATTAAATTAAGTTGGTTGATGTACTTTGGCTATTTCCATTGACCAGCCTATCTCAGTGCCTCCATTTACCCACTTGTGTGTGTGTGTGTGTGTGTGTGTGTGTGTGTGCGTGTGTGTGTGTGTGTGCGTGTGTGTGTGTGCGCACGTGTCCATGGTAAAGAAATGGAGGGGAAAGCATTAGCCAATTAACGTAGATGGGAAAGAAAGGCAGACTGTAACTCTATTTTGAAAAATTCTTTCGACACTTATTAGCTACTTGGTACTGGTACTTCCTGTTTCCAAAACTGACGTTAATGCAGTCCTCCCTCCATCCTGAGATTGTTTATTGCCTTCGGCAGGATTCCTGGCATATTTGAGGCCCTGCCCCTCTAATTTCTACCAGATCCTCAAGCCACAACTAGCCCAGGCCATCCACACAGCACTGCCCGCCTGCCTCTCTCCTGCCTTCATCCTGTCGGTGGTAAAGACCTAGTCTGGTAAATAAGTTTATCCCTAATGATTGTTCCAGGGCACTCCTGCTTGCCCTCTAAGTCCCAGCATTTATGGCTCTCTGCCTGTCATTGTCTTGGCTTTGAATTAAACGTGACAACTTCGCCCTATCTTACAAATATTAGCACCCACCTCCCTTCCTTTAGCAAATATACTTATGATAGGTGTTACATGACTCATACCTCCAGTCTGATGAGAGCGGTCATATTTCCTAAGGTCAATGAAAAGTATTCCTGGGAGAGGTATGTTTGAGGGGTGGGGCAGAGACAGGGTAGAAGGAAAAAGATAAAGTTTCTGACTCTGAACAATATATAAAGAAGTTTCTGCCTATAAACAGATGAAGCCAGCTTACTGAGATACTTTTGTGACCTGTACTGGTGGCAGCTTGTGTTACTGGATCATGGTGTTGATGAGTCCTTACATGACCATCCAGAGGCATTCTTTAATCCATATAACAGCCCTGAGAAGGAAAGATAAGGACATGGGGCTAGAAGGCCATAAGATCCCTTACAAAGGTTTTGAAATGGGTCGGCCTGTGTTTGAATTCTGGCCTTCCCATGGGTAATTGTATGAATTTGGGCAAATTTCTCAGACTCTCCAGCCTTCAGAACCTACCTCAGTGTGTCACTGTGAAAATTCAGTGAGGTAATGGATATGGACATTTAGGGGTGTGCCCAGCCCACAGCTAATATTTATTGAGTAGTTATTTTGAGTGTTTTTATTGTTGAACTAAGATCATACAGCCAGTAAGTGGCAGAACTGGGTTTGAGTTTCTTAGACCCTAAAGTCTAGCTTTTTCTGTTCTATACTGCCATTGCTGTTGCCAGTCTCTTTTTTACCAGGAAGAAAAATAGATCAGTTCTTCCTTTTCTTAGCATTTCTTTTGTGGTGGGGATAAATGGCCTTGGACTTTTTGGTTCCAGGTAACTGGGACTGGAGAACTTCCTCTTACTCATTGTTAACTCTAACTAAGTGGAATGTGATTCTGCTTCTTAAAAAATTATGCAAACAATTACTGTTTTGTTATTAAGAAATATATTATGAGTTACGCTGTAATTCTTTTAAAAAGGCAAATGCCATTGAAGTTAGTTTTAAATGTTGATGTACAATATCGTTTTATTTGTGGAGAGAGAAACTATTGAAACTGCCTTTAAAAAATAAAAATATTAAGAAGGGGAGAAAATATTTTCTGGGTCATCTCTATTTCCCACATTTCATCACAGCAGGGAAAAAGACTTACCTAACTAAGAACAAAAACCATTCTCTAATCTTTAATTCGTATTCCTTTACTTATTCACAGATGGCCAGAAGGATTGGAGGTCATTCTTTAATGATTGTAGTAAGGATGGTTCAAAGATTAAGCACAAGAGAAGATGATGGCTTTAGTATCATTACTAGTAGCCCAGTAAAACTTTATAAAGGTTATGGTTTTTAAGTGTTTTCTGTTTTGAAGGGATGATGATGATTTGACAAATAGCAGCCAATCCAATTTGCATTTCTGTTGGAAATTTTCACTTGCCTTCCTTTAGTCTTCGGAGTGCTGCCAAGTTATTGTGGAAAGTTTAAATAAAGAATTAGGGCAGGATTTTTCAAGCTGCATCCATTAGTGGGTCATAAAATCGATTTAGTGGGTCACGACAAACATTACAAAAAAATGAAACAATGAAAACATCAGAATGTACAGCATATAGTAGAAGCCGTGCACTGCTTCTGGAGACTTTTATTTCAGCTACTTTTAGTGTGTGTATTGGGTCGCTGTGTATAAGGAGGATTACAGACAGCATAGTTTGGAAGCCATTGATCCAAGATAGTTTAGAAAGTTTATCCACTTTAGAGCAAGTCTGAGCATAGTAGGAAAATGCCCTTAGCATTGGTTTTTGTGTATTATCAGACAAAGTGAAATTCAGGAATGGTAACACAGAGACTTTTTCTAGAACTAATATATTTTATAAATGGAAAATAAGCTTTATGATTTCAATTTTGAAGATTTGTAGATGAAATTAGGAAAATAAAGTTGTTAGTGTCCTTCCTAATTAGCATGCCACATGTGCCATTGTGTTTGTAGATTTAATATAAGCTGAATGTAAAAATCTTAAATTGTAATCCCAAATACTTGCAAACTTATTCAGTTTGACATTTCTAAGATTACAAACTAAAAAGTAGAGAATTTATTTCCAGATTTTGTCCTTTGAACTCTGAAATGCCCTGAACCTTTAAAAGGATTATCTAATTTTTCATGGCCCTTTGACTACATTTTACTTTGAATACTTAATTTAATTAGGCACAACTATCTTAATTAAGCTTTACAGGTTAGTTTTTTTTTTTAGGCATAAAGGAAGTAGTTGGCTATCTTGATACATCTATAGTTCCTTGTTAGGAAATTATTTTATAATTGTTCTTCCGGAAGCGATTAATGATTTCCTTTATAACCAGTCGTAAAGGGTGGATAAGTTTTTATTTGGAATGTGTTGACATGTCATATCTCCTTGATCTTTTCATTTAATTAAATTAACCATTAACTCTTATTTGTATGGATTTTAAAACAGATAACTATTAAAATAAAGCCCTGAACTTTTTGACAAGAGCTATGAGAGAAGTCAAAGCTGATTGGAAGTTTCTGGAAGCTGAGTTCTTGAGTCATGGATCCTGTTGCAACAAAAGAAATGAGAACATTTAAAACTTGGATAACTTCAGGGAGAGAGAGAAAAGCAGAGTTCTCCATTTCATGTAGAACTGGTGTCAGGCATAGCGTTTACTAGGTATCGGCCTGTCGTGTTCTTTTACTTAATCAGATTGATGCTATATGATTTAAGTAGTTCCATGATGTGTCAAGACTTGGGGAAAACAATATCTGACTATAGTATTATGTAGTAACAGATTTGATTGAAATGCCAGAGTGAGTATAGAGGATTTGTTGGCACTTGGGGCAGAAGTCTAATCCCTGGTGGTTTAGGACGTGGGGGCTATAGACAGACACAGTGGTATGTGGTTTGAGTCCTGCATACTTGCATGGGGGCAGGAAGGAGTGATTACTAAGGCTTTATTTTAAGAGAGAATTTACTTGAAGATGGAAGCTACAAAATAAATATGAGACAGTAGTCATAAATTCATAGTAAATATTGCAGAAATCATAAATTATCCTTAAAAGCATCCTGTTTGAATGAAGACGAATGAATGAAGATCAACTTCTATAGGATCTAGATTCTGATATATTTATTTCCCATCACTAAAATTAAGCTATTATTTCTCTCAGGCCTCTATTTATGCCAGAAGTATATGAATTTTTTAAATCTCGAATATTTTCTAAAACAGTGAGCCTCCCTGCCATTCCATTAAGGAGAAAGGCTGTTCAGCTTTTCAGACATTGTGGCACCTAATAACTGCTCGATTCAGTGCAGGCTTCTTTTTAAGCACTCATTTTTCTGTGTTTCTTGTTTGCCAAGTAGGCTGCTTTCATTTTTCCCCATTCTCATTTTCTTCTGCGTGTTACTGTACATACAGATAGTCAAAGCTTCAGCGTAGCCCCACAGAGTGATCAAATCAAGTTTCTGGGTTGGGTGTGCCTACGAGATGGGGGTAACTGAAATGACTCCTTACAGTCAGTCTCATGGAGCTGGGGGTGCCTTGCTTTTGTTTTCCTGTGACTCTGTGAGGCAGTCTGTGGGAAAATGGTAAGGCCTGTAGTCTTAGAATGACAAGCCTCCAGAGGGAATTGAATTAATGTGCAGAGGTCAAGCAGAGAAAGTTACGAGTCAGTATAGTTTACTCCCTGTTCCGGGGCCCACACCTACTACAAATGTTTACATTTGAACTTTTGCCAAACCCCCCTTCATTTAAAAAGGGAGGTTTTGTAGAGATGGAAAAGCTAATGCTAAAAGGGTTTCCATTAAGAAGTCTGTCTTTGTTGCTTATTAAAGCTTTTCATTATAGATGCTGTGAGGACTAAACACTTTAGGAAATTGTCATTGCTGTAGTTTCCCTTTCGGCTTTGGAGCTGAGGTCCAGAGAAGCTCCATGATCTCACCCAGGGGGGCCCCGATGAGCGCCTTGTCAGGAGGTTGGAGTGCCTTTGAAGGCAGTTGAATCGAGTGTGTGTCTTCATCTGTGCAGGCTGCCATGACAGACTACTGTAGATTTTGTGGCTTAAATAATCGACATTTAGTTCTCACCATCCCAGAGGCTGAGACTCCAAGATCAAGGTCCTGGCTGATTTGGTTCCTGGTGAGGACTCTTCCTGTGTCTTTCTGTGTCCTCAAATGGTGGAGAGAGAGAAGCAGAGCGAGAGCTCTGGTGCCTTTTCCTTTTATAAGGACAGTAATCTTATCATGGGGCCCCACCCTTGTGACCTCATCTAATCCTAATCACCTCATGAGAGATTCACTCCAAGCGCCATCTCCTTAGGGAATTTGGCCTCCACATAGGAAGTTTGGGGTGGGGGTAGGATGGGGGGGCAGGGGGTGGAGAGGGAGGACAGGACACACACACACACATGCAGCCCATAACAGTCTCTCTGTGTGTGGCAGTCATGCCATCCCCTCTCCGCTGCTGGAGTGCCACGCTTCGTCTTCCCAGCTTCCTTTGTAGCTGTGGTGGTCGCATGACACATTTCTGGCCAACAAGGCATGAGGAGGCCCCCAGGGGCTTCTGGGAGTGCCCGCCCTCCCAGCTAAAATGAGAGGCTTGTGAGGCGGGGCTTTCCTGGTGGGCCGTTCCCCTTGGAAGCGCCGGAGGGCAGAGCCCAGGGCCCCGATGTTGCCACTGGGCAATGAGGCAGCCGTGGACAGGCCAGTCCTGATTCTCATATGAAGTACAAACCAGCCTATGTGGTTTCAGTGGCTTTTAGTTAGGTGGAGTTACATGGGTCCCAATGCACCCTCACCGACATAGCCTGCGAGGGGAGCCTGCCTCCTTTTGGATCTCTGAGACCTCCGTGGGCTTCCCACCCAGGCAGGTGCACGCATCATGCTGTATAAGTGGTACCTGCTTGTCTTATCCGCTAGCTGTGAGCTCTAGACATCTGGGACCACGTCTAACTCGAATCTAGATCTTTAGGGCCCAACCCAGAGCTCATACATAGGAGGGACACGTGATGATTGTCTGAGTACACAAATGGGCACTCTTGGTTCTGGTCTTGCTGACAGTTGTTGGTTTAATATTCCTGCCTTGGTTTTGGTGTCATCCATAACAGGAACGTCTCTGTTGTTCACGGAAAGCCCATGAGAAACCTGAAGAGAGGTAAACGGGAAAACAGACTTTGTAAATAGCTGCTCTCTGGGGTTTAGTTAGAGCCAGACACTCCTCCGAAGACCCAGATGGAGACATGCCCCATTTTCATTGTGGAAGCAGAAATCAAATACCAGTCAATTTATATTCTTATCATTATGAAGCATTTTAGCCATTTAGAAAAACATGTGATTGTAACTATTGTTTCTGGCATGAAGGTGTCCTTTTTGCTTTGAGTGAAAAATGAAGTTTTCCAGACAAACTCCAGCAGTGAAACAATTGAGTGATTGGAAATCAGCACATCCTTCCATAGGAACAAATCTATATGACCCAAAATATGGCTGACATTTAACAGATTTGAGGTGAAATCTTGTAACATGATAGTGTTATTGGCTCTTATTTTGTTAGTAAGGAAAGAGACCCAGAGAAGTGTTAAGTCAGGATATAGGTTTGTGGGCCTTTTATTTGAGGTTCTTTCTATTCTATCACACATTACTGGTAACTTATTAAAATGAAAGTGTCGAATCCCATCAGCCAGCAGTCACCAGGAACACATGTGTATCAAAGCGAAGGTTCATTCATTTAGCTTGTAGCTGATGGGTGGATAGAGCTCAGAACATTGGGAGTTTCTTGGAAAGGCAGAGTTTGGCTGATGCTTGTGCTGGATGATTTGAAGCTGGGGCTTAGGGAAATGGGGCCAGACGTAGGTTGGATGTGGTCAGGAAGCAGGCACAATTCAGTGATTGAGTATCTTAACAATTTTAATCTAGGTGGCAGGAGGTGAATGTGGGGTTAGAGTTTTCACTTAGTAAAGAATAAGCAACCGCACATGTTAACGGAAAAGGGGAATGTCTAGTCATTCTTGTGGTGGTGTGGGCTTGTCTTTGTCCCATTCAGAGCATTCTTTATATTCGCATGGCAATATTGGGGTCCGGTTGTCAGTAAGTTGGTTACTTTTTCAATAGTTTGTTATTTAATTATATCCTGAATGCTGATACTTGAGGAAAAATCAATTTTAATAAGAAAAGGATGAAATGGTAAATGGAGAGTCTAAAGAGTCTGAAGTTACTGTGTCTGAGCAGTCACTGTTTTTTTTTTTTTTTAACATTGTAGTTGCTCAGCGATAATATCTCAAGTTTAAAAAAAAAAGGCAAATGAGTAGTTTTTACTACCTTGAGAGGCTTGTTTTAAGTCATCACAATGACTTTGTACTCTTCTGGAATTTGGCAGAATATAGAAGCAGATAGAACTGTAGTACTGTTATTAAAGTATACTTACAATTTAAATATGTTATCTTCAGAGATGCCATCCAGTTATTGATCATGAGGCAATGTTAATGGTGGTGTTGGCGATAGTGTCAGCCTTCTCTCCAGCCCACCCCCCATCTCCCCCACCAGTAGAAAATGAAGAAAGATCAATGTAGAAAGTTTAGTATAGGAGTCAGAAGTGATAGAGGCTGTGTGGTATAGCGAAGTGTAGACAGAGAGATACTGGTTCTAGTGCAGGTTTTGCCACCTTCTCTGTGAACTTAGCCCAGTCATCTGCAATAATGGCCTCAGTTTGTTCATCTGTAATCATGAGGAAGTTGAACAAATGGTCTCTGTGTTTCTTAAGTTTCTGTCCATAAGTCCTTTTGAAGATTGTCTCCTCTTTTGCAAATATATGTTTGGTTGCTCAGTTAGACTAGGTCATAACTTTTATGGACATATTATTCAGCTCTTGAAGACAGGAATGTTTGAGGGCTCTGAGAGCTAGTCCAGTTAGAAAATTTTTCTAATCTGTGTAGTTTCCATCCTCTTAGGAGTGACCAGGCCTAAATTAACCATCTTCCCAGTCCATCCCCTCTGAAGTTCCCTGAAATGAATGACTGAGTTATTTTCTCAGAAAATAACATATAATAAAAGTGCTAAGGAAGGCCTCTTTATTCAGAAATTTCCAGTTTGAGAATAAAGCCTGTTAGCATTTATTAGAAAATTTGAATTTTGTGAATATAAAATAGCATACTATAAAAATTTAAGAATTACGTACAAATTTTTGAAATAATACAGAAACCAAAAAAGTAATAGAAATTGATAAAAAACTGCATAATTTCAATGAGGGTGGGCCACGTGGTTTGTAGAGTATGTTTGTAGATTGTCACATGATAGTTTCACTTTAGCTGGCAATACTAAGGCCTTCTATGTTTAGTCGGTATCATACTCCACGCTGTCACTGGTGGGCATTAAGGTTTCTGCTAATGTGAGCTGGTATTTAATGTGCTCATAGATCTAAACATGTTTTTATAGCCTTCAGAGGTATTAAGTAAGGAGCACCAAGAAGTATGTCAGTGGTGCCACCAAGAATAGTGCCAACCCCAACCCCTCCCCTCAAAATCAGTAACTATAACAGCAGTGCTAAAACACTACAAAGAAGACAAAACAATAGGTGGGATGCACCTTGCTGTCAGTTCAGGGGAAGAGCACAGAGCACACTTCTGAATCCTCTGCGAGTTAATCTAGCGAGGCACTAGCGCAGAGGGTTTTAAGAGCGTAGATCTGGAGCTGGCTGTGTGACGCCACCACTCATCACCTTCGCAGCCTTAGGCAAGATACCAACTAACCTCTCTGGGCATCAGTTTTCCCATCTGTACAGTGGGATGAATGTTAGTATCTACCCCATCGGTTGGTTGTGTGGCACTTAGTAAACATGAGAACACACATTGCTGGGCCCACCTCCAGCGATTCTCACTTAGTAGCTCTCAGGTCCAACATTTGCATTTGAGAAGCTCTTTGGCGGTGCTGATGCTGCTGGGCCTCGTACTACACTTCGGCTAGCTTCTGTGCACACAAAAGCACATACTAGAAAATAAAGGGCACACTGTTTTGGAACCTGATATTTTTCTTCCATTTGATACATTGTGACTATTTCCCCTTTCATTGTTTATTCTAATAATATGATTTGAAAGCTCTGTTGTTTTCCATTATTAGATAATTAATGGTTTCCTCACTATCATAGATCATAGATAAAGTATTCTTATCCATACATTTTGTGTACATCTCTATCCCCTTGGAGTAAATTCCTGGAAGTGGAATTATCAGCTTCAAGGGTGTGTACATGTTTAAGCCTTTTGTGTGTACATGTTTACTGCCAACAAAGTCTTCAGAAAGGAAGTAGCAAAAATTTATCTTTTAATGGAGTAGTCTGAGAGTAGACACTGATTTTCTAAATGTAAAAAAACGAGGAGAAAAAACTGCCATTAATTTTACAAAACTCCTATGTATTGGGGCTTTGGTGGGAGAAGGCAAGAAGTCTGTCTGTGGATTTATAGAGAAGACAAAGATAAATCAAGAAGAGCTAGGTGACACTTTGGCTTGCTTTCAAGGTAGGCTTAGGATTCAGACCTGAATTAATTATGGTCACACACACGCATGCACATGCGCACACGCGCACACACACACACACATACACGGTATAGGTGATTTTATACAAGGAAGAATAAAAAGTGCTTCATTTTCATTTATCAGCTATGGTATCTTCCTGATTCTTGGATGTGGTATCTAGCCCCGTGGACTTGGAGTTTTGGTTTAATAAAGTCTAGCCCACCCTCCGGTCTATGTGAACATCTGTAGCCCTGGGCCGAGCAGTTGAGACTTTCTAGGGGGACTTGGAGTGAGGGTGGCTGCCCCTGGGGAAATTCAGAGTAGATGTCATGTGGAGAAGTCTGTGGTTCCTGGGGACA
This sequence comes from Pteropus vampyrus, assembly GCF_000151845.1. Lineage (NCBI taxonomy): Eukaryota > Metazoa > Chordata > Mammalia > Chiroptera > Pteropodidae > Pteropus > Pteropus vampyrus. The sequence continues at coordinate 486,802 of NW_011888830.1, forward strand.
GGTGAGTAGGAGTGGAAGCTGGGGTGGGCTGTATGCAGACTGTAGGAGGAGCACCCTTCCCAGGTTCTTCTGGCCCTAATTGTGGGTCCAGAGCTCTGTAGCCCTTGACCCTAAGCCCCTGTGGTGGCGACAGCTGATAAGCCGGATTCTTCTGCATTATCAGAATGTCAGAACTAGTAAGGGATCTCAAAGGCCATGTGGTCCAGCCTTCTCTTTTTACAGATAAGGGAGTAAATAATTCATTATGTTCAATTAAACTTCACCTCATAGGTTTTTAAAATCAGAATGTCAGCCTTGCAGCAGAAGCGGCTGATTTCTCCTGCCTCATTCTTGAGGAGCTGAGCTTTTCAGAGTTGAAATAGTCGCATGATAGACAGCAAAGCAGACAGCAGGGGTGACTGTGGTGCTCTTGCTCAGCCCGGGGATGCTGAATTGATTTAAAATCAAACCTGCAGTAATCTCATCACAGAAACCTCACTGTGCCTCGCTTCAGATTGGCACACTCCTGTGGTCTCCAATCTTCAAAGTAACCTTGGACATAGGGTAGTTATTTTCTTGAGCCAGTCCCATGTTTTCTGGAATTTACACACATTAGTGCAATTGAAAAAAAAAATGGTTTTCTTCTTTTAGTTAAAAAACGTGACAAATATTTCTTTGAAAAGACAGCACCTGCTCTGTACACCAACCGAGCCTTCTATCACTGGGTGACACTGTTAGGCCACAGAACACACTTCACTGGTACAATTGAGGATCCTTGAACTTCAGATCTCATCAAGCAGCTTTATGTAAGAGAGAGAGAAACCCTGAACCACTTAATGGTCATCTGTCAGATGTTACTTGATAAGTGTAATTTATCAGTCTAAGGCAATTTTAAGGCCAATGAGTTTAAGGTGATCAATTATTGGAGAAATCGGTTAATTGGACGGCATTTCAGTTGCTTAGAGGTTTGTGGAGATTAATGGGCTGCATATTAATGAAGTGCTAATTACTTCCTGGGACTATATATGCAAACCAGTGTATTCGTATTTATTTTGTACCAGACAACAATCTGAGTTACCTTTCTGTGGCGAAAGACTCCTGGCTCATACACAGCAATTAATGTTACGGACTTTTAGCGAGGGTTTTATTGGGCCATCCTATTCAAGAGGGAGCATAATCTGGTTTACAGAAATGGGTGTTTAGCTCCTTGTTCTGTATCCAGAGTGGCAGGCACTGCCTCTGACTCCTTCTGAGCTTCAAGATCAAATGAGGACAGAGACTGTGTTCAAAGCACAAGTTGACCTCCCCTGTTCTTGACCTCTTCTGTAAATCTGAGCTCTATACTTGACCTTGAGTAGCAGTTGGTCAGATTTAGTGGAACAGTATGTGGAAAGCACACCACAGTGTTTATCTGGGGATAAGAAATGAGTGAGTTTAATGTGAGGGGTAAGAAAACTTGCAGTTTTAAAGGAAGCAGACGGAAGTGTCCTAAGAGAAGTATTACCAGTGTCCTGTGGGCATGGAAAGGAGGGAAAGCTCAAGAGGAAGCAGGAAAGGCTTCATGGAATGAGTTACTTCATCTGGGATCCTCTCATCCTTCAGCGCTTGCGCCTTCCTTCGATACACTTTTGTGGAGTGCCCACAGTGTGGCACAGCATGGCACTGGGAATGCTGTAGGGAGTAGAGCCAGGTATGTTGCTGGCTTCTTTGGAGCTCAGCCAAAGGCACTAGGAGTCGGTGGCCCCAGCTTTCTACTTGTTCTTTTGTGTCACCTAGTCACTATGTGGCTACTTCTACTTTGTGTGTGTGGCTTTGTATGAGGCATGTCTTAGAGCTGTGGGGAAGGGACTTCAGTCAGTCACAGGTCGCTTCCCTTCTGAAGGGACCACACATCTATCTGTCCTTTAGACAACATGGAGACACATGTAAAACTGACTCATGATAAGTGGTATATTCATAGAGGGAGGGAGCATCAGGTAAAATCGTACTCAGTTGTCTGGACGGGAGGGAGATGGCAGCCGAGGGGTGTCAGAGGAGGACTCGTGGGGAGGTGCGCTTCACACACACGGTGGAAATTGCTCACCTGGTCAAGGGCTAAGAGCATGTGGGGCTCCAAAGGCAAGACAGAAGAGCACAGAGCAAGGGACTTGTTCCTGGAGATCTGTTGTCACCGAGAGATTGAGAGGGAGAAGGACCAGGAGAGGGTTGTCCAAGGGGCTGGCTTTCAAATGGAGAAGGAGATGGACAGTGGTCTCGAATTCCAGGGAGAGGCTGATGAGATCGTACCCTAAGAAGCCAGGAGCCCTGGCAGCCCTGAGGAAAACTGCTGGATGTGGACTCTTTCG